>NC_088909.1:90413601-90779226 GCF_037157495.1 Lathamus discolor | reverse complement strand
CCTATTTTGTCAGCCAGCAGTGCTTCCTAATGCTTTATGAGAGGGACAAATACCCTGGAAACATTAGGGAGGGTTGTATTTGCATGTTTTCCAGTCTATCAGCAGAGGACAGAAAAAATTAGCTTCTCTCATAGTTTAAATGAGCTTCTCTGATTGTTTAAATGTTACATGGACATCTTCATTAGGTCCAAAATTATGCACAACTTCAAAAACAAATTCCATCTTTGAAAATCTATTTTTTTTCACATGCAAGACCAGTGTATGTTTGTAATGCTCTAATCCTGGCATCAATGGATAGCCTTTCAGTGGTGCTGCTGCAGAACTCCTAATTAAAACCACAGCTGGAGGAAGAATTATGAGGACAAGAAGAAATCTGGAGTGATTTTAATTCTTCCCCCCAAAACACACTCAAATCCTCTCAGCCTTTTTGTAGAAAGGCTCAGTGCCAGATGAAGACGCATAATTTGCTTCTCTCCAGACTGCAGAATAAAAAGGCTTGAATAATGAGTATTTGAAAAGTGACTGCTATATGGCACTGCCACCACACAGAACATTAGCTCTTCTTGTACTCTTTCTTTTGCTTGCTTTTCTTATGGAAAGAGATCAAAGATGCCCACTCTGAAAACAAGGATTCTCAAATATTTATGTCACACATCAGACAGAGAACATAATATCTGCATGCTTCTGCTCCAAATATGGGACAGTGTAACACTGACAGCTAGGGGAACTGGCAATAGGGGAGACATTTATGGTCTAATGTCATAGGTGTTTTCATCGTGAGAAGAAAATCTTAACTGCTGTCTACAACAGTACTTCTGCCATGCAAAACTGTTTTCCTTCCTCTCTCCCTTCCCTTGTACCCTCTCTCCCCACCACTGCATCTTCCCCTTCCCCCCCCCCCTTCTCTTTCCCATATATTTTTTGTTCCTTACTTTTGCATAAATCCACTGCCTTTGTACTTGTTCATTTGGGACTTAAATATTTAGCACTCAGACATGCACATGTTTAGCAAATGTCTATGCCTTTTCGCTCGTTCAGTGGCCCATTTCCTCTACCCTGCCAGCTCACGCACACAAGGTATCCCTATCCTCCTGGGACAGATTGATGTTTCCTGGGAGAAGCTGATGAAATGGAATACCTGAATGCTACTGAGATGCTTCAGCACAAAGACTCACTTCAATAGGTATTGGACCAAGTGACTGGATTTTGGACTGAAGTAGCTAAGGAGTGCTCTCAGGCTTCCTCTGTGGCCAAGCTACAGGTAATTCAGACATGGAGAGGAGATGGTAATAATGCATAGGGAGAGAGACATGCCTGTAACTACTTGCAAAATGATCTCCAGCCAATCCTGAAAAAGAAACCAATGAAGATCCTGCAGCTGCAGGAGAGGCAACAAAGGCAAGGACCAAAGAGATTTCCCATCAAAAGAATCAAGAGCAGCAGGGCAGCAGCCCTCCTGTCAGAATAGCACCTGCAGTAACAACCTCCGGGAAAGCTACGGCAGGCTTCTGTCTTTGCAGCAGCTTGTTGCTTTGTTGGTACTGCAGCTGCAGCAGATCCTGTAGGGATCTGGTGTTACCATGGAGTGATTGAGAGTTTCAGCGCAGCCAACATCTGCTTATCCCGCTTGCTCTGATGCCAGGGAAATCAGGCCCTTTCAGAAACACTGTTTCTCGTGACCACCAGGTAAAATAAAGCAGCGATGAGTCACGTCTGAGTCTTAAATATGAGCATACCTTAATGCGCTCCCATTTGAAATTTATGCAGGTTTCTAAATCACATAATCTGGAACCATGATGGCCAGAAAATATGTTTTAAAGAGATCATTTAAAGGATCTCAGAGAAGCTGTCATATTGAATTGCCTTCTTATTGAACCTATTGCTGCTCTGTCCTCTTCACCACTGCAATGTTTCTCCTCACATCCTCCCTAGTATTTAAAGAAAAAGTTTGACAGTTATAATTCCAATAAGCTTCCAATATTTCAATGAAAAACATACCTCTGGAAAACAAGTATCACCCTGATCTGATAGCTCTTCTTTTAAGATTACATAATATTCATGCATAGCTATCAGAATAGCAGGAAAACATGACCAATATGACATTTGTGATATACTTTGCAATTAAATGGGACTGCATTTCAAAGCAAAGCAACACGTGTTATGTTACATTTTAAGGATTTCTAAGTTTCTATGAAAATGAAAAGGCTATGTTATTCACAGGAGTTATGAAAAATGGTTAATGAAATCCATGAAAGATCAAGATACCACAAATTGCTTTACATTTGTTGAAGGCAAAGAACACACACAGAAAGATATGGCTTATCAGGTAATGTTAAGTATCATCCTCTTCCACTGGCACCATCTTTTCTTATCATTACCTATTTATTGATAATGTCTGTATCCTTTTACTATTTACACAGGCAAGAGCAAGAAATTCTACATGAGAAACTGACAGTAATAACGGCTCATAATAAGTGCAGCAATAACTGCTCATAATGGGTCAGACAGCACTTCTCAGGAGCGTGCCTAGCAGGAGGTGAGCAGCTGCATTCAATTCTAGAAACACTCAGCAAGAAACAACAGACACACAGAGAATCATTTCCCATAATTTCTCATTGAATTGACAATGATGACCCATGCTATTTAGCACAACAGACTAAACCTAACAACTGATAACCTAAAACTTCCTTACAATATGAGATAAACCAACTCACTGTTTAACAAGCGTTAACAAACACTTCAAAAGTTTAGGTCATGACACATGACAAGCATATTAGTTCTGCAATCAATACTCCCATCTGTGGCCAGTCGAGTCTTCTTTAAGCCACCCTGACTTCAAGCTGCTAGCAACTCCAGAAAGGTTTGTGCCTTGAAGAGTACTGTATCATGGAGCCTTATTCATGTAAGAACTGCTAAGCATTCTTTAGGATATTTATGACTATAAATGAAGTACAATAAATTAGTCTGAGTACTTTTACAGCACCAGTTGTTCTAACTATTTTGTAGGTAACTATGCAAAAACATAAGTAGAATTCTAGCGGCTTACCACACGTTGGGTTTTTTTCCCCATTTGCTATGTTTGTTTTTTGGGGTTTTTTTTACATCTCCAGTATAAACGTTAAATTTTATTAATTTTTCACGACTTAATAGTGCATCAAATTTATTCTCAGTAGCAAAATAATCAAATGCTAAGATGCACAACCTTTTGCATAGAATCCAAAATTCATATTGCTTTACATGATGTAGTTACTCAGAGCGTAAATCAGTAATTTAGGCATACCGACTGGCAAGAAAACACACCTGTATCTGTGCCTAATTAACTCAACAGTGACATTCATCACAATCACTTTGGGTAGAGTTAATTATTAGCAACACAGCTATAAATATTTTAACAGCATGTTCTCTAAGAATATTAGAGTTTTGCATAATAAATGTCTTGTAAATACATTGCTTAGATTTATAACATAATAGTTATACTACCATTTATGATCTGTAGGCTGACATAGTTGTTTGTGAATGTTGCATCTGTGTACAGCACACATTAAATAGATGCACATTTATGTCTAGATATACTGAATTCAATGAGAAACATGTATTGTTCTTCATCAAGAAGATAATTAGTACTATGAAAAAATCTGTAAACTGACTCCTGAGTATGACAACATACCAAAATTAAACTCTCTAGAGACTACCTAGTCTACAGTAAACTCATTTGCACTCTATTTTCTTCTTGGTTCTGCCATATGCAAACAATTTTAAGTTATACGAAACACTAAGTAATTAGCTTAGAATGGGATAAGAACCAAAAATGTCTTTACACAAAAAAAGTCTATTATCAACATTATTAGTGCAAAGTTACTAATAATTATTCTTGTGCCTCTTTACAGGTATACTTAGATAATTTTTAGTCATGCAGAAATCTTACAATGTATCAGCAGAATGTAATAATGCATCGTCCCTGTTGATAACAGAATATTACATTGTATTACATTATCATGATGCATGAAGCTTGCCTTAGGCCACAACTGCATTCTATAATTTTGAAAGTAAATAACATTTCTTCACCATTTAATCGTAAGACCAAATAATGTAAAATGTAGCATGCACATAGATATAGGCTTCAAAATAACACCACACAGGATGAACTGAACTAGCAGGAACTACCTTTACATTGACATCTGATTCCTCAATTCTTTAAAATTTGTTGTAAAAAGAGTTAGATATCTGTTTTCTTCTCTGGAGTGTGATTTTCCTATGAAAGTCCGTGACTGTAAGCCAGAAAATCTGGGTTCAGGTCTTGTTTCTACCCAGCCGGATTGCATAACTTGGGGAAAATCACTCCATTTCCTTGTTCTTTAGTTTGTCCACAGGAGACCGATAAAAGTATGTTTCTAACAGCTGGCACTTCATTATACAAAAAGGACAACACTGCCCATTAAAATAAAATGCAGTACTGAAAGTCATACAGAGCTTTTCTCTACCAAGTTTTGTCTATCAAGATTTCTCTATCCACAATTCCCAGGGGAAAAGTGAGCAAGCAGCTGGGTGTTGCTCAATTGCTGACTAGGGTTAAAGTATGACAGTCGTCTATTTCATAGAATCATAGAATAGTCAGGGTTGGAAAGGACCTCAAGATCATCTAGTTCCAACCCCCCTGCCATGGACAGGGACACCTCACACTAAACCATCCCACACAAGGCTTCATCCAACCTGGCCTTGAACACCACCAGGGATGGAGCACTCACAACCTCCCTGGGCAACCCATTCCAGTGTTGCCTCACCACCCTCACAGGAAAGAATTTCAACCCCCAGCAATGGGCAGGGACATCTGCAACTAGACCAGGTTGCTCAGAGACCTGTCCAACCTGATCTTGAATGTTTCCAGGGATGAGACATCCACCTACTCTCTGGGCAACTTGTTAGAGTGTTTCACGACCCACATCACAAAAATTTGCTCCCTTGCATCTAGTCCGAATCTCCCCTTTCAGTTTAAAACCATTACCTCTTGTCCGATCACTACAAGCCCTGATAAAATGTCTTCCCCATCTTTCTTAAAAGTTTCCTTTAAGTATTGAAAGGCTACAATAATGTCTCCCCAGAGCCTTCTCTTCTCCAGGATGACCCATCCCAAAGGCCTAGATGACATCTGTAGTTCTTCCCTTGTGCACTGATGTAGTCGTCCGATGTATATACTGTCCAGTAGTCTTATAGCACTGTAGCATTCATATATATTTATATACATTACACACATTTATATCAATATATCGCTACATATTTGTCTATGTAATTCACTGTCTATATGCAGTAGTGTTTCTGCAATCAGTGTTTCTGCCCACCCCCAACTGCCACAGAACGGAGTGCTGTCTTTTCTTTCCAAGTTCCCTCCAATGAACTGAGCATGATTTGCTCCATTCCTCTGCTTTTGAAACACTTTCTCCATGCTAAGCGGATGCATTAACAAAAAGAAGGACCTCCAAACAGCAAAATCAGACAGGATGTGTTTGAAAATGCTTAGTAAGGTAGTAAGAGTTTTCTATGAAATTAACATTTATTTAATGGGATTTCACTTTCCCTCAGAGTCTGTGTGATTGCCTCATTGAGGAATCTTTACCATGCCAGGAGAAGCTTTACACAAGACATAGCTCTTGCTAGCAGTGAAGGCAACAGCGAGTCCATGGTGGAAATAAAGGGTCCTATGACATGATTGCTCTGATGTCAGTAACCCTGCAGCTATCATTAATTTTTCTGTCAAAGTCCTTATTTATACTTCAGATTTACAAATACAAAATGGTCAGAAATGTTTGAAAAAAAATTCTGCATTACCAAAAAATAACAAAACCCAACAGTAATGTTTTTTTCATAGAAACATATTCATTTTGAATATTGAAAGTTTGATCAAGAAAGATTCCAGAGGTCCATAACTGAATTTCCAGTCAAAATTCACACAGAAAAGGAGTCACGATATCCCCACAGCAGTGTCAGCTCCAAACACCCCAACAGTTAGAAAACCTTGCCACTTTAAGTTTTTTGAATGCCTGTTTCTCATTGCTTTATATGGCTGTGCTTGAAAAGATCTATTTGTTTTTTTGTTAAAAATTGTAAAAGGCAAAGCTTTCACAAAGAAATAAGCAAGTCTAGACCCCTGAAACACATAGTGATTGGATCCCTTTTTTTCTAACTATTCTTTTTCATATTTCCCTTAGGCAGTGTAAATCAAACAAGTCTCCTAATACTGGTAGTTGCTTTTTTTCCAGGGTGACAAAGACAGTATTTATTTTACCCTCATAAGCTAAGAAGAGACTAACACACACGAGCAGAGTTATGCAAGTTTTAACAGTCCACAGGACTAGCTTCTATAATGTTAGCAGAACAGGTACAATGTAAAATGCTAACGTGTTAAAGCTGATTTTCTTTGAGCAGCATAAGGTTTTTAGACTCTGCTGAAAGTCAGAGTATAAAATAATTTTCGAAAAACTAAGATATTTTATTAATTTATATTCATTGACTTATAAATTATATACTTATAACTTTATAATTTAGATGTATTCTTGTAAGTATTGTTATGTAAGTTTAAATTATGTAAGTATATACACTGAAATATAACTTACCTAAACATATAAGAATAAAGTTCAGAAATATACACTTGTATGTACATTTACAAACACAAATAATTATTTGTACAAACAAAGGCTGGTTTTTGTTTTAGAACACAACATTTGAGGCATATTTACAATTCAATGTTACAAAGCCATATGAATTTCCAAATTGCATTTCCAATCTGCATTATGATGATGCAAGAAAAGGCAGTGATAGCATACTTCAAAGAAAGGTAAAAAGTATTCATTCCAAGCACGAGCCTAGGCAATAACTACTTCATTTAAATGGAGGGAAGAATTACTTCCAGATCCTATCCTAGAGTAATAAGCAAAAATAAAAGAATGGATAGCCAAGATGACCTTATTTCTAGTATTATCACATATATTATTTTTATTAAATAATTCCCTAATCTCACTAATCCTTTTCTGCCCTTGGAGAGATGCCATTTTTTCCTGTGAACACTGCCATTAAATGCTGCTTATGGTTTGGAGCAATCTCATCTAAATGCTGACAACAGTTTTCTTTGAGCAGGGGTTAAAAAAAAAAAAAAAAGACACTACTGGGAGTAACTGTAAATTATTTCCCACTTCAGTAATTTTTAAACATAAAAGGCCAGCACAATTGCAGCACAATGAGGGGGATTCCTAGGTTCTGTTTTTCCACTGCCATGAACTTTGTGTAGACATTAACTCATCCTTCAAATAAATGGAAGCCAAATTAAATAGCTACAGTTCTGGTTTGTTGCTGTTTTATTCTCACCTCATCAGAAGTGAGAAACAGACTTATCTCTAGATTCTTAACAGATAAATGGAGCTCTTAATATATTATTTCCCTATTTTAAAATGAGTAACATTATAAAATTACTTCTTCTAATTCATGCACATAATTCCATCAACACTGGACATGCTTGTACTTGTCAAAGTGGGGATAATCCTGATCTAAGGAGGATGCAAATGAAACACCAGAAAAACAAAACCAAAAAAGATTACTCACTACAGACAATATGGTAGACTCATGTAGATAAAAAGTCTACAAGGCCATTACTTACTTACTTTTTGTTGGCTCTGGCTATATCTGCAGTGCACACACAGTGCTTCCATCTACCACCTTTGCCAATTATTTTTTTTGTCATAACTGCTGCTATTCCAGCCATAACTGAGTGCACATATGCACAATTCAAGTTTCATCGCAGAAGTACTGTATCTAAAAAACTAAATGAAGACAAGCTGTCTCAAAGAATAGTCTCAGAGAAAAGGATGTTGTTCACCTTAATTTATACCAAGTTGAACATGAATTTCATTCCTCTGTGTATACGTCTAGTGAAAGAATAGCAAAGCTAGGACAGAGCTTTAAGAGTTTTGTGATTTGAGAAAATTCAGAACAGAAAAGAGACTCAGAAATACATGAGTATATTATACATTCTTCATTTTACATTGACTCTCAGGTTGCCTTTACAACGCGTAAAATTATAAATGGAGGCATCCTCCTGACATAAGAATGCCAACTTCCAAATTGCTTTCAGCATTCCCAGTGCCAGCACTGTCAGGTTTCATCAAAAGCTGTAACCTGCATACGCAGCTCCTGACCTCTGTGAAAGTCAGAGTTATTTTAACTTAAAGCTGACCATTGTAACTTTGTGATATCAGCACCAGTGACTACTAGAATTCACTCATTTCTGACATCTTTTCTCTGACCTTATTTTTAAAAGAAAGACAAATTTGTATTCTTACTGTTATTGAAATTCTTAACCAATATGGCTGAGAATAATTTCTTTTTTTAAGTGTTTGGAGTTACTCTGTGCTATTGAGGGAATTCTTCTCTTGCCACAGAAATGCTAAGCATTGTTTTATATTTTCTTGCATACATTTTGCTTAACAGTCTTTAAGACAGATGCCACCTGTGCCCTGAGTAGCACAGTGCCTGTTGCCAAGGAAACAACATTCTCTTGCATCCCTTTCTCTTCCCTCCGCCTCTCCTTATTCCAGTGTCTCAGCATTCCTTGCATCAAGGACAAATAGAAGAAAGTTTCCATGACTGCTGACATACATGAAAAAATTACAACTTCCAATACTTGCATAAAGTATCACAATGCTCCAGCAATATCACAAATATCATAAATATCATAATTTCTGACAATATCATAAATTCTGACTTTTCATTAAAACTTTTGCCATGAATATGACAATTCAAAAGAATAATAATCTATAATAAGGGTATTTATAAGCATCACACTACTGCTAAGAGCTGCAGCATATAGACTGTTGATCTTGCTCAGACATATGCACAAGAGTAGTCTTGCTTGCTCTGAGGAAGAAATGTCTTTACCATAAGTGCCTGCAGCCCAGTGGAACAACTCATTACACGTAAACACAGGCACAAAGATTTTCCTTAACAATATACAGACAAGTCTTAGTAGTCAATTACTTGCAACAAAAACCAAAACCCAATCTAAAGAGTAAAGGCAAATCACAGAAAACTCTCCATTCTTATCATGCTGGGTCTCCTATAAAGCTCTTATTTCCCACAAGCTCACTTCTAGTTGTCTGGGTACCTAAATGAGAGGTAAGGCAACCTGAGCTGGAGATGATGCTTTAATTCCCAGAGTTAGAGAAGAACACCTGCACACCATTATCTGACAGCCTTTTCTTGGGAAACAAAACCAGTTCCATATTAATGTAAAAAACAAAGACAGAAGAGAAGAGGAGCCCAGGCTCCATTTAGTCATAGAATAAACTCCAAACACAGAAACAGACTCAGCAATGGGTAGTGTTAATCAGCCGCCAGAGAAATCATGGCTTAACTATTCAAGTATCAACTCAAACAAAAACTGCATCCATTTCTGGCTTCAGCAGACAGAATAGGAACTACAACCAGGCAGTAAACGTTACGTTTTCAGACCTTCCAATGCCATTAAAACATAGAAGGAGACAGAGGTGCCACCAGGTCCTTGGGTGCACCAAACAGCCATGCCTGCTTTGCCCAGGCTGGCCCCCTCCCCAGCCACCTTCTGCCCTGGTCCCAGCCCCATCCCTGCTGTCCCCAACAACGCTTCCCACATGTGAAACTTCACACCCAGCTTGCCTTAATGACATGCAACACAGGACAGCAGTCTGCTGCTCCCCACCTGCACAACAGCTAGCTAGATAGGTATTTCACATATTGAAGGATATCACAGTACATAATTCTGCCTTGTATCTTGGATCATCATCCTGTATCACTGAAGGAAGTAAGATTTATATTCACAGACTTCTCTAAGCCCACTGCTAAAATTTAACTATAAGGGAAGCACTTCATAATGCAAAAACATAGACACCCCTATGTTTGAAGAAGACAGTCCTAATGACTTTCCTAAATTTTTAATAGAAATGATCCTGCATCATGTAACAGCCAAATTTGTCACTGTATTTTCAGGAAACATGCTAAAGCCAAAGTAAGCTGCTGGGCTTGCTGTCTTTCAAGATAATATATTTGAATTAAAACACACTATTTTGAAGTCAACACATTTCACAGCGATGTAAATGTCTGAACTGCATTTTCAAAAAAATTTCTGTGCTCCATGTCCTGGGTTCACCAGTAGCCATTTTTCTCCTTCTTAGTAGCTGGTGCAAGCTCTGTGTTTTGACTTCCAGCCTGGGAAGACAGCTGATAACACCAATTGTCTTTAATTGTTGCTAAGTAATGCTTATTCTGGCCAAGGACTTTGTGAGTCTCATGCTCTGCCAGGGATGAGGGGAGGCGGGGAGGAAGCAGAGACAGGACACCTGACCCAAGCTAGCCAAAGAGGTATTCCATACCACAGCACGTCATGCCCAGGATGTAACCGAGCGTTACCCGGAAGGGCAGGCACTGCAGGGCTGGAGGAGGTATCGGTCGGTGCTCAGCTGGGGGGAGTGTGGCGAGTTATTGTTTGGCTGGTGTTGAGGTGTTGTATTCTTTCCTCTTGTTATTTCCTTTATCATTATTATTATTGGTGGTAGCAGTAGTGATTTGTGTTATACCTTAGTTACTGGGCTGTTCTTATCTCAGCTCGTGGGAGTTGCATTCTTTTCAATTCTCCTCTCCGTCCCTCTAGGAACAGGGGGAGGGCAAGAAGGGAACGGGAGTGAGTGAACAAGCTGTGTGGCTGGGTTTAAACCACGACAGTTATTTTTGGCGCCCAACATGAGGCACGAACCCACGACCCTGAGATTAAGAGTCTCATGCTCTACCGACTGACCTAGCCGGGCTAGCTTGCACCAGCTACTAAGAAGGAGAAAAACGGCTACTAGTGAACCCAGGACACTCCAGAAAGATGTTAAAACCACCCCAGTTACTTCAATTTAGTGAAACAATAGAGAGGAGAAATCTATCATTTTCATCCAAAAATGTGCTCTCAATGTAGTCTGCTAGTCAAGAAAATTGACAGAATGCTTATTTTTATTGTAATTACTGCTGAAATTAATTTTTACTATCAGGAAGAGAGTGAAATTGAAAGCTCTTCTTTTTGCCAGCCCTGCAAAATGTAATTTCAAAAGTGGTCAAATTTCGATAGCCACATGCTTTTCAGCAAAAAAGTTTCACACTGATCTAACTCACAATTTAAGTGCTTCTAAAAGGACTCTCTCAAAAGATGATGGTTATTTTGATACATAAGAAGTCCCAACAGATCACAAACATCTTATTATAGTGTTAGCAGTGCACCACTGCAAGTAATTTTATTCCCATTTTTGCCCTTTTCAGCACCAGACAGAGACAATGAACAGATCACAGAATGGCTGGAAAATATGTAAGTTAAAATTTCTAATGAATCAACGCAGATGTTCCCTGCATATGCTCGGAAATTTGATTATACAAAGTGAATATTCTCTATGTTGATTATATTTTTAGTTTATAATATTTTATTCTAAAATACACTAGGCAACCTAAATACACTTATCTGAAGTTTTTTATGTCCTTCCATCATTTAAATCCTACAGATAGGCAATTAAAAGGCATTTCAATCTCTCTTACTTTGCAACAAAATCAAGATGCAGGAAGAAATAAATATTATCCAGCTTAAATTTATTCTTAAAGTCATTAAAAAAGGGCAAAGAACAGGATATTTAAATAATATTTTCATATAAAAATAAGTACACATTAATATTTCAAAGAACACTATATTCATGATGCATTACTGTGCTCATGTTTTAGCTCATGTGAGATCAACATATGTGAGTAAAATTAGTAGTCATCTGAATTAGAAAAATAGAATACCAGGGTGTTCTTATCAAATATTTCTACCTTTCTATAAAGTTTCAACAATTAGGACTAGAATTAATATTTTCATATAGCTCCAAAATAATTAACTCATGCTTCTCTAAGAGGCATTTTGCTCATTTCTGCTAATATTTTTCACAGTCATAGATAATAGAATCATAGAATGGTTACGATTGGAAAGGACCTTAAGATCATCTAGTTCCACCCATGAGCAGGTATGTCTCACACTAGAGCATGTTGCCCAAGATTCTGACCATCCTGGCCTTGAACACTGCCAGGGATGGAGCATTTACCACTTCTCTGGGCAACCTGTTCCAGTGCCTCACCACCATCACAGTAAAGAACTTCCTCCTTATTCTTAACCTGAACTTCCTCTATTTTAGTCTGAAGTCACTAAACCCCTTGCCCTATAACTACAGTCCCTGCTGAAGAGTCCCTCCCCAGCATCCTTGTAGGCCCCCCTTCAGATACTGGAAGGCAGCTATGAGGTCTCCATGCAGCCTTCTCTTCTCCAGGCTGAACAGCCCCAGCTTTCTCAGACTATCTTCATACGGGAGGTGCTTCAGTCCCCTGGTCATCCTCATAGCCCTCCTCTGGACTTGTTCCAACAATTCCATGTCCATTTTATGTTGAGGACACCAGAACTGCACACAATACTCCAGGTGAGGTCTCAAGAGAGCAGAGGGGCAGGATCACCTCCTTTGACCCGCTGCTGGTCATGCTCCTTTCGATGCAGCCCAGGATACGGTTGGCTTTCTGGGCTGCGAGTGCACACTGAAGCTGGCTCATGTTAAGTTTCTCATCAACCAACACCCCCAAGTCCTTCTCCACAGGGCTGCTCTGAATCTCTTCTCTGCCCAACCTGTAGCTGTGCCTGGATAGCCCCATTTCCTTCTTGCCGGGAAGCGACACTCCTGAGATTGTAGCCAGTGATCCTTGAATATCGCCAAACAGTCTTGGGCCCCCCTGCCCTCTAGGGCTATATCCCATGGAACCTTAAGCAGGTTCCTGAAGAGGCCAAAGTCTGCTCTCTTGAAGTCCAGCGCAGTCAGCTTGCTGCACGCTCTTCTCGCTGCCCTGAGGATCAGGAACTCAACCATCTCATGATCACTACATCCAAGGCTGCCCTGGAGCATCACATTTCCAACCAGCCCTTCCCTGTTGGTGAGCACAAGGTCAAGCATGACACCTCTCCTTGTCGGCTCTTCTTTTACTTGCAGAAGGAAGTTGTCTTCCACACAATCGAGGAACCTCCTGGATTGCTTGTGCCGGGACGTGCCATCCCTCCAACAGGTATCGGGGTGGTTGAAGTCCCCCATGAGGACAAGGGCCTGTGAGCATGAGGCTGTTCCTACTGTTTATAGAGGGCTTCATCAACACAGTCCTCCTGATCAGGTGGCCTGTGGCAGACCCCAACAGTAATGTCCTCATTGCAGCTCTCCCTCTGGCCCTGACCCACAAGCTCTCCATTGGCCCATCATCCATCCCTGTGCAGAGTTCCATACACTCCAGACAGTCATTGACATAAACAGCTACACCCCCTCCCCATCTGTCCAGCCTGTCTTTCCTAAAGAGCCTATAACCTTCCAACATTCCAGTCATATGAGCCATCCCACTAGGTTTCTGTGATGCCAATGATATCATATCCCTGTAGACATGAACATGTGTCTAATTCCTCTTGTTTGCTAAGGGCGTTTGTACAGTCATCTGAGCCAAGCTCTGAATAAAGCCAACTCATTGGCTGGAGTGCCTGTAGTAGCTCTGCATTACTCTGAGCATTCATTACAGCTGCTGGCATCTGACTGGTAGTTTGGGGATGGATTGGTGCCCCCCTCCCCAACAAACCCAGTTTTAATAACCATTACTGCTGCCTTGACCAACCTAGCAAGTCTCCATTCAAAGCAGCTCTTCTCCTTTTGTCATACTAGCCCCATCAGATGATAGCAATAATCTGCTCATGAATAAATACCCATACCCAAATTCTATTTGCTTTGCTATTCCAGTCTTAACAGGAGGTGCTGCTGAGAAGCTGAAGAAGAATAAATCTGAGTATAATGCAGACTGTGATACTGAGCCAAAATACCTATTCCTAGGTGAACAAAACTCCCACTGAAAATACCTCAATAGACAATTGAGTTTTTTAGAACCTATAATTCTTATAATTTAAAACAATTTTTCATGTCTAATGTAGTACTTTAAAAATATTCATTGCTCCAACTCCAGCTGCATAAAGGAAGCCCTGTTGTTCTTCTGTAGTCTACATTCATATCATTGGTATTTGTTAACACTAGGACATATTTTATAACATGTTTTACAACACTTAAACTGATGGACTGCTGCATAACGAAGGCATCTGCAGATAGTGTCCTAATGCTTAGTGTGACTCAAAGGGCCTTAGGGATGATTCAAGGACATTCTAACCCTTCTGGTGTTTTTTTGGAAGTGGTGCAAAAAGTAGTTTTTATTCCTCATAATGAAGGCTTAATCAGAACACCCCCTGAATAAAAGCTTTTTTCATTTTAGACAACCATTATGTGAGATCTTACATCACCTTGACAACAGCCATACGTATCACAGCATATGGAAATATATACTATCTGCATCTTAAGTAACAGATGATAGTTTAATTAAGGGAAATTACACGAGAAATTGTGAAGTTAGAAGGGACTATTCAACACCTAAATGAACCTCTCGAATAATGCAGATTGTAAAACTGTCCTAAACTAATTTGTTTGAAACAGGAGATATCTCTAACAACGTATTATTGAAGAATCCATAGCAAACCTTAGTATATTCACTTAGTAACCACCTGTTCTATTTAAAATGTAAATACTGTTTCTTCTGCAAATTTGCTAGCTTCAGCTTTCAGACATTCAAAGTTTGTTTTTTTAATATTTATCTCCCAGGTAAAATGTCCTTTCTTTATTAAACTGTTGTTCATTTGTCAGTATGTCTGTTCTGTCACTGGATTACCTTTCAGTTCTTTGTTGGAGAAATAAAATGGATCGAACTCCCTCATTTTATCAACACAGTATATTTTTTGCAATTTTAAAACTTTTTACTTTTTCACAAATGGATTTCTGTTCTGCCTGCTTCTCAAACTAAAGAACAAAAATATTAATTACATCCTTTTGCTTTCTTAAGATTGTAAGGCTGACATCTTTAATTTCATATTATATAAAGTGGATTGCTAAATTGATTTGTCTGATCCTGAAAACACATTTTTAATTCTCTTAGGTTTAGATTCTTCCTTCCATCCTTTCACTTTATTAATTTTCTACACTCATTAGTTTCTATTTTATATACTTTGCTATTCACATCTTCTGTTTTTGTCATAATCCACATACAGTTGTTTCAAATAAATATTTGTCTTGTTTGATCAAGATATTTTTGCTTCCCTTGACTGAATTTTATGGTTTTATTGTGCTAAAAATAAAAAAAACACCACTGCAGACAGTTGTCCATACTCAAAGTTGACAATGCACAAGCAAGGTCTGAATATGAGCTTTGTAATAAAGATCACTAAGGGTTTTCAGGGCAACTGAAAGGTAAATTATTTTTGCATAGGCTGTCCCTTATTACATTTTAGGATCAAAGGTAGCCAGCATCTTCCCTTATCTCAAGACATTTCTCCACTTCAAAGCCCTGGTGTCTTCCTGTTTCAGACATTACATAGTTTTGAAAATACAGGAGAATATAGGCAATACTCAGACAAGACTTGATAAAGGACAAATTATTATTTGGCAAATTAAAGTTGAGTGTGTTTTATTTTAAAGTTTAATCCTTTTTTCTCCTTTGTCAGACCAGATTCTTGCATAAATCCTTGCTCTGCTATACAAGTTAAACTCTGCTGGACTTACCGTAACAAAGCTTCTTTTTGGAACGGTCAGGATCAGAGTCTCAGCCTTTCAACTCTCTGTGCATGATCAAGTATATAAACTAAATAAATACAACACTTTTTATCCACACTAACCCTTTTTTTTTTTATTTTTTTTTTTTCTAATCCTTCCCTGCAGTGATAAACCTTTCCAGTATAGTTTCTTTCCTTGGTACAGTTCCAGATTCCTCAGTCTGGTGGGTTGAAAAGATAGCAAAAATGTTTTCACAAAACAGCAAGTCTAGTAATTCCAGCAAACCTTGAATGGAAGGGAGATCATCAGGGCATTTAGCAAAATCTATTATTGCAACAATACTAGAAAATGTCCACCAACCTAACTAAGAATTGATTTTACCATCAACATTCTTCTTGGAATATGTTCAAGCAACATTATTAGCATTAGACTGCTGAAAGAGGAGCAGGAAATTGCATTTCTTTGCTTCTTGATTGCCTCTTACAAATGCATTATGTAGGTGTTCATAGCATACACACCAATATTCACAGAAAATATCAATATTTACAGAAAGAAATCTAATAATGGGAAGAAAAGGCACAAATATTTAGTATATAAATCAGCATATTTTTGAAACAGGAAATTATTTAAATTGTCTTACATTTAAATTTTCAGAACTAAAGTATTTTTTCTTTTTGACAGATCATTTCTATTACTAGATCCTTAGGTTAGGTACTAAGGATAACTGGATGTCTCTAAATGTCTCAAAGGGAAGTTTCCCTTCCAGTGGTTTAAAGTACAGATCAGTCCAGGTATCATGACAAGATTAAATAGAGAACTATGTTATTATGAAATGACTCAGTTCCTGCAGTCAGCCAAGGACAAACTGTGTTGGTATCCTACCTTTTAACCACAATTGGTCTTAAATTATAAGGACATAACATCAACATATTATTTTAAAAAAGAAATATAAATCCTAATTAATTCAACCTAGAGAAACCACTTCTTGAAATCTACATTTTCATTTATATTGACTCTTTAGTGCAAAAGTCGCACCTACATCATTTCTACCATTTATTTTTCTAAGTGGTTAGGACCAAATTACTTGATCTTAATCACTTGCACATCTTTAAAATAGGTATAAAATTTCATAGGAAAAGCTTTATGATAAGGTTGTATTGTTTGCTGTAAATGACCACGCAGAATAAATCACCGGAGCATCCTACAGCAGGGGGAGCTCTACGACAAGCTGTATGATCTAACATCGCACCAAAGCCAGAAACAAATTATAAATGTACTAGGAGAACGGAATGCATGGAGGATAGGGACTTGATGAGAGAAAAATGAAGCAAAAGTCTGAAAACATTTTCAAAATATATCTGAGATACAGAGAGAAAATATTAGTAACTCAAAATATAATGCTAAATACAGAACACTATTGTATGGATTAAAATTTACTAGAGAATAGCATAAAAGTTGTAAGGGAGTTCCTACTTACAACTATGGCCAGAGGTGGGAAGGAAGTGAAAGTAAAGCCAGTAATAAATATGAAAATCAGTTTGACAGACCTTCTAAAATAAGAGTTTCAGGTAAACAAGCTCTGAATGCATCACTGAATTCCTTCTTGCAAAGGAAAAAAAAGAAAAAAAAAGTATTTGAAGAACAAGAATTCACATTCCCAACATGCTTAACACACCATTTTCTTATATCAGTAAGCTACACTAGATTTCATTGGTGTCTTCACATCAATTTGCACTTCTAAAACTGGTAATTTAAACATTTCTTTTCAAGACTCTGGTTGCTTTTTTTCCCAAGCTGTTTTTTGTTGTTCTGTCTTGCACACTAATCTTGGCCTCGGGGTCAGACAGCTAAAAACAAAAATGCCATCTGAATGTCTATTCGTTTGTATAATTAGGTAGATAAATGCGAAATGTGATCAAGTTCTCAAGTTCACAGTCTGGTGAAAGCAAATATTTTATGCAAATTGTAAGTGAGAGCAGAAAATTTGTCTTCAGAAGATGACCACAGCTCTCCTGCCCACTGCAATGTCAACATCCCTGCTTATACAGCTAAAAGCAATACAGAGCTACAAAGAAACTGTATGTATCATACTGTCCTAAAAGAAAGGAAAAAAAAAAAAGCCCAGAATTTTATCAATGCACCTTTTGAAATTAGCAAATACTCACTCGCAACAATTCATTTGCATCAGTATTGGTTTATTTTTCAAAAAACAATGTGTACTGCACGTGATTCAATAACAGAAAGAAGAAAATAGGGACATGAAGATAAAAGAAATTCTAGAAACTATAGTAACGGAAGGCCTTAGGACTTTTTTATTTGAGAGCCAAACGATAATAAAGTCTGACCTAATGAAATTCAATTAACAGTTGTTTCCCACTTTAACTAGGAAAAAAAAATCATTTATACATTTCTGGGAAATAAGTAAAATAAACAAAATTGGTGAACATCTTAAGGTAACTCTATGAACAGCAACAATTATGAATAGGAGACACTGTGAACATGTGTGTAAGAGGGCAATGCCATGCAGAATCTTATTTACTAATCTTTCTCATCCTAAAAGTAGTATTTCCTAGCCTCAATAGTTGTTAAAACAGGGTATGGTCACTAATCTTTTTTTCCTTTGGCACAGGCTGGAAATTATCAGGTATTTCTGAAAAGACCACTCTGTGAACTGCTTTGTGTATGTGGGTGAGGAAAGTCCTCACATGGACTTTAAGCAAACCAGCTGTCATTTGGAAGCTTATCTGGCTATGCCTCTCCTGGTATGCTCAGCAGTAAAATGTTATCACTGGTTTCTAAAAATATCTGGCATCATTTGAAATCCACTATTGCATTTAACTCCATAATAATCTGCAGCAGTGAATCACATAGACTAATAAAGTATGAAACTCCGTTTCTTGAATTTCTTTTATAATTATCTTGAATCAGAATGCATACAGTGGCCTTGTTCGCTGTTTCTCTAGGATAAGGTAATTGAAAGGCAGACCACATCCTCTGTAGTTTTTTAATAACTCTGAAAATTACATTTAACTAGCAACCAGAGGCAGTGAGTGGACCTACAATGGTAGAGATGATGGTTTTTCCAACTTCAGAGATTGTAAAGGATTTCTGCACAAATCCCAGCTACAAAATTATGACTTTGCAGTTGAGGCTGTAAAGCTTTAGCTTCCTTGCTGGAGGTTTCTCCTGCCTATACTTCCAGTGACTCAGCCAGGATAGCAGGTATCACACCAGGTCACATGTATACACATTTTACACACTTCCGAAGTCATAGCTGTATTGAAGTGCAGAGAGCAGTTCTGTCACTGAGAGATAAGCTACCACTTTAAAATAGAGTCTACAGAGCCAAAAAGAGACGTGACATGAACTATGGGGCTAATATGCAAAACACATGTGCTTCCTCCTTAAGAAAGCATACAAAAAAGCTGTTAATAAAATGAACAAAAAGTAGATACTGCAGGTGCTTAAGCTGACCTGCAGAGCACTTGTTGTGTGGGAGTAAACGACACAGTTCACTGCTTAACTCTGACACAGAAGTGTGATTAGGGACTGGATTTCCTTAGTATCCTCCCATCTTCCTTCCCATCACGCAATCCCACCTTCAAGAGAATAAATTCATTGTTCGGAGTAGACAAGTAAATTTGGCTATTAAAAGAATTTATCATCTCAAAAATTTCACGTTAGAATAAGAACAGAAACAATCCCAAAGAGCTATTAAAAATGAAATGCTTTTTTTTTGTACTGAAGATCAGGATATTCTGAAATCAAAAGCTGGTAAAGAAAGGTGTTACTGCTTGCAGAGCCATGTAGTTAAAGATATCAGAGGAATGGGTAAATTCTAAGGGTAAATTCTATTTCCTCTCTTACACAGGGGTAAGAAAATCCTGGAAAAGCAGGATAAAAAAAAACCAACAACCACAACCAAAAAACAAAACCAATGAAAAAGGCTCATGATACATATGTGCATGAGAGTGCATGCACGTGAAAGAGAGAGAAATTACTACTTTAAAAATTGCATTTACACCTTTTCAGCACATCAAAGGCAAAGGTAAAAAGGAAAATAAACAAGTAACACAACGTACATCCTCAGTTGCTCAAGAAAGTTATATCTGCTAAATAGGTTTAAGAGTGCACCTGAGATAACTTCTTGACCTAATTATCTTTGCTTTCAAGTTTTGGGCTATTTTTCATCAGCATTATTCCAATTAGTTGAATTGTACCAGTTTCTCTGGGATCTTAAATAGACGTAAGTGGGAACTAAGATGAAAAACATTTTAATTCATTAGGTAATCCATCAAATGGAAATAAGATGGCCTGGTAAATTGCTATAAGACTAAGTTGAGGGTAGGAAATTAAATAATTGTACATTCTTTAGGCCTTTAAGTTTGTCATAACAGATATTGCAGAGTAAGTATGATTAGGCTTCAAAAAATCTGCCTTTTCATTCTGTCCCAAACAGAGCCCTTAACTGACTTACCTTTGTGTTAAACATCTAATGAATGCAGTGGCTTCAACATATACCTTACGCTTTGGTAAAGGGTGCTATACACAGCAGCAAAAGCATGTTTACTTTCTGATCTAAGTTTAAACATCACTTCAGAATGGGATTCCGTGGATCTGGTAAGTATGAGCTGGTTTCAGATTTTCCTAGATTTTCTTCTGAAAGTTTGTCTCAATCTTCTAAGGTGTACTGTATTCAAAAGGGAAAATAACTTTCATCACATTTGCCCATGCTTGTATTTATCTATTTTGAGAAGCCTTGTTCAGTTCCAATGAAGAAGCGTAAAATATATTTTATCTACTTACCTCAGCATCAAAGAGAATACTTATAATAAAAGTGATTAAATGTGGCAGAAAGGTAACTGTACATATTCTGAAGGCAGCTGCCCTTTCCAGATCACCACCACCGTATACCTGAGCCTGCCAGATGCTACTGTATGCTTGAACATGTTACCCCAAGCACACAGAATTGCTGGGGAGAGTACAGATACATGTGCTGCACGATGCTGCAGACGTGACAGGTTTCCAAGTGGAAAACTCGCACTAAGCAGCACACAAAAAATGCCTAAGATCCACTACTGCTATCTTGTTTCAGAGTACCATGACTTTGAGATGAAGGCCAAAGCTGGTCCACATTGGCTTATTAATTATTTAATTATTTATTAATTATTAATTATCTCTGTTAGTTTAAATATGGAAGGTTATTCACCTTTGATGCAGGCCTGAAACCACATCAGAGAAGAACTGTTCATAATCAACATAAATCTAAACATTAAATGCAAAATCTAATCAACCTGTCAGCTGAATCTTTACAAATTAGTGTTGAGAAATGGATTAGGTTGATCACAGTTCAAAATAAATCTACATCACAAATTGTGTACCAAATCTGGGTTTTTTTCTCTATACTTTTGAGAACATTTAGTTTCTCTGGTGATGTGAATCATTCATAAATAGATCTGTCCTACAGCTATTAGTATCAGAAGTTTAGGAGATAATTTGCAATGTTTTAAAATTCTGCTTCAGCAAGACAATGAAACGTATAAATCGCTATCTGAATAATTAAAAAGTCTGCTTAGTTTTAAAACTCTAAACACGTTTTCTAGCCAAATTAAGTAATGCTCTTCTGGTTGCTCTTTCTCACAGAAGGAGTATGCAAAGACCTACCAAGTCGACACAGGAAAATATACAATACACTGCTCGAACAGTTATCTCCCAGCCAAAGAGCATATTCACACAAGCATATAAAACTAGTAGTTAGGGAATCTATTTCCTATTTTCCCCAGGGATCAGTGCCAAGAACACAAGAGTCTAGTTTCATAATATTGTTATATAGGCTAAAATTTGCTCGTAACACTTGCAGCACCCCAGGTACATATATTACACAAAATATCTGATGAGATCTCTTCATTGCCAGCACTGAAAGCTCTACAGCTAGAAATTTCTTAATATTTTTAAGATATTATGATCCAAAAGACAAGCAGACAAAAAAAAAAACCTTGTTTACTCAACATAATTGAAAAAAAATTCAATTCAGAGTTATTGTAAAAGCTTGTTAACAACTTTCACTGTTTTAATAACTACTTCAAAGACTTTTGTCAAAATAATGACAGGATATTCTATTTTCTCCTTCAATATAACAGAAGCAGCATCATACTGTTAGGTATTAGGCCTAAGAATTAAAAAATATTGATCAAATAATGATACAGGAAATACTTGGTACAGAATTAGCAGGATCAAATGAAATTTAACCCAATGTGTTTGTGAAACTAGCTGAAATAATATCTAAATTGGAAGTGACTTTTTTCGTTAACTGCAGAACAATGGTAAGAGCACAGAGTACTGGAGGGGCACATAATGCCAATATGTACAAGAGAAAATGCCAGCTTAATTTCAACACTAAAAGCAAATTGCTAATCAGTTGGTAAGAACCTAGAGGATAAGCTGATAATAAGCAGCCAAAACAGCTTATAATTTTGCAGACCATTATAACTTTCTTTGACAAAGTAACTGGTCAGATATATAGGTTGAAAGTAGAAGCTGTAAGTTTCATCTATCTTGATTTTAGCAAAACTTTGTGTACTGCTTTTTGTGACTTACACAGAACTGACACTGGGATATCTGGACAAGATTCAGAAGCACATATCATGGACAAAAGTAAGAATAGTTAACAACTTCTATCAAGTTATAAAAGCACATATTGCATCCATCAGTCCAGATTGTCTCATGCCAGATGTTTCCATTAGTGATTTGAAGTAAAGCACAAAGTGATAAAAAGTTTTACAAGTAGAAAAGGAATGAAGACATTTAAGAGAGATGGAGCAGCATGTAAGTGACCTTGATAACCTGGACATTGAGAATAATGGCATTTAAGACACAAGCACTGTGTAAAATGTTTTTGGAAAATAGTCAGATCTACCTAATGCCAAAAAAGAAATTAATGTAATGATACACTGGATTACAACTCAGTTTCATCCAGCAGCAGTCTCAGTGCTGTTGCAGAATAGGAAATTTCACTTTTGCAAATTATTAGTAGAAATTATTATCTACAAGAAACGAGCATCAATTCCATTATTTAATTTGAACTGGGAAAGCCTCCAGATTAAACAACATGCCAATTTGGGGCACAGAAATGTGTCGAACAGTAACTCCCCAACCACCTGGAGCCAGTGAGTCATCACCAACACTCAAAAACTCTGTTTACCAAAATACACTTCTGTCAGTACGCTTTACACTGGAAAATCTACATAAAACCTGTGTTGTGTGAGGTCCTCTTAGGATAAACTTGTCTACGCACTAATGTAAAGTGTCCCAATAAGCAACGATGTTACCAACATCTATACAGAAGGGTCATGATTAATCTCAGCAAGGAAAGACCAGGAAAAAAATACAACAGCTTCTGATGGCTCCTCTGATAGAGTAAAAAAATATGCACCTATTGATTACTCTCCATGCCCTCTGAGCTTAGACAAGAAGCTTGCTTAATTTGCAGCTAGGAGAATCTGGCCCGGAAACCCTTTTAAAGATAATGATGGCCAAAAACTGGAATAGATTATCCTGTTAATGGGATATTATACACAACAGGTCAGCTAGGTTACATAAAAATCTTCATAAATTTGGCTGGCTAGATGTGCTCCTGCATCAAACTATCACATAATGACTACTTCAGATACCTTCATCCTTCTAATTCTGGTAGAAATATTAATACCTATTCCATTCAACTTTCAAAATTATTTTGCAGGCAAGCAATATAAAAGTTAATTTCTGACTGATACGTGGATCTATTAAAATCTTAAAGGAACATTTGTAAATTGGATGATAAATGGAGCAAATTATTTAGATAACTGTAAGTTATGGAAGGGGAAATAAATGCTGTTTTCAGATTTATGAATGACAACTGTCAACACTTAGAGTCCCTAAGGGATGTCATCAGCATCATTATTTTTCTGAGCTACTGCATACTTTAGGGACCATGCCTACTCTGCTAGCTGCTGCAAAGAACAGCAACAACAAACACAATCCCTATCTCAAAAACTTTAGAATCTAAAGGAAAAAGGCAGACAGACAGACCCTGATGAATTAACATAGCCAGGAAAAGACAGCAAGATAATGAGATAGTACAGGTCAGCATGGGAGGGTACAGGCATAGCGTATCAGAAAGTCCGGTAACAGTTCAGATTTTCTGCATGTTGTGGCACAGAGTGGGATACAGACTTAACTAAGAACCTGCGCAATATTTCTCAACAGAGCAGATTAGTGTAAATAGGCTTGGTTTACATTCAATAGTCTTAAGGGGGGGGGGAGGGGGAGGGGGAAGAGAAGCAGATAGGTAAATTAATTTTTCATTTCCATTTGACTGCTTCTGAAAACTAATACCTCTTTCTGGACTCTTTTCAGACTGTTCTCATGGAAAATTAAAATACTGACTGCCAAGAAAGGCACTGGAGATTTTGCTTCTTCCCTCCAGTTTAGGTACATAACTTCCTATCTCAAAATCAATAGGCATTAGGCACTTAAACAGTTCTGCACAGCACTGCACAGTGTAAACACAGAATAAATTATGCTGAGAAAAAGGACATAGATCTTAACCCCAAACCCATTTATAGATGTGTTAACAGTCTGTATATCAAACTACCTGTCCTTTTACCACTCCAATTTTCTCCTTTACCGCATATTTTTGAGATATGTGTATTGAAGCTTGTGTTTTCACAATGTTTATTAATCAACCATGCAATAACTTTAAATTTGGCCTAGATTTCCCAAAACAGATAATCTGTAAATTCTCTCAACTATTACTGATATTGAATGGATACCACTTCAAAATTCATTATTATATATTAAAGTAGCAAAATAAAAAGTAGGACACAGTGAGAAGGAATGTAAAAATGTGGCAGATTCAACTATACATAGAAAGCAAACATATGAGAAAAACATATTTTAATTTCCTCTTTTTATGTAGAAATAGAGAACTTAAGAATGGTTGAAGAAATGCTCAAAGCCATACTGTTGAAGTTATAAGATTAAGGCATAGTCTAAAAATTAATAGGGCTAGAAGGTATTGCAAGAAGCAGGCAAATAAATAAACTGTGCCAAAGCATGCCAATGCAAACAATTTGGAGCATGCTTATACAACTTCCTAAACCCCAGTATTGAAGCACATTACTTTTTTAATCCCAAATACATAGTTTCAGACCTAGATTAAATGTCCCATAATTTTTTATGGTTGCAGTAGACTCCTAGGCTATGTATGAATAAAATAGATGAATATGCTACATTTTGACAAAATTATTTTTCAAAATAGAATCTGAAAAAAACAATACAAGATGTTTTGAACTCACAATTCTGCCAGCAAAATGCAAATACAGAGAAAAAGTTCCATTCCAAATACTTTTCCAGCTAATTTAAGAAGAAATATAAATTCATTTAAAAATAGAGGTCTGTGAGACATAATAGAACAATAAGAGGAAACATCCCTGGCACCAGCTTACTCATTCTAGAACTACAAAAGGTCTAGAGAACCCAAGCATACATCCTGCATGTGGTTTTCCTTGGCATTATTTACTGCTGGGAATGTTCCTGCCTGCTGTGTAAAGCCTCGCCAGTTTTTGTGCAGAGCACTAAGCCTCACAGTCACTCTGGTTGGTACTTAGGATGCAGGATTATGATGGAATTCTTAAAATAATACACAGCATAAAAAGCACAAGGAAGGGACATTTGCTCTGCAGCCTGCATATTGTTCATCATACAAAAGAACAGGAATATCTAATCCTGCTAAATGGACAAAACATGGCACTTTCTGAAACCACTATAATATTGCCTATGTTACGCCTACTTGGACTGTGTAGAAAATCACTGGTGCAGCATGTTATTAAGGGGTCCAAGGCAAGGGGTTTGGAATCAGATGATCTTAAGGTCCTTTCCAACCCTAACTATTCTATGATGCTGTCACTCTATATTACTAATGATTTTCTCTCAAACCCTTCTTAAAATCCTCACCATTAGGATATCAATGAGAAAGTTGCCAATGGCCTCAGCAGGATCAGGTTTTACTAATTTCTTTGAAGAACAATTTAAGATATTATTCACTATTATATAATCATAATTTGAAATGGCTAGGGCATTTTGCTATAAAATTTCACTAATAATGTACCCTTCCACCATAATTACAATTGAAATCATATACATCTTAATGCTTCTGAGTCACAGCAGAAGACAGAGAATGGCAGAACTGAACTGCACAGGTTTACAGTTCAAAAACTCTGTAAATATCCCCTCTTTCTTCTTATTCTTCCATTAACACAGTTTTTTTTCCAGGGCTGCCTTGAAACGTCAGGTGTTCCCAAGGAAGGAAAAAATGTTTCTACATAAATACTATGAGAATCTAAATGGGGTCTTTTCAGGCAACAGCACTGTAGATGCTTTTTTCTATATGGCTGTTCGGAGCTGTAATTTTAAAACCTCACATTCTTAGGCTATTAGGTAACTACCTCCACGTCAGTTATTCTCTGTTCCAGTGTAAAGGTGACTTCCATGCAAAACAAGTCATCTTCTTAGATTATTTAAAAAACAGAAGCGATTGCTTTCAGGGATTTTCTTATTTAATGAATGAAATCAGATGACTTAAACACCTTTTTTAAAGCCAACTTTACTGTTAACTGTTGCTACAATCTGAAGTGACGTCTCTTCAGCGTCTTCAGATAACTGAACTTTGGGATTTATTCAAGAAGCATGCCTTTCAAAATGAATGCAATGCACTCTATATAATTTACATAATTTATGAACTTTAATGATGTTTCTGAATTTTTAATGCAAAAAAATTTGCCATTTTCTCCAGGAAATTTGTATGGATATATTGAAATTCTGCAGGTACTGTTAAGGCAAATACCTTAATAGAGATTTGCGTGTTCCCATTCAGTCTTATTTCTACTTACCAGGCTCTTGTCTCCTACCAGAAGTTACCCTGCACGTGTTTCATTTACCTGTTGGATACCTAATCCTTTCCTTGTGCTGAGTTTCAGTATGTAATTTACTTTTAAAATTCTTCCTTCCATTTAAAAAAAGGAATTTTAAGAGGGGTGGATAGACAGATTATAGAAAGTAACTTATCAATAACAGTTTCATTTTTCTAACAGCTGCAGATGTGCAAATATGCGTATTTCCTGTTATCTTGCAGCTTTATACCACACAAGAGTGTCACATTAATCGGCACGTTTTTCTAAAGGCTGCAGTACTTCTGCAAATTTCTGTAGGAATTTCATTGTTCTTTACCACTACACAGCCTGGTAAGACCTCAAGTACCTTTCTAAAACTTCAGCTAAGAAAATGATTGTGCAAGGATCTCAACTTTTACCATCCACTTCCAGCTTTTCTGGGGAAAAACATGAAAACACAATGCAGTGCCAAGCCAGTTTCCCAGCTGCAGCTGCCTGCTGTAACAGGCAAGCATGGGTGGGTCACAGTGGGGCTCTAGGGTGGGGGCCCTCAGACTGGGGAGGAAGAGGACCAGCTGCTTGGAAAGCAAGAGTCTGTTCCAACAGCAGCTCTCCTCTCCTTTCTCATGCAGCCACACACAGAGCTCTTAAGGCTGCATCCAGTCATTTGACAGTGGTATGTTGGAGGACGGCTCTGCGTGGGCTGAGTGGTGACTATCACTAAGGCTGACCCTTTTAAACAGCAAGTTTGCTACTCCCAAATCCTTGCTGGCAGTAGCCAGGGAAGCAAGTTCATCTTTCTGGGGCACTCAGCTCAACTCACCAGCCGGAACTTATTATAGTCTTTGCCCTGGAATGACAAATCTCATCTGCACTACTGAGAAGCCTCAAGCATCAACCAAACAGCAAATACAAAGTTTTCTGTGGTGTTTTTGCTTTTTGGGGGGCTTTTTTTTTTTTTTTTAATCTAGCACTTTTATAGACAAATATTTTTTTTTACATTTTTCATCCCTCAATTACTGTTGATTAAAATGTGTGATGTTATCCCTGTTCCTGTAGTATTTTTACGTAAAATGAAGGTGTTGCTATAAACTACATATGTAATTAGATAAGGGCCTCTTTCCCAATCTCCTTTACCATTCAGATTTTCACTCACTGCAACATACATCAAACTAGGAAGACCTATGAATGGCTTACAAGCAACTTACTCTTTCCAACTTCTTTAGGAAATTGAAAACCCAGTCCCATGCAATTTTCGCAACAAAAAACTTTGATAAACAGAGCGATAAACATTTTGCTGTGGTTAAATAAGTATGTTAAAACAAGTGTTTGGTTGGAATCGGCAAGAGTCTTTTCACAGTGTAAGTTTTCCTCTAAAAATGGGAATATCTGACAGTGGCAAATTGCAAAATCTTCTGAAGCAGAATTTACAGACTGGACTTTCCCCCCTCTTTGAGGTTAGGAAAACACTGCTATGTGAACTAATTATTTGTCTGTGATGCTAACCCCCTTCACAAATACTTCTGCCAAGCCTTCAACTCCAGCCACAGTGCCCTCATTTTTCAGACTCCCAGGTTCTGTTATTTATTCAGGACAGCTCATTTCAAAAACTAAATAATTGGTAGTCAGACGACATTTAGAAGTTAGAATTCCTTGGGTATCTGACATGTAGAAGTGTACAAAAATATATTACAAAACGTACAAGTCCAGGGACTGCAGAGCCTGTGTGCTCTGACAAGCTCTCTGTCAATGCCAGTTCAGGGGTCTTGTCGAAGCTGGAAATACACTTACCCCTTTTTATGAGGTGCGCAGCAATGCAGCAACAACAGCTTGTAAGACATCCAAAACTTATTAGTAAAACTCTTACTAAAACCAATCAGTGAAACTCAACCCAGAGTTGAGTATTTCTGAGTTCTCTTCTCATTCCCTAGCTTGTAGCGCCATTTCCTTACTAGTAATCTCACCTTACAGTTAAAAGGCATTTCTTCAGGTGCTACTTGCTTTGGTTTTCCATAAAATATTTTTAATATTAATAATGTCACCCTTTCATGTATTTTTTCTTAATATATGCTTTCAAAGTAGATTTATCATAATGAGGTTACATATTCTTAGTGTATATAAAATGATTAAGAAATTCCCTAACAGTGTTGCTTAAAGTGCCAATATTTTCTAAGAGCAAAACTATAGATATAATGTAATTAAAAAGCTCATCTACACACACACACACAAACTGTGGAGCACAGAGGCATGATAGCACAAGGGGGAACCGCAACAGTCCAGTCAGAAAAATAGAGCTGTGGCAGCCTCACATCTATGAAAATACAAAACCTAAGATTACGTGCAAAACTGTGTACATCATTACACTGTATATAAACACTTAAGTGAAAAAATGCTACTTCCTCCCATAAAGGAAAACTCAAAAGAGAAACTACTTTTATTTTTTCAAGACTAAAAATCAATAAAGTAGAAAGCATTAGCAATAAGCATTCATGTTGTTGGCAATTTTAGTATCCATGACTAACTTACTAAGCATGAATTATTTAAATTTTTTCTTTCTTTTTTTTGTTATTAAAGGAGAAAGAAGAAAAAAGAATGTGCTGAATCTGATCTTTGGTGGATGCTTTCGTCTGAACTGTAGAGGAGTTTTCTGTCATTAATAGCCAGCTGCACATGCTGATATAATGCCAGACGGGTCCTGCATCGTTAAGCATTACTGAAACAAGTTACTGTTTATCAGCTAATGATCCAGGAAAATAAATCCTTCAAAAAATAAAAGTTTTCTTAAGAAGCAAAGTTGTATTTAAGGAGTAACTTGATGGTCATTATTTAATTCCATTAAAAAAGTAAATGCATAAAATGCTACTTTTTTGTGCAAATTAGTCATATATGGGAGGGACAAAATCTATTACCAGTCTACATTTACATTTCAGAGGAAGTTCTTTTGACAAAACTATTAGCACTGTTGATAGTTAACATTCCTTTAGATTTCTTTTAGGATGTTATTTTTCAGCTATTAATATCTTTGCCTAAAATTATCCAGTCAGAAATTTTTCATGCTTGATACATATCCCAGGGTAGTTCATTACTGACATAGCATTTTTGTACAATAAGATTCTGAGATCCCATGCAATATTGGGGTACCTGAACCCATTCACAGCCTTCACAGATGATCTCTGTAGGTACCTCTCTCAATTTTTGGTGGTGCTTAGCTCTGAACTTTGAACATAAATTAAGAAAGAGTATTCACAACTGCAAAAGAACAATTTAAACAGCATGTGGATTACATTTTTTTTACTATTAAAGTACTAGAAATGCTGGATGAGTAGTCTCTGGATACTTCAAATTACTTACTCCACATTAGCAGACACTTCTTCGTACCTCAAAGCCCCATCTGTAGAATGGATCTAGCATTATTTCGTCAGTAGAATGACACAACTCACACTTTAAGCTTTGTAAAGCACCCAGATTCTTGCCTAAGAAAAATACATGAAAAATAGGCCATTTCAAATCTGGTGCAGGTTTTAAATTATTTATTTTGAGAAAGAAGTGCAGGGCTGTCTACTGAACAAGAAATACTGGGCAACTGCCAAGGCAGTGAAGGAATAAGGTGTTCTGAGAAAACTATAGTATTTCTTCATGCATTTGGAACAAGTAACTTGCACATGTAGGAACGCCAACTTCAAAGACACCATATGGTGCAATTCACCAAGATTGTAGTATTTCCTAACTTTTGTATTCTTCAAACCTTCTTGTTTTTAACAAGATTATGTTTGTTTTCACACAACCTCATAAACAACAGTTTCGCTTTTTGATACAAGCGAATTTTATATAGTGCTAAATTTATTCTAACAGCTGCATGTGAAATCATGCCTTAGTGCCTTCTGTAATATTTAATGGGAGGAAATGGGGATTGTATTAGAAAGCCTCCTTGCAACTACTCCACCTGCATGTGCATATGTAACTGGTTATTTCCACATCCCCCATGGTTACACTTTCTGAATAACTGAGATTTTAAAGGCAAGAAATGGGTATGGTACAGCAGGAAAGTTTTTAAAAAATTTTAAAGAGCTATGTAAATAATTAAATCAGAGTAATAACATTATATCTCACCATACAGAGGCACACAAAGTCAGGATGGACAATAGCTTGTCCTGACATGGCCTTCAAAAGTGGGGGTAAAAGTTTTCTGGCTTTATATGTCTACTCCCACCCACACCTCTGTCAGACGGGAAATAAACCAAATGATAAATGTTTTGCCTATAATGTAAATGCCAAGACATAAAAAATTAAATGGGAAAATAAAATTTCTACAGCAAAAAATTTTAAAATGGTGACAGGAAAAAAATACAAACAAAAATATTTATCTTTTCTATCACACATTTGAACACAGACATATAAAAGACAAAGAACTGTATGATACCCAGAAATTGCTATTTTTCTCAGATCTCAATGATCTTATCCCAAAGAGGCTGACAGACAACTACTACTAGCCTCAAAGATCATTTTTTTCTTTTACATAAGACATAAACGCTTTGTTAAAACAGCAAGATCATAAGCAACCTCTTTTTCAGGGAGAAACTGGTAATATCAGGCAACAGCATTCAGTATTCCCGTACCAAGTTTTACAAATCTAAATTTCACTGAGCCACCACTCGAGACAAAAGCATGCTCTGACATAACCTAATCTGGTAAAATCTACATTCCAAGAGAAAATAAAAGGTTGTACTCCACAAAGCAGGCTGTTGTTACTTGGGGGATTCCATGCCAAAGGATGTTGTAAATGTAAAAGTTGACATAGCTTCCAGAGAAGACTGGACAAATACTTTATGCTGAAAATAATTGGGAGGCTGGGAGAGTACTTGTAATAAGTATCATACTGTGCTTTCTCGCATGGACATCTGTTTACATACAATATCAGCCTAGAACTACCCCTGATTTCAATTATTACATCCACTCCTATGGTACTGTTAGCACATACAAAATATGGCTTGAATGCATACAGTAAACTTGAATAAAACAGTTTTATCTCAAAACAAATGACACATAGCATGATCTAAAGAATTAGAAAAAAGTAAGCTCAAGGCCCCACCACCATTTTGTTCTCTGTGTGCACTCCTCTCTGTCTTTGCATTTCCACACCACCTCTGCCCCTGCATTTAAATTAAACTCCTCGAGGCAGGGATTATTTCATACTATGTCATTTAATGATGACTATCATGAAAAAAAAAACCCAACCTTGAACTTGATTATAATCTCTACATTCAACTGTAGTAGTAAAGAACAGGTAAGACACGTCTTAAAAACAGACACTGTCAGAGAAAAGTGGTTCTGATGCTTCCATTTCTCTCTCTGTAAATCTGGCGAACAGACAGGAATGTTATTAATTACCTTACCAAAATGCATTTTGATATTCTCACAAGAAGCACAATATTAAATCATTTACTATTAAAATCAAAATAATCTGGAAAATACAGAAATAAAAGGGATAAGAGATAAGGAATAAATAAGGAAATAAAAAGAAAAAATCTTATTTATGTATGAAGTATTTTGATAATCTATTCATGTAAATATAAAAATGTATTTAAAATAAGACAGTTCCTGATTTCTCTCTAGTGTCCATCATCCAACTAGGTCATTATAAAACAAAATGAGAGTAAGAACCTTAGAACGGCAGATCCAATGTTTAGTTTTCTTAAGACAAGGGAAAATCATTTTCATGCTTACGGAATATGGATGTCGCATGTTACATATTTCTTTTTTCCTCATAAAGTGACTTCTAATTCCTATAAACAGAGGAAGGTACATGTTCTATGCTTTGAAAGATTGGGGGGAGAAAGAGTGGGGGAAAGGAGGAAGGAAACAGTGAAATTCCTGTAGTTTAAATAAGAACTGAAATACACTTTTTGCATTTAGGTTAGAAGCTGTCTTGTGTCGTCCTAGCTCCATCACTGATAGTCACAGAAAATCAGTATGTCCTCAGGGGAGATCTGGGGGATATTAAAACTTCAGATTTAGCTATGATCTTCCCACATGAACGGTCACAGAAGACTATCTTGTGGCCTACAACTTTTTTGTGGTCCTTCCCCAATCTAGATCTAATGTGACTTGTGCAACAGAATCATAACCAGTGACAACTGGTGTCAAACATATCAAGCAGGATGCCAAGAATAAGGCAGAATTGAATATAGCTGTCCTTCACTATTTGAAAATTCTCCATTTATTCATTAAGCTCTGACACGCAGTCCTTTCTGCAAGACACTCCATTAGGCTCTGTGTTTCATATCTGCTCATGTCATATTGCATATAGTGGTAATATCCTCTGCTATAAAAAAGCACCAAAATTAAAATACCAGGTTGACATTACAGACACTTCACTATTTCTTCCAATGGTGCTATGTTTTATATGAGAATAAACTTTGTTATAGTTTTACCTGTTACAACACAAGGGTTGTTTTTTTGGTGGGGTTTTTTCTGTGTGTGCGTTTGTTGTTGCTTTTTGTTTTTTGGTTTGGTTTGGTTTTTGGGGCTTTTTTGATGCTTTGTTTTTTCTTCAAAAATATACTTGTAAATATGTTGTTCCAGTTTAATACTATATTGTTTGAAAGTGTTGGCAGATCTTCTCAGGTGTTAGCTTTTCTTTTCGCAATAATGAAATAAAAGATACAGACAAATGTAAAATAGACTTAAAACCAGAGACAGCATTAGTATTCTGATGACTGACAAACTGATTAATGGAGCACTGAAAAGTGACAGGCTCTTTTCCAAGGATCGCGTCACGTTATTTTTTTAATCCTTCCAACAATAATACTTTGTATAGATCTTACCTTGTGTTCCAAGTTAGCAAAACAATATGCAGTGAGAGAAAACCATGGTAGATAGAACTGTAACCCTTAACACGTGGGAATATATTGCCACTTTTGAGATTTATAGGCCCCCTCAAATTTTACATTAATGTATTTCTATTGCTAATAACCTTAGCTTGTATCTGTTGAAGAAAACCATAATGCAGGAAGTTACTTCACAGTAGAAAAAAAAAGCTTGAAGAAAGATGAATCTCAGCTCTTAACAGCAGTTATCAAACTCTGGTTGAGCAAAGACTCTGTTTCCACTACATACCTATATGAAGTGATAGGTATGAAGCCCTCACAGTGATAGATGAGGGATAGCACTTTTTTCTCTATAATTTTTACTGCTTTTATGAATATTGCAAGAAAACCATGTGTGACCAAAGATGACAAATACAATTTACTGAAAATTTAAAAAATAATTATTTTCTTGGAGAACATTATGCAAGAATAATAAATCATACAGCAATTCACAATACAAATTGAAACTGCATTACTCTTTCTTTCCTAGTTTTAGCAACATTATATATTGCTAATATCGGTATCCATTATCAACCTTTTCTAGCTGATGTGGATGCAGAAGCCTTCCTCATGTCTATGTATTGACAAAAGTATCTATACCATTTTCTCAGGGGAGAAAAAAAAATAACTAAAAAATACAGCCACATCTTCCTACTGACACTCCCAGAAAAACTTCAGCTTCCTATGAGTTCCATAAAAGAGTTAGGCAGTCCAATCCAGGTCTATCTTCAAGCAGTTTTTCTTCCAACTGCATCTTATTTCAAAGAGACTGTAATATGTGGTGTATACAAACTAAACAAAAGGTCTTGGTCACCCTCTCAAGAAAAAAAGCCAGATATATACACAGTTAACGAATGTCAGCCTCGAGCTTGATAACCTACAGACTTACATTTGACTACTCCCTCAATCTGTATTCTTATCGATAAGTCACTTTTGTTTATTACCTGGAAAGGGTTCTAGATGAAAAGCTAACCCTAGAGATTTCCATGGACTCTTATTTACTGTCACCCATCTTAAAATATGTGCATTTAAAAAAGGCCAGGTCAAATCCAAAATAACAAATTCTTAGACAAAATTTAGTGGAAAGTCAAATATTTGGATTGGCATAAAACTTTTGTAAAAAAGATCTTAAAGTATTTAAGCAACACTGCATATATAGATTTGTCAAGAATTATTAGTGTATGAAAATAGATGCCAGGGTCAAATGTATACGCATTAAAAAAAAAAAACAACACCAAAACTTATTTTTCATTACTCTTGCACAGGGCAAACTCAACAAAGAAACACCTCTTGTAATAGAATTACCAAGATTTAATCTATAAGATTAACAATTGTCTCTGTAAAGAATACACAAAACCAGTGTACCTTAAGAACCCCGCTTAAACACAGATTCACAGGAACAATTAATCCAGTCTTTCCAAAATGGTATCAGACACTTTGTTACTGAGATAACACTATACTTTACATGGGCATTATTAAAACCATAAAAATTCAGGATATTTAATATCTTGTAAAAAATGTAGTTTCAAAATTATTCTGAATGCTATTAAACAGACAAGCATTTGCTTTACAACAGTAACTATCCTTTTACAGAGGACATTATTACCATTAATAAGTACACCATAGGTCTGATGAGTGTGAGCCTCAGGTCTTCCACCACACACAGCTGACTGAGTTGAATGCTGGGCTGTGGGGTGTTTTGGGTTTTTACCTTGCTGCAGTATAGCAGCTAAAGACTACAGAATCTCAGAGAATATAGCAGCACAGTGTCAGTATCTTATTTCTCCTGTACAGGGGGAAGATCATTTCCAGGCAGTAATACTAATGGTTCTTGGTGTACTGTTTAACACAATAAAATAAGCTGTTACCTTTGGTTCTTATTCCTAAAAGGCAAAATATTTTTCCTCAGAAATTTGTTTTGACACTGAAAAGCCTGCAAACAATCAGTTTACTAATCTTAGGGGGAGAGCTAAAACATAATTCCAGAATATTACATTAAATAAATAGCTTTCCAGACACAATTTTTAAATTTGCAACCTGGAGTTGGGCACATACTCATTAATAAATATCTTGACTTTGACAAATATTTAGCAAGCTCATCTCTCTTTGACTTCTATCCATATTCTCTAAAATTAGAAATTGATGATTGCCTGGGTTCCAAACATCAACTTCTTGTGCCATCAAGTGAAGATTTATTGTCGTTTATTTTAAAAAAAAAAAAAAAAAAAAAAAAAAGCTCTTATTTAGTGTTTTTTTATTAAGCAAGGGTAGAATTGCATTTTGTGGGGTACGGGAAGGTGGAGCACCTGGATTATTTTAAATGCCAACCTCATGAAGTTCAACAAGGCCAGGTGCAAGGTCCTACACCTGGGTCAGGGCAATCGCAGGCACAGCTACAGGCTGGGCGAAGTGATTCAGAGCAGCCCTGCGGAGAAGGACCTGAAGGTCCTTGGGGGTCACAGCCCAGAAAGCCAACTGTACCCTGGGCTGCATCAAAAGGAGCATGACCAGCAGGTCGAAGGAGGTGATCCTGCCCCTCTGCTCTCGTGAGACCCCACTTGGAGCACTGTGTGCAGTTCTGGTATACTCAGCATAAGATTGATTCAAACCTGTTTGAGCAAGTCTAGAGGAGGGCCATGAGGATGATCAAGAGCTGGAGCAAGTTCCATATGAAGTCAGGCTGAGAAAGTTGGGCCTGTTTGGCCTGGAGAAGAGAAGGCTGCGTGGAGACCTCATAGCAGCCTTCCAGTACCTGAAGGGAGCCTATAAGCATGCTGGAGAAGGTCTTTTCATCAGGGACTATAGCAAAAGAACAAGGGGTAATGGGTTCAAATTTAAACAGAGGAAGTTCAGGTTAGATATAAGGAAGAAATTCTTTACTGTGATGGTGGTGAGGCACTGGAATGGGTTGCCCAAAGAAGTGATAAATGCTCCACCCCTGGCATTGCTCAAGGCCAGGTTAGACAGTCATGGGTGACATGGTTTAGTGTGAGTCATCCCTGCCCATGACAGGGGGGTAGGAACTGGATGATCTTAAGGTCTTTTACCACTCAAACCACTCTATGTTTCTACGATTCTCTGAAATTCCTACTTTTTAACCAAGACTTTTTATTCATGATTTCACTAGATAAAAGTTCCAGATAAGAAAGAAATTGCAGTGAACAGAAAAAGTGATAGAATCCCACTCCATGTCTCTGTGGAATAAGAGGCTAATACTTTCTTAAATTTTTTTTCTTAAATCGCTGTTAATGAGCATAAAGTATAGACTGTAGGGAAACACAGGAAAACCAAAGTAATTCTCTGTAATTTTCCCAGTCTTTCTCAGTGTGTTCCTCTGTGTTCAACAGTGCCAGTGTTTGGAAAGGCACGACAATGTGTATCCAAGGCTGAGGATAAAGAATGACTGGCCCTTTCAGTGGCAAGACATATTTCAATCACCTTAAACAGAAATAATTTAATGCCAAAGACATGAACATTGACTTGAACCCTGTAAGCAACTGTTACAGAAAAATAAGTGGGAAGGCAGAGTGAAACACTAACACTACATGATGTTTAATCACTTTATAGTTATAAAAACACCCCACCTAACTCAGAAAAATCTCAATGTGAAGTCTGGATTCTACAGTTACTTCACACTTACCTCATAATTTTCAAAGATACTTAAGTAGGTCATTTGAGAACTCTGATGCAGTATTTTAGTGCTGCTACTAGAAATGAAACAGCTATTTAAATTGTCAAAAAGTATTTTTGATAGAAGAGGGTATGAAGTATGTTTTTCTCCTAGTTTGTGATATACCTTTTGAGATAATTGCTCTCAAGAGAAGTCTGTCAGAGACATCAACTATTTTTGTTGTGCTTCTGCAAAGTGATCTTTTAACACTAGCACAATTTTCCCATTACTCACATTTACTACTTGTTAGAATCTAAGAGAATTTTAGAGAACTTCTGGAGCATCATCATCACATCTAATTCTTTTCATAACCTTTCATAATTAAGCTTTCCCCTAAAACTACCTTGAGTTTTTCAGTTTCAATTGTATCCACCATCTTTCAAACCCTTCAAATTAGAATTCTGTTTAATATTCAGTCAAAACAGATTCATGTCTACTAGAAAGCTTAAGACCATTTGCAACAGTATATTTTAATTATCTTTATGTATTCCTTGTAGCAGTGTAACCTTTTATCTTATTTGCAGATCCACAAAATTATTCTGTAGTTAATGTGATCAATTATGTTAAATAGTTTTGGCTGTTTGTTTGGGCTTTTTTATTTTTTTGTTTATTTCTGCTTCACTGCGATGAGTACACCAGACCTTGTTTATCAAAAAGTTAGTTCAGAAAATCTGCCCATGATTCTCTTTTTAATAAGATGTGAATGTCAAAGTCAAGGGGTTAAATCATGACACAGTAGAATTGAAGTCTAATGGCATTGAAACAGGTGTCTTATGTGTGACAAAGTCAAAGATATCATTAGGACTAGAGAAAGAGGAGAAGAGCAGTCACGTGGATCCTTAAGAGTGATACGAGTAACATTACTGAGAATAATAGCTGCTGACGTCTCCATGAAATTAGCTACAGCAGAGCTGGATTATAAGGTACTGAAATAGTACTAAGAGAACACAGAACTGACCTATTAATCACATACAGAGCTGGTACTAAAAGCCTGCTTCTTCTCACCAATGAGAATGTAATTCAACAGAAACTTTCTGATATTTATAGTCACAGTCCGACATAGAAGTAGGGTACTGGAGAGAAAAATCATTAAATAAGTATTTTGAAACTTCTGCTAAAGAAATTACATCTTTACTGAGTTAAAAATAAAAAAGAGAAAAGACGGTAATAGGTTTGCTAGCTTATAATTTCTGGAAAATGATTTGTCAAGAATCCAGTACCATTACAAACCCCTTTTTATTAGGTTCCAGGAAGAGTCATCATGCTTGAAATCTTGTATGTACCATTATCAGTGTTCTATAATGCTTACAGCTAGCTGTGCAGCAAGAACAATATAGAAAAAATGTAGCAGCTACCAATTTTGTCTTCTGAAGATAAAAGTATGCCATAGGAAGTATAAATAACTGATAATATCAGCATAAAAGTATTGAAAATAACTGCACAAAGTGAAATAAAATGCAAAATGTGCAAAATGTAACAACATTACTGAAGAAATTAAAACAGTGAAAGCATTCTTAAACATGACACAAAGTTTATGCTTGGAAAGTTATCTGGAAGTTGTCGAACAGGCATCTTTTAAAACATCCTGTCCTTTGTCTGTAGTGAGGAAAAGCAAAAACAAGATATTGCCTAATACACAAGCTAAATCAAAATAGAAACTATTTATATAATTGAATGAGATAGAAAAAAACCCACTATGCCTGTCACTGTACTTCAGATATTACACTACTCTCCTGACAGCATATGCACAAAGGAACTAAAGTGATATATAATTTCACCCAAATAAGGCATGAATAATGTAAGAGAAAATTAGACTGTCAGTGGAAGATATCCAAGTTAGTAGTATCTGTTTAGCATGACAGCAAAAAAAGGCTGTTATCTTTTAGTTACTTAGCTTATTATAAATTATTAGAAATCATAAATTTCAGAAAAAAATATGTATTTTGTCTGGATATACACTTCAATATAGAAAATCTTCAGCAGAAATAATAGAATTATTAGATCTGTGATGCATATATATTAAGCACATTGTATACTTTATATTGAATTTAATAGTTATTATATTGAGACTATTTTGTAGAGGTATTGCATAAAATTTCAGGCTAAAAATATTTAAATTACTTAACATAGCAAAATTGAAAAGTTATCAAAAGTTATCATCAAAGTTATACTCAATTGTAGGAAGCAGTTGTGCTCAATTGTGTGCTAGTTTTTTGATCCAAATGAGATATGATTCCTGCGTATTAAAAGACTACCATATTACCTAAAAAGGAAAAAGAAGTTTGCAAACAACAGTGCTGATGTAACTAGATTTTTGATTCAGCTAATTAAACAATTATAAATCAGTTTTGATTATTCATAAATTATTTTTAATCTGGTTGTCCTATTGAGATTAAAAACCTACTGAGATAAGAAGCTGATGCTAGGGGCCCACCATCTATTAAGCAGCTCTACCATGAGACAATAGGATCTATATTTAATTACTTCTGCTGTTTGCAGATTGCCTTATTCACCTTGATATAGAACAACTACTATGGGAGCATTCCATATAAAATACACCAGCTCAGACTAAAGGACAGAAATAAAGATGCGTAAGATTACTAGGTGGCCTAGCATTTCCAGCATTCTAGAGGACTACAGAATGGGAGGCAAACATAAGTCTCTGCATTCTTGGTGATATTTTGGTAGACAGGATGCCACCAAAACCATAAACTCTCATTTGAGCTTGGCAGGATGCCCCAACACAGAACTACATCCTCCTATACCTGTTTACATGCTGAAACTATTCACACAATCTAAGCCAAAACTGCTACTGGTATTGACTGAAATCACATTTTCAAAGAATGCCATATTTCCTAAAATCAGCTTAGGTAACTTGGTACAAAAGTTTTCCACTAGTATCAAACCAATTTTCAAAGGCTTAAATGACTTTTTTAATCTTCCTGAATATATTTTCAATGAATAATATATTTTGCTGATGATTTCATCAGCCTCACTTTCCTTGTTTTAGTAACCTTAAAAAAGGTAGCTGCTGACTAGCAATTTATTTTCAGACAGGTAAATAATGAATACGCTATTTTAAAAGCACAATAATAGTGGGTAAATAGCACAAATGGGTATAGAGATTATTTAAAAGATACTTAAGCACTACATCTACACATTATGCATATTCCTTATATTACATATACAATACAGGAACCATTTGAAATAAAACAGTTGCATCTCTAAAGCAATTCTGCCAGATCGCTGTTACTCCAAAAGTTTAGTTCTCAGAAGTGAGAGCTGGCACTACTTATTACAGACAAACACAGCAACTCCCAGAGAGGATCTGGATCTTTCAGTGGTCTTTCAGAAATACATATGAACATGATTTAAATTCTCAGTGTCAAAAAAAAAAAAAAAAAAATAAAGTCTTAAGTGAATTCATTCACCCTGAAGAAACTTAAAAGTAGAAGGAACATTCTGGGTAATATGCTCTAATTGCCCTTCTGGTACAGGTTCCAGATCATACAGACCTTTTCACAGCTATTTTTACATGCAACAGTCAGTTACTTTCATGGGTTTCTACAATGTAGTACTGGAAGGCTGTTTGAGAGCCTCCCTTGTCTGAAAGTTTAGAAGCACTCTGATTTCCAGCCTGGATGTCAAAGTGGTCAATTACATTAAATTGTTTTTTTCTATTTTGCCAACACAGCTCTAACAGAGGGGTATTAAAAAACCCAACAGAACTGTAGCTAAATTTGACTTGCAGATGTTGGTTTAACTTGCGATACTGGTCCAAACTGGGACAGGGACTGTTTAGTATGTTCACCAATGACACAGACGGTGGGATTCAGTGAACCCTCAGCAAGTCTGCTGATAACAAGCTGAGAGTGTGGTTGACACGCATGAGGGATGGGATGCTATCTAGAGGGACCTGGAGAAGCTCAAGAAGTAGGCCCATGTGAACCTCAGGAAGTTCAACAAACGTCAAGCTCAAGGTCCAGCAACTGTACTGTGGCAACCACAAGTGTCAGTACACACACAGCAATAAAGGGATTGAGAGCAGCCCTGTGGAGAAGTACTTGGGCTACTTGTGGATGGAAAACTGGACATGACTCAGCAGTGTGCACTCACAACCCAGAAACCCAACAGTATCCTGGGCAGCACGAAAAGGAGTGTGGCCGACAGGTTGAAGGAGGTGATTCTTCGCCTCTGCTCTGCTATGGTGAGACCACACCTGGAGTACTGTGTCTAGCTCTGGAGTCCTCAGCCCAGGAAAGACATGGGCCTGTTGCAGCACAACCACAAAATTATCAAGAGTGCTGAAAAACTCTCCTGTGAGTATCTGAAGGGAGCCTACAAGGATGCCAGAGAAGGACTCTTCATCTTGAACAGAAGTTCAGGTTAGATATAAGGAAGAAGGTCTTTACTGTGGGGCTGGTGAAGACACCAGAACAGGTTGCCCAAAGACGTGGTAAATGCTCCATCCCAGGTAGTGTTCAAGGCCAGGCTGGACAGAGCTTTGGGTGACATGGTCTACCGTGAGGCATCCCTGCCCATTGCAGGGGCCTGGAACTGGATGATCTTAAGGTACTTTCCAACCCAAACCAGCCTGTGATTCTATGATTCTAATTTAGCCTGGAGAAGGTTTTGGGGAGACCTTACTAGGGCCTTTCAATACATAAGGGCTTATAAGAAAGATGGGGACAGACCTTTTAGTAGAATTTTTAGTTGTAAGTGGCAATGGTTTTAAACTAAGAGACAGTAGATTCAAATAAGTAAAAAATATTTTACCATGAAGGTAAATTTTTTAGCACCAACTTGCCCAAAGAGTGGCCAGATGCCCCCATCTTTGGAAATATTCAAGGTCAGGTTGGATGGGCCTTTGCGCAACCTGATCTAGTTGAAGATGTCCTTGCTCTCTGCAGGGTTGCTGGACTAGATGACTCTTAAAGGTCCCTTTCAACCCAAACTATTTATGATTCTGTGTGCTTTTCACAGAGCATCCCACAAAGTCTCAGAACACTGAACAAAATGTCTTCCTTATGTTTCTAGAGAGCAAACACATTTATTTCTTTCCTCATAGGATCCCCTAACAAACATTAACAATAGTGCAAAACTTACATAGATAAGAGTACAGAACACCAAAGTGTTTTTTGCTATCAGAAATAAGATACCTATTTAAAGCATGTAGTGGCCATGGCTACTAGGACAATTTCATCCCAAATGCACTGGTGTCCTCAACTTACATTCCTGAAAGCGAAAATCGATGTATCTTGAACACTCTGCATTTTTAGAGTACTTCAAATACCACTGAATAGCTAAAGAAGAAAAACAGGTTTCTCAATAATTTAGATCTGTTTCAAATTACCTAATTCTGTGATTCTGTAACTGACAGTTAAAATATTGAGTGCATTTCAATAAGGAAAGTATTATGATATCATGGTTGTTTTGATGAGGTTTTAAAGGTTTTCCGGTGCTTTCCAAATCCTGGCTGTTAATAATGGGAAAGAATAACATAACTGGACTATCCTGTAACTTTTTAAGTGAATTCTTCTTCAAGAGTACCTAAGATCTGAGTGGCTTCTGAAAATATTCAGAATATGATACCAACAGATGAAAATCTCTGGCTAACAGTGAGGCGGATTCATCATCACTGCAGACTCTCTTCTTTTTGCATTTCTGTTCTGAACATGCCTGCATAGGTGATTCTTTGACTCTGTCTCTACACACGTGTACATAACAGACTTCGCTTCTTTTTCACAATACACCTGAATTACGATAGTAAGTTGTTGCATGAAGAATGCAAAGCTTAGCCACCTCCAAAAACAGTGACCCACCTGCATATACTCACTTTGAGGGTACTGTAGACAAGAAGCACTTTGCTGAGAGCAAGCTCTGCAAGAGCTTTGTCTGGCCAGCTACTACAAGGAACTGCATTGCCAGAACACAAAAGTCCTTCCCCCCAGGGATAGCACAAACTGAAGGCACTTTCTAACCAACAGTGGTTAATAAAAGAACTTAAGTTTGAAATCTTCCATCTTCTCAAATTTGGCTGAAATCAGACAACAGGTTCCAAAGCTATAAAAGGGGGAAACAGATACATATGATCATGTAGGCTGCATTTAAGAAACCAGGGAAAAAATCTCACATACAAATAGTTATATATTAAACTGGGAATTACAAAATACTTCTTCCTGCCCAGTATTCTATGTCTGTTCCCTTGATTACTTTACCCAGTAAAATATCTATGAATATATGAAAGATGCTTATATAAAATGGAAGCAAGGACAGGTGGCCTGGGTAGAGTACAGGGATGTTGTCCGGGAAGCTAGGGACCAGGTTAGGAAGGCTAAGGCCCAGTTAGAATTAAACATAGCCAGGGATGTTAAGGATAATAGGAAGGGATTCTACAGGTACGTAGCAAACAAAAAACAGACTAGGGACAACATAGGCCCCCTGAGGAAGCTTTCGGGAGAACTGGCTACACAGGATTTGGAGAAGGCTGAGGTTCTGAATGACTTCTTCGCCTCGGTCTTCACTGGCAAAGGCTCTGACTGCACCACCCAGTTCTTAGAAAGTAGATGCAGGGGCTGTGAGAATGAAGACCTTGGGCCCACTGTAGGAGAGGGTCTGGCTTGAGACCATCTTCAAAATCTGAACGCGCACAAGTCCATGGGACCTGATGGAATCCATCTGCGGGTCCTGAAGGAGCTGGCGAATGAAGCTGCTAAGCCACTGGCCATCATATTTGAAAAATCATGGCAGTCAGGTGAAGTTCCCGACAACTGGAAAAAGGGAAATATAACCCCCATTTTCAAGAAGGGGAAAATGGAAGACCCGGGGAATTACAGACCAGTCAGTCTCACCTCTGTGCCTGGTAAAATCTTGGAGCACATTCTCCTGGACAACATGCTAAGGCACATGAAGAACAACAAGGTGCTTGGTGACAGCCAGCATGGCTTCACTAGGGGGAAATCCTGCCTGACCAATTTGGTGGCCTTCTGTGATGGGGCTACAGAATTGATGGATAAGGGTAAAGCAGTTGACGTCATCTACCTGGACTTGTGCAAAGCGTTTGACACTGTTCCACACGACATCCTTCTCTCTAAATTGGAGAGATATGAATTTGATGGATGGACCACTCGGTGGATAAAGAACTGGCTGGATGGCCGCACACAGAGAGTTGTGGTCAATGGCTCGATGTCTGGCTGGAGACCGGTAACGAGTGGTGTCCCTCAGGGATCGGTGTTGGGACCGGTCTTGTTTAACATCTTCATCGCTGACATGGACAGTGGGATTGAGTGCTCCCTCAGCAAGTTTGCCGATGACACCAAGCTGTGTGGTTCGGTTGATACGCTGGAGGGAAGGGATGCCATCCAGAGGGACCTTGACACGCTTGTGAGGTGGGCTGATGCCAACCTTATGAAGTTCAACCATGACAAGTGCAACATCCTACACCTGGGTCGGAGCAATCCCAGGCACAGCTACAGGTTGGGCAAAGAAGAGATTCAGAGCGGCCCTGCAGAGAAGGACTTGGGGGTGCTGGTTGATGAGAAAATGAACATGAGCCGGCTGCTGTGTGTGCTCGCAGCCCAGAAAGCCAACCGTATCCTGGGCTGCATCAAAAGAAGTGTGACCAGCAGGTCAAAGGAGGTGAACCTGCCCCTCTACTCGGCTCTTGTGAGACCTCACCTGGAGTATTGTGTGCAGTTCTGGTGTCCTCAACATAAAAAGGACATGGAACTGCTGGAACAAGTGCAGAGGAGGGCCACGAGGATGATCAGGGGACTGGAGCACCTCCCGTATGAAGACAGGCTGAGAAAGTTGGGGCTTTTCAGCCTGGAGAAAAGAAGGCTGCGTGGAGACCTAATAGCAGCCTTCCAGTACCTGAAGGGGGCCTATAGGGATGCTGGGGAGGGACTCTTTGTCAGGGACTGTAGTGACAGGACAAGGGGTAATGGGTTAAAACTTAAACAGGGGAAGTTTAGATTGGATATAAGGAGGAAATTCTTTCCTGTTAGGGTGGTGAGGCACTGGAATCGGTTGCCCAGGGAGGTTGTGAGTGCTCCATCCGTGGCAGTGTTCAAGGCCAGGTTGGATGAAGCCTTGTGTTGGATGGTTTAGTGAGAGGTGTCCCTGTCCATGGCAGGGGGGTTGGAACTAGATAATCTTGAGGTCCTTTCCAGCCCTAACCATTCTATGATTCTATGATTCTATGATATGGAAAGCAAAAGGCATTTCGGCGAAGCAGTGAACTTAAAATTACTGTCACAAGTATGTTTACGTATTTTATATTTTCCAAGTATCAGTGTCTTAGTTCCAATCCACTAGTTGGAACAGTATCTTTATCTAGTCCCAGGTCCCACTCACAGGGACACCTTCCACTAGGTAGCTCAACACCAGGTTGCTCAAAGCCCCATCCAACCTGGCCTTGAACACTTCCAGGGATGGGGCAGCCATAGCTTCTCTGGGCAACTTGTTCCAGTGCCTCACCACTCTCACAACGAAGAACTTCTTCCTAATATCTAATCCAAATCTACCCTCCTTCATTTTTAAACTAGTAAAGTATGCAAGGAGGAAAACTGAGTGTTTTGCAGTTATTCATCCACTTGTTCTTCCTTGGTGATTTTTTTTTTTTTTTAAATACAGATTCCAGTACCTGGCCTCTTTAGAAATTTTCTAAATACAGGTTCTAAAGGTAGAACACGATACAGTGTCACATATTCAAGTGTTAATTTTCATTCACATCACCTCTCAGAATTATTATTTTATATATATATACTGCATAATGAATGAAACAATGGCCTGAATATCCTATCTTATAAGATTGCCTGAACTGATGATTCAAAACTGTTAATTATGCAAAAAGACTCTTACAATTTTTATTCGTATTCACTTTGCAGGGGACAAGCATTGCTCTAAATCATCATCTTTAAAATTCTGCTTCTACTTCATGGAACAAGCGAGTGAGCTTCTACATGGTACAATCCCTATCTTATTATGACTTAATCTCTGATTCCTGCTTGGTTGCCATAAATAGCCATATATTAGCTCAGCTACAGCTCAGCATGCATACTTTTTTGTGACTGTGGTATTTGCAGTGGCAGTTACTTCACCACAAGCCACATCTACTTGCAAAATGCAATCCTACAGATAGAAATATGATTAGGCTGTGAGATTATATGGCATACAGAGTTTCCACTCTTGCTAAGATACTGTATAGCATATAGTTTAGCAACATATGCTGCAATAATTTAAGCATTACATCACTTAAAACCTCAAAATACTAATTATATTGATTACCAACATAGCACCTTAACTTTTTACCCAGCCATAACTTCCTAACAAAGAAAGATGGTCTAACATCCCAAACTAATCTCCCCCCACCCCCTAAAATCTGCCTAATATTGTAAACTGTAACATGAATATCTGTGGGCAGGACATTCCAAATACTGTTAGATTACAAAGGGGAAAAAAAAACCCAGCAACCTTTAACTACTTTCCTTTTCTAGGGAATTCCTTGGATTATTATACTTTCATGGGACAGGTCAGTCTGGTACAGATATTCCAGGAGGGAGAGACCACTTTCTATGGCAGTCATCAAACGGCTTAATTACCTTCAAAATTACCACTGTACTCTTATCCTGAAGAGCATTCCAATGACACTTATGATCAAAACCCCAAACAGCAACAGGGACATAAAATGTGTTCGCTGACTGGCAACCACCAAACCTCCATTTCAAGATCACTGTGTTAAAGTACAACACAACATTAGTGACAACCAGGAAGAAATGTGTACATTTTAATTTAGTTGAGCATTGATTACCATGTATTTGCAAGTGTATCTGGATACTGTGACAGGATACTTGCTCCTCTGTCTGAAATTCTAAAAGTAAGTATTGGTAACATAGAATCATAGAATAGTTAGGGTTGGAAAGGACCTTAAGATCATCTAGTTCCAACCCCCCTGCCATGAGCAGGGACACCTCTCACTAAACCATGCCACCTGCCTCATTCCTTTTCCTATTATTTCACTTACTCAAAGATGACTTATCCAAAAAAAGTAATACTGAAAGGTGGTGTTCTTAGATCCACAGACCATGGAAAAAAATTCACAAATGGTCTAAGATGCATAAAAATCTTAAGACTCTGACATGTTAAGATGATTTTTAATTGGTATTTGGTCAAAAACATAATTAATAACTAAAGTCCAGATACACCAAACCAAATTTTCCTGTTAAAATAGCAGTCAAAACCACAGTTAACCTACTATTCTTAATATGTCTCAAATATTTAGTGGTACAATAAATGAAAATAACACTATAATTAATAATTTTATAACTAAAATCTGCTCACTTCCCTGAAGACATTACTTACCCTCAGAGAATTTATCTGGATACAAAGGCAAACAAAATTAACTTTTGAAACATTTCTTCCCTAGTATTCTGTCACAAGCACCACACTGGGGTATCTGAGCTGGTGCTTGATGCTTCTACTGTAGCCAGAAAGGCTATTTCACCTTTAAGGTCCTGTGCTTGATGCTTCTAGTGTAGCCAGAATGGCTATTTCACCTTTAAGGTCCTGTCCAGTTCTGAATCTGCAATTTGTATTACACAAGCTGTATTTTTTTCCAGTTTAAAGGAAGTTAAGTTCTGAAAACTTCAAACTGCTTCTGAATAACAGAGGGTATGTTGACATCAACAGAAAGCAAAACACTCTTGAAAGTGTTGACTGATGGTTCAAGAACTCATTCTTTAAAATCTGTCCCAATAGATTTTTACAGAAAAATAAATCCAGTAATCTCGTTTTATCTCAGTAAGAATTACCTGGTTTCCTGAAGGGAACAATCTGCCATCTGTCATATAAAAGTAACACAATTAAAATGAGACAATATGAAATAATACAATCTAAACCAATCGCTTCAGACAATTGAAAACACAAAGCCATGCTACTTCAGAAGAAAAAAACTTGAATCTTCCATGTTTTCTGTAAAATTACTAAATAATTTTGTAAGATTAAAAGTTGTGATATAAGACTGGACATCCTCCTTTTGAGACATTAACTAAGCTAACTAGAACTAAATGTAACCATTCCCTTCAGATAATGGAATTTGAGACTTACGTATACTCAAGTTTCGCTACTGCTTTCCATTGGTTTAGTAGCTTTAATAGTCAGACAATTGTTTTAATCAGTCCCCAACAGAAAGAAGGTTATTGTCTAAATAAAGCAATATAATAATTTTCTTACTCATCTTTAAAAACAGTAATAAATTCTCAAGGTAATCTACATGTATCAACTTAGCCTGTTTTAAAAGTAGAAAAACAAACATGCTTCCTTCTGTTAGTATTTTTACATGCTTTATAATATAAATGCATCAGACACTAAAAAATGGTTACAAGTTTCCAATGAAAAATTGTTCATTCCTTTTTCAGACGCTATGCTTGGTTCTATCTGCTCCTTTTAAAATTTTATTTTGTGCATTCAATTTTGCTAATTCCATGGAGTATATCACACAGGGAAAATTACTCCATTTATTAACAGCTACTGACCAGTAGCTTTTACTGGCAATAGTCTGGTATTTTTTAAGGTTTCACCAGACAATACTGAATTAACATTAGCATTAAAACTGCCATTTAGCATAGTGTACAAGTGAAACCTAACTACTTCTGTTTTAATGAGCTGAAACTATAATGAGATGTAAACTATTTTTGCTGACCAACCCTCTTTAGCTTTTAATTGTCAGATTTCAACATTTTTAGTGGGTCTTCTCTCCCCTCCCTCTACGCTTCACCCTGTTCACAAAGACTATGTTGAAAATACCAAACAAAACAGTAAATCTTAGTGCAAAGCCATGAACAATTTTTTGATTGTTTCTGAATGCCAAGCATGTGGATTTCAACAAAACCTGCTAGTTTACTAGAATTTTTAACACTATCACTTCTTTTCCCAGAAGCAGCCAAATTACCATCCTTAAATGAACCCATCTGCAAATGAAAGGCCATACCCACTTAAATCAGGCTGTATCTTACCTGTAGTAATAGATACAGTTATCTTACTACACTCATCCTAACTTGAGAAAGAAATTTAAATCAGGCCAGAATGTTTAGAAACAATGTAAGTACCCACAAATCTACTTACAACATGCCTTATAAATGAAAAAGCATACATAATAAGTAATATTTAATCAACATGTTTAATGTAACAATAATTTTATTTTTTTATTTATTTTTAAACTGTTGTCTAAGATGTGGAGGTGTAGCATAATTTTTGCTGACTGAAAGTGCAGGAGCAGATCGACTCTTCCCAAAGAAGAGAAGGTGGCTCTCTGTAAGCAGGTAAGTGTGAAAAGACTGCAGAGGAACTGCCATGAACACTCAACAGGTGTTTTATGAGAGGAAGAAGCTTCAACTTAGTTTCTACTGTTGTGACTTGAGTTTCCTTTAAGATATAAATCAGAATTATATCCAGGGAAAGCATGATTTTCTGCAAGTTTATAGGATCCTTCAAGAAATAGCTAGACTAACAGCCTAAAAATGACTGGATAAAAGATGTATTCTAGTTCTAATGAAAAACGTGTTTCAAAGCTTTTCCTGTCCAAATTTAAAAAAAAATAAACAAACAAACAAACAAACAAACAAACAAAAAAATCCAAAGGACACATTTATGAGGTCATATGCTGAGGACAGAAGGACAAAAGGCAGGACTTAGCAAGAGTCCACATTTCAAAAATATAAAAGTTTAATTTTAATCAGTTGCAGTAATATAAAGATTAATACATTAGTGATCTCTAAATGCAGATTAACTGATCTCATTCTGGAACAACAGATTAAGTTCCAACAGCACACTTATCTGTTTAGGATGCCCAAAGAGAGGAACAGCAGTTGCTTGTACCATTAAACTACCTGGCCTGCACAGAAATTTTTCAGTGCCATAACTATTGTGTAGAACACCACAGAACACCATAGAGCACTTCCATAGTGAGGGATGTAATTTAAATCTACAGATACATACCCAACGTACCCATCAGGGGTGTTCCCAGGCTTAGCTGACTACAAAACTTTTCACATGGAATTTCAGGCTTTTCACATGGAATCATTACAGAAAGTCAAAGCACTGGTAACATGAATTATAACCAAATAGACCCTTGCCCTATTTGCAAATAGTAGACATACCTTCATCTCTCAGTGATATTCAGCATGCTGAATGACAGTTAAGTGCCACCAGTTATATAAGGTGTTAGAAATGTAAAAGGCAACAGATACCTTGAAATGAAACTTTTTGTTTCATTATTTTACTGTATCTTCCTACACTCATCCTTACTTGAGGAATAAACTTCAGCAATGCCTGAAGGAAAGTAACACCTGTCACTGAGCATAAGAAAACAGAGAATAAGGTGACCTTTCTTACTTAGCAGTACTGTGAATATCTGTCGGCCACAGATTATGATTAAAAAAAATTCCTCAGTCTTCAAAAGATTTCTTCTCAGTTTAAGAAATAGTGATTTTTCTTCTACAAATTCAGGTTCAAACTCAGATCTCCATGGGAAGAACTGAAATACTCTTCACAGTTTCTGTATTAATGCCTTAAGTATAAAATATCTAAAACTTAGTTAAGTACTGTGATGAAAAGTGGCTCATAAAGAAGCTTCTTTTCTCCTCTAAGTATAAAATACACAAAATTTTCCAGAACAAGCAAATGAGTAAACATCTACATGAAATATTTCGTCCCGGTTTGAGTTAGAAGAGTTACACCACGAGCATAGCACTGGTCAGGCTCAGTTCCCCAAGATACCTTAGTGAGCTAGGATGACTCATCGTGTCCTAAGAACATAATGAAAAGTTTATTTCAAACATTAGTATTGAGATCTCAATTTTCCATCAGCTTTCTTCACAGTTACATATTGTTCTTTTCTCACAAAATGGAAGAAGTTGCATAACCATGGAAAGACAAACCATTTTTCGCTGGCTAAAAACCATGTGGGGTTCTATTAGATGTTTCAAACAGACCATTTAATATCATTATTTTAGAATATTGGCAAAAACAGAAGGCAGAAGCTTATTAACAACTGCATTCATTCAGGGATTTACTAAGGTGCTTTTCAAAAAGGTAGTTAGTCATCAAATTAATCTCAAGCAAAGGATAACATGTATAATTATTCTATGATACTAAGAAATTCTTTACTGTGAGGGTAGTGAGGCACTGAAACAGGTTGTACAGAGAAGTTGTGGGTGCCCCATCCCTTGAAGTGTTCAAGGTCAGGTTGGACGGCACTTTGAGAACCCTATCCTAGTGGAAAGTGTTCCTGCCTGTGGCAGGAGGGTTCGAAGTAGATTATCTTTAAGGTCCCTTCCAACCCAGACCATTCTAGTGAGCGCACGTTTTTCACTTCTGATTCCTATGGTAAAGGTAAAGGGCATGTGTAATATTTGTGCAATTAGGCAACACAAAATTCAATACAACATTTATTCAGTTTGGCAACAAAAAAGCAGATAAAATGGAAAGGAAAGCTAGGTTACATAATTCAGTGGTAAATGTTTCTAAAATTGTTTTCAGTGTGAATGGCAGTAAACTGCATATTGTTAATACATAATTTATGTTGCATAGTGTGTAATGTGGTAAGTAGTTATGAAATCCTACTGCTCCTTCTACTATCATCTCAAATGCTTCTCACTATTGCTAGGACTTACTTATCCTCACCCAGGACACCACTTACCCCAACCACTGCATCCCTTTAATCAGATGTATTTTTGTATTTGCTTTTCTACAATCCAAACTGTTTGAAACAGCTTCAGACAAAATAGTTCTTTTTTGTGTACTCCAGTCTCAGTTTTATTTGTGCTTTAGAGTGAGTCCATTCAGATAATAGCTACCCTTATCTGCCCGATACAGTTGTGCCTCCATTCATACTGCCTGGAACATATATATTTTATAGCTAGTTTTGGCCAGTTGTCAGTTCCTACCTATTACCAAGAATGCCAGGAAGGTTCCGACACTGGAATTCTCTACACTGCCAAAAGCTTATGAGTTCACAATCAAACCCTACTCTCAGGGCCATCACTTTTTGACCATTCCTTCCCTAAGCTCACATAGATGCCTAACCATGAAAAATACAACCATCCCCTTGACTGGTTCCTCAATATTAAAAGCCAGGACATTTGAAAGAATAAACTGTCAGAAGGTTCATTTTTTTATTCTCCACCCCTCAACTCTTCCTCCCCATATTCCATGTGAGACGAGAAGGAACCAGCACATGAAGGCAAGCGCATGTCTTTAATGTACAGGAGATACTTTAAAAAAAGCAAGATCTCTAAAGTAAGATATCCTTTCCTTCACCTTCATTATCATCCTTCAATGGACATCTGAAAGTAGCATGATGGGAGGTTATACACACATAGAAAACTCTTTGTGCCAACTCCTGTTCACAATAAAACTCTTTTTTGTGCCAATTCCTGTTCACTGTATACCTTATAGGCAATACATGGATTTGTGAAGGTTCATAAGTAACAGAAAAGCAATGACTGCCAACTTAAAAGCCTAGCACCCATAAAAGCTCCTTACAGACCTACTGTACCATGAATAAGCAAATTTGCCAATTCTCTGAGAGCTGGTGTGTACTACAGCATGTTAAAACATTTCCATTCTAAATTAAGATGTGTGATTCAGTAAGCACAAACGTAGGCATGGTATAGTTTGCATTCAGTTACAATAGTAAACATAGAACATATAATTATCTTTCATGTACCTTCCCAGCAAACACTTCTGACAGTCTTTTCCTAGACAATGGGTTCACTTACAATGGCAGACAGCAAGGGGCTGGCAAGGAGGACAGGGGGAAACCAGGTAACTACCACTTAGAGAGGATAAATAGAAATTACTTGGTTTGTTCCAAATGCCTTGCAGCACACTTCAGGGCCCATGTTTGAAAACTGCTTAGTCAGAATGTGAACCTTGGGGGTTAAAACATACTTAAAATAATTTCTCCAAGCTATCAAAAACAGAAGTAGGCCAAATTCTTCCAAGACAATGGGCACAGTCTTCCTGTTAGGTGTGGACTGCAGTGCTGTTTCCAACACACTTTGTTAAATAAGCTGCCAAAGATGAGACACACTCAGGATGACATTATTCATCTTTCCAGGTGATGTGGTTTTAAGTTGGCTCTAAGGGGACTTTATGTAGACTAAAATGGTCTTATTGAAAGGTGGAATGAAATGTAATTAAAGAAAGACGCGTTCAGAGGAACGCATGGCTATTAACAGTTCAATAAGCCGCCGTGCCAACCACCCAGCAGCCGGCAGCGCCTCCCCACCCCCCCTCTCCGCCGCCAGCCTCCCCCTTCGCTATGACGGATCTGCCCTCGGCTCCTTTCATTGGCTCGGGCCAGTGACACCCGCGTGACGACACCGCGGCGGCTGCCGGGCTCCGGGGGCTCGGCTCTGGGCAGGGTTCTGAAACGCAACTTGTAATGCCCTGAGAACGGCGCGGACGGAGAACTTCGCTAACACATTTCCCGGGGAAGAGGGCTTCTGAGGCGTGCCTGAGCCCACCGGCGGGCAGACGCCAGCACAGGCTGAGCACAAAGCTGTCAAACGAACATGCACACAGACGCCAATTCCACAACTTGAATGCATTTGTATTAAAGAGGTTTCATAATATTGCTTCTGATACTTAAAAGACTCAGCATATACCCCCAAAAGCTAAAGTTTCCTTTATATATATATATATATATATATATATGATTACATGAGGAAGCACTTACACCTTTGCTAAAAATACTCCTTGAGCATTAATCAAGGCATTAATTCCAACATGAGGAGCAAGACATGACGCAACAACCCAACCACTGGTAGAATTTATAAGCAAGTTAACTCCACTGTACTGCAATCAAAGGGAAGGCTTTTTAGGTGAGCAAGAACTACAGATGCCTGTGGTTCAGAGGAAACATGTTTTAATGATGATAAAGGGATTTGAACACTGTGTGATCGTCTTCTGAACAGCCAGAATTAGGAACCTATCATACAAATGTATTTCTTAAAGATTACTGAATTAACACATGAATGAGCATTGTTTTCCTGTTTTCAGGTCACTTGAATGTACATAAATATATGAGCTCCTGGACAAACAACACAATACCATAGGGAAAAATTATGTCTTCATTATTTCCTTCAAGTCAGGCTAAGAACTGGGAAGAAGTGTTCCATTGATACAGGAAGAAAATACATCTCCCTGCTCAGAAGGCTTTTATCATGGAAAAAAATCATGACCATAATATTTTTTATGATTTACCTATTTTGTAAAGGTGAAAGAGTGCCAAACTCACATTACTTCATCACTGTTCTATCTCTCTCAGATTTTCATTTTTCTGATGGCCCCATTAGTACTCATCAGACATCAGTGTAGGCAAAACATAGCATCTGGTAGTTGCCACAGTATTTTGCAAACAAGCATTTCGAGTTTAACAATTTGTAATGTGTATATTGATTACTCACCATATCCATGAATGCCTCCTAAAGGGGAAATTATTCACGTGCATCATGTTCACAGATCTTCCAACATCAGTGTTTTCCTTGTCAGACTGATTTATCTCTTATGGTATTCATAGATTCATTCCAGAACTGCATGAGCAGTTAACAGCAGGGATTATTGCAAGAATTACTGTAATCCATAAAAATTCCCAGGATCCAAAGAAAGACTTCTTACAGGGTTTTCTAGGTACATGTCCATCCATTTATGCATCACTTGCTGCTTAAAAACACTAAACTAACCAGTATACAGAAAATGTTATGACAATGCCAACAGCTTGCCTTGATAAAAATCCAAGTGCTTTGACTGTGAATTAAAGCATCTTCATATGCAGCATTTTGGACAGTTGGAAAAGGTTAGTCAAAACATAGTTTCTTGTCATCTGTGCCAAATCAGTGGTTAGGGGTAGAGGTGTAACTTCAGATTTCTTTGCCATGTTCAGAAATGAATACTGCTTTTTCTTCTTTCTTAGACACATATTCATCAGTAAGCACTTTAATGCAGTTTTCCTTTCTTACAAGCCCAGTGAACAGTAGGATGTTTAATAGCCATGTACAACAAACCCAAACTTATCTCAGTATTTGATACTGTGGGTTTGTTTCTTCAACTAAGAAAGAAGGAAGGAAGTAATGCTTTTTCCACTCCATAGGACAGGACTACAGCTAGATACCATCACGAGACATGATTATATCATGATCAAATTCATTTTGCTGTCTAACCCCACAATAAGGCTCCCTGCTCCCTTTAAGTAAAATGACTAAGCTATCGACTCTCACTGCAGAACCCCGTTCTACTTTGATGTTATACTGTATATAAAACCACGTGCAGCAATTTGTATGTTGCAAAATGAAAGCAAAGCTTTAAGTCCCGTGTTACCTAAGCATTCCTCCTCTGCTGTCCTTTTTTCCCCCAATTCAGCTCCCAGACAGTAGTTATCACTCCTCGGGATGATTCTTAAGCCCAAACCACAGAGACGGCATATATTTTGAAGCAACGCAGGCAACAGGCTCTTGCTTCCTTTCCCCTGACAGGAATTTCCAGGCTGCCCCCGGGGCTGCCCGTGTCCTCGCCCGGGAGCGGCTCCGGACACTCGCGGGCTGGACGCTCTGGCACTTACTCTGCAGCAGACTAGGCTCGGCTGCGGTGCGGGCTCTGCCTGGCAGAGACAGGCTGTGCTGGCGTCAAGGGGGACCTCTAGGTGGGTTCTCCTGACAGCACATCCTGCCCTGCCTCTCCCACTGCCGGATGGAGGGGACGGACGGGGACACTGGGAAAGAACAAAGCGGGAGACCGTGCCTGGAAACAGCCCGTTTCTCTCGGGTGACTGAAGGCAAAGTGCGTTCTGCATGGAAGCACAGAAATCTGCAGGGAAAGATACATGTAGGACACGGAGTTCACTGCGTTGATCTCTGCTGAGAATTAAAAGATTTCTGGACAACCTTTTACAGTTTGGCGTACCCAGGCCATACATTGTTTGCTTGCCATTCTTCTAAAGTGGTTTATGCTGCATCAAGACTTTTTAAACTTCAAACGACCCCTTGCCCTTTGGGACAGGAAATCCTGCAGTATAGAAGCCAGCTGCAACTTCAATGACATTAAAACATGTGATAAGAGTGTGTGTTTGATTAGGGTGTGGGTGGACTCGGGAGTAACATGATAAGATACTGCACTGCACATTTTTAAGGATCCTATTTCCTTAAACTCAGTTCTGTTGCTGTCACAGCTTCTATTCTACAATACCCCAAATTAGCCCTAGTAGTTGATGCCATTCTGGAGAAAGAATGTTTAATACTAAACTACTTGAATGTACTACTTGAATTGTCACAATGTGTTGACAGAGAAATAGTATTCAATTCAGTAATAAAAAGGGAGTCTCTACTGCTGCACGCATTTGTAAATTACTGTACTTTGAAGAATTGGAGCACCGAAATACTACAGATTCCAAAATTTAAAGGGGCTCTAGCACCATTGGTGACCTACTGCTATATGCAGAAGGCTGAATTTTCTTTTTTAATTTAAATATGACCATGATAGAGAGCAGAGAGTTACAAATAGTGAGAATGACAATTAGCCTTTTCTCACTGAGAAGTTAAAGTACATAATAATGATACATATATATAAAGATAAATATTGAGTATAACTTCTGAAAGGACCAGTTAAGTCGTTACAACGGTTATGATGCTTTATGTAAAAAGCCTCCTGCTCCCCACTTTGGGAATTTATATCAGAGACATTTGAAACGAATACAAACAAAACTGTGGAAACTGCAAGGCTGTGTGATTAATCTGAATATGAAAGAACATAACATCTAAATAATCTAGTTGTCTATTGCTTTCTCTAGGCTAGATCCACTTATTATGAAATATTAACTACACCAAATGCTACACAAATCTGCACCATCATTATTATTTCATACTGCACTTACCTAACTGCATACTTGCCTGATCACCCATGGGCACTGACATTTTCAACACTAGACTTACTGAATGCCTTGTACTATCTTAAGAAAACGCTTCTCAGCAGTGACTGGTACCTAGCACATTTGAAATCCATGAACAAGTCTGTTTGGCATCTATATGCCAACTTATCTGCCTTTCTGTAACACTTAAGTTCAGCTCAAAGAATAGCACCCGTTGACTCAGCTAATTCCATTCAGAAGGAGAGTTGCAGAAGGAGAGTGGGAATATATGAAGTTAACATATAGCATTATAAACTAGTTCAATAATTCATGGACAAAGTGGAGTACACAGTATGTGGTCTTTCCAAAGCAGGGATAAGTTAAACCCAGAGACTTTAATCAGTAAAGAATTTTAGTTACATTTCCAGTATAGGCTGATTTCCAGAATCCTTTCAGTTGAAGCCCATAATAGTTTGCTAATCATTTCCCTTTGAAAAAAAAATGCAACAGCGAAAAACATTTAGTGGCATTAACTTTAGAGATTTGGTTTTTGGTTTTTTGGTTGGTTGGTTGTTTTTTTTTATATGACTGGATAAGAATTTTGGTATGTCAGTTCCAGTTCAGGTCCACCAAGAGTTCTGTGAAAAACATTTTTTTTTCAAGCAAATTTCAGCTCAAAGGAAAAAAAAAAAAAAAAAAGGAAGACTAAAAAGCATTTCAAAGTAGATTTTACTTCTATTCTTCCTGTGTTCTGCTACCAGAGCGGTGCTCTGACCATAAGAATGGAAGCTCTAGTGCATCTTCCCCATTTGTGCAGAATCTAGGATAGGCATAAAGAAGCTGGAGGGAGAAAGACAGAGGCACAAACAGGAATCTACCAGTGCTAACAGCTCTTCCCTGAGATGGAGTAATCCCATATTCCAGTCTCTTCTGCAAGGTCTCCTTGACAATTTTCCACTAAAATGAATAAGGTAGTGGACAAAGTATGCTTGTAGCTGGAACCAGATTACCTGGAAGCACTTCTTGCTTCTAGATGATTAGTTACATTGGACTACAGAGCGTGGCTCTATCCTCTTTCTTACTGGTCTTGGGAATCTTGCATTTCTAGACTGCCCAATGAAACATCTGAACAGGGAGGAGTGAGGAGTATGTCCTATAAACCTTGATTTGGATCAGGCTATTAACAGTGCAAAATTGAGAACACATTTCCATTTTGTTCTTAGGGGGTAGCAGAGCCAAATGCGTTCTCATTTCTTAATTTTTGCAGTATTCCTACCACAGCACTCAGCTTTTTGATTAGTAGTGATATCAGAAAATTCTCTTAAGAATTGGCTGAGGTCTGTGTCTGTTAAACTGAAATAATATGGAGTATTTTCTTTGCCTCTTCTCATAGCTGCAAATGCACCAGCAGACACCAGAGGAAGAGTTTAGCTTGTGATGTTTTTGGTCATGATCATAGAATCATAGAATAGATTAAGATGGAAAGGACCTTCAAAGGTCACCTAGTCCAACCACACAGCAATGGGCAGGGACATCCTCAACTAGATCAGGTTGCCCAGAACCACATCCAGCCTGGTCTTGAATGTTTCCAGGGATGGCACATCCACCACCCCTCTGGGCAATCTGTTCCAGAGTTTTACCACCCTCATGGTAAAATAGTCTCTTCCTTATGTCTAGTATGAATCTCCCCTCTTTGAATTTAAAGCCATTAGCCCTTGTCCAGTAGCTACTGACACTACTACAAGATGATCGTAAGTGCTAAGAGAGGTAACAACTGCTATTCTGCCAGTGCCAGATTTTGAATATAGAAAATCAACAAAACCAATAAAAGAACATAATATAAACCAGATAGGTCATGAGAAACGAGCATTTCTATTCTCAAGAATGAGTGCAAATTATCTGAGAGATCAGTTTAATTTAGTAATTTTTTTTTTTTTTTTAAGGGAGAAAAAAAGTCATTGAATCAAGTGTTTTTGTGACAGTACAATAATACACAGGGCAAAACGTATCTAGGAAGGTAAAAGTAATGCTGACTAGTTGCACCTAGGGATGGTGGTAAATGACAACAGCTCCTTTTCAAACTGGCAACCAGTGGGGTATATCAACTGTCACAAGTGGGATCTCTCAGGGATGAAAATTGGGCCCAACACTGTTTAATATCTTCATAAGTGATCTGAATGATGGGATCAAGTGTACCCTGGCCAAGTTTGCCAGTGACAGCAAAATGAGTGGAGAAGTGGGCAATTTGGACAGCAGGGGCACCCTGCAGGATGACCTGGATAGGCTGGAAGAAGAGTGGGCTAACAAGAACTTTATGATGTTCAGCAAGGATAAGTATAAGGTCTTACACCTGGGTAAGTACAGTCCAAGAGTGCAGCACAGGCTGGTACCTACTCAACTGGGAAACAGCTCTGTGGAAAGGGACTTGGAGGTCCTGGTGGAGAGCAAGGTCAGTATGAGTGAACAGTGTGCTGCTGTGGCAAGGAAAGCCGACAGGATGTTGGGTTACATCAACAAGGGCATCACCAGCAGAGATTATCCCACTCCACTCTCACTTGTCAGGTCACACCTGGAATATCTGTGTTCAGTTTTGGACCCTGCTATAAAAAATAGATGTGGACAGGCTGAAGAGGGTCCAGAGAAAGGCCGCAGAGATGATCCAAAGACTGGGAAGCCTGCCCTATGAAGACAGGGTGAGAGAAGTGGGTTTGTTCAACCTTGAGAAAAGAATGTGGCAGGCTCAGGGGAGATTTTATCACCATGTTCCAGTATTTAAAGTGTGTCTACAAAGAAGATGGGGACTCACATTTTAGAAAGAGTTACATGAAAAAGATGAGGGGTAATGAAGTTATTCCCAGGGATATTCCAGTTGGACACAAGTGGAATTTTTTTCACAATAGGAACAGTCATCTATTGGAATGATCTCCCCATGGAAGTGGTGGATTCGCCAACGTTGGACACTTAAGATTCAGCTGGACAGGGTGCTGGGCCATTTCATCTATACCGTGCTTTTGCCAAGAAAGGCTGGACCAGATGATTTTTGAGGTCCTTTCCAACCTGGTAATCTGTGATGCTAAGATTCTGTGAATAGTTGCGGAGCCTGAAATACATTATCAGTGAGAAGGAGCATTCACTGAGATCAAGTCTGAGGTATGCACAAAACATGCATGGTGGAGACAGGTTATTTCCAACCTTCAGGAGAAAACAAAAAAAAAAACCACAAACAAAACCAACCAACCAACCAAACAAAATAAAGGCAAAACGGAATTTTAATTTTTTTTAACCAATAAAGAGATTGACCAAAACAGAAGGAAAGAAACTTGATAAAAAGTCAAAAGTTGATCCTGATTAATCTCCAATATTATGAAAATATAATGTATGCATCTGACAATTCTGCATACTTGGGATTCACTTCTATATTTGGAGTGTTAGAATCCCTTTGTTATTTATAAATTCTCCATGAAAACCATATAGATTAAAAATTTAATCACAGAATAGTTAGGCTTGGAAGGGACCTTAAGATCATCTAGTTCCAGCTGCCCTGCCATGGGCAGGGACACCTCACACTAAACCATGTCTCCCAAACTAAAATGAACTTGTTAATGAAGCAGGAAGAAATGCATTCCACTGCAGTTAAAGGAAATCATCCAAGTGATATGCCTTTAGTCACACAACATTTTAGGTTCACAGAAGTTACTTTGTGTAAGAACAGTATAGAAAGTAAAGGCACAAATTCAACTCCTCAGAATCCTCAACAGAGCGAACAGATAAGCTGGATAAGCTCCTTAGCACATTTTAGACTGCTTTACTCACAGGCAGGTGTTACATGAGTCTTTGTCAAACCAAGTCAGCTTTTTTGTCCTGTCTTCTTCCTCTACCATCCACCCTGCATGAAAATTAGCTAACTATTGGACCCCCTTCTGGAGTAAGTAAATTATTCCTTCAGAGAGAAAAACCTATGCAACTTCAGAAGCAATTTGCTACAAGCAGTCCAGACAGCAGTAGATTTATTTGTCTCTAGTCTTCCTACAGAGTTTTGTTGCATCCCTACACACCTTCCACCCTCAGATTTCTTCATGACAAATCATAAGGCAAGTCATATGCATTTGGGGTTCCATGCTATAGAAACACCATTCCACTGGGTTCTGACAGTGCCTTACATTATTTTGGACACTTTGAACTGAAAAATGACAGGGAAAAATTGATTCTCTCTACCCAGAGAAGGCCTAAATAAGTGCTATGCAGTATGGGTACAACCCACTCCACCTAACTTGTCCTCAGGGCTTGAAAGCATAGAGCCACAATTATCTAATTGAAATGAATACTAAAAGAGAAAACTTCAAAAACCGTATTTTGAACAACATAGGTTGAAAACACTTTTGAACAACAAGAATGAATAATGTTGCTAAGAGCTTGAGGTTATTGCTTAAGAAGAGCTTACTTATTAAATATATTTTTGTTGTGAAAGTGATGTGCTCAACTATAAATGTAGCTTGAGCAGAACATTCTCCATCCATGCCCCAGCCCTTTTTAAAGTCCAAAGAATCTTCAGGTAAGAACTTTGAAAAATTCATATTTGCTGTGTCTTCTATTAGCTTCTTGGCCTGTGCTGTCTGTCTCTCTTTTCCCACTTCAATTACAGGAAGAAATGGTTTCAAGTAATCTCATTCTAAAATGTAAGATCTGCTCAGGTGTATCAAAAATAATTAGTTTCCTCATCTCATTTGGTAAACGTCAGCTCTCACTACACTTTTGCTCTGCCATTTATTTCGTATAATTGACATTAAAAGACCCTTAAAGTTTCACAGATTTAAACCGGAATAGATGGATTGGTATGGAAAGAAATGCCATTACATCTCAGGGAGATATAATGAGGTATCTCAGGTAGCTACCTCTTTGTTTCATTTGTAGAGAAATACTCTTACTCTCCCTGATACTACTGATTAGGGATGCCTCAAGAAAAATAACCATCCTGCATAGCAACCTATCTCCCCAGATTAGGCAGCACTGATTTTGCTCACAGACTCATCTCTTCCCTATTGCAACTGACAGGCTTCAGATGTCTTAAAGTTGATTCTACTGTTATAAAAAGAAACTTTCAGTGTATGCAAAAGAAATGTAAATAAGAACTGGAGCTTGCTCTCTCTTTCCCCATTTGATCTCTTTTCCTGCCCAGCTACTGACCCACAAATCTCCTGTTCCTTCAGAAAATCAGGAAGAAGAAAAGCAACCAGTCTAGTCTGCTGACAGAATAGAGATTTAACATATTAAAATAGTTTTAGTTTAAGCTCATATTCATCAAGTAATTTTGCTTCTTATGTCCTAGCTGTCTTTATTTATGATCAGAAGCAGAATTTGAGCTCTCTGTAAGGAGATAATGTTATTCAACTCATTGCTGTGGAATATGTTGCTGGCACTGCATTAGCAGTTTGAATGTATACCTGCTGTGAAACTGGAAATTACTTCTGATAACCACAAATTCTAAAGTTTTATCTCAATGAAAACATTATATGACTGAAATTCCCAGAAATAGTTTGGCAGAAGTTGTTTAAGAAACCCAATTATCTGTTTTGATGACTGTAAAACTGAAACATTGAGAAAATGATGACAGGGGGTTTTATTTATACAGTGGTAACAAACTGGAGTCAGATTAAATACAGTGAATATTTATGACCTATTTTATAATATAAAGATTATTGTGTATTATTTTTAGTCATACTCTATTTCAAATAGAACATAATTCAAGAGTTCTTGAATTGTAATTTCCAATGTGAATGAAATTTTACTTGTCAACACTTTGGAAAAAACAGGGAAATTCAATATATTCCAGTAAATATTAAGTGTACAATGATACAAAATTATATTCATTCTGGAGGAAGAAGCTTAAAGTTAGACAAAGCATATGATTTAAGATAATTCTATTTCTGTAAGTACTTTTTCTTCAATTTAATAAGTGATGCTACAATAGGGATTACTTATTTTGGTCACAACTGGATAAAACTGTTTTCTGTTTCCAGAGGTCTTTTTCCCAAACCTGGGTACATTAAGAATGCTGGGAAGATGGCATGTGAGCTTACAGGGTGGAGTTAACAGTGCTGAAACATTCCTGACATTTCTCCTAGCATACCTTATTTTTCTAAAAATTACACTTTTCTGGTGTCCTCAAATACACACTTCAATCAGTTGAATTTCCTTTTATGTTTTATAATATGGTTTAGAACATCTAACTTATCTTTTTAATCATCTTGTAAAAACTTCATAAGGCTTTGCGTTCTAGTTCACCTTATTAGTAACATTAATGAGCAGATGTCTGTTATGTCTGGTGCTGCTTATTCATGGAAAATACTTCTTGTTACTTTTGAGATGGGAATAGACATATGGCAATTCCTTTGCTTTGAAGAAATTGAAATAAGAGGAAATTTAAACTATTTTCTGTGTGAGGATTCCTGAAACTCCTTCAGACGCCTAGTGAATTTTGCAGTACCATATTTTCATATTAAACATTCTAGATCCTCCAGCTTTCTGTCAAATTAGAAAGTCTGTTGTAGCTTTTCTGAGAAGAAACATGATCCATATTAGTATAATTTCTTTCTGAAATCAGAATGTGAAGACAGATATTTGAGAGGTAATGTACACTAATGAATGAAAACCTTTTTGTTTGCCCTGATATACCTGGGTTTTGTTGGTTTTAATTTTATAAAGAGTGAAGAATTTCTGTCTGTAACTTAGTCATCAATAAATGTATTATGTCAAGACCTTCAGGGCCTGCAAAATCAAATAATTTCACTATTGCGATTATGTCATAAAAAGGGATAGCAATTACAAATGTAAAACAAGTAGTGCTGAGTCACTGAACTTGTCTTTCCCTTGTGGTCACCCTATCCACATTGGTGTCGACGGACTTCTTATTTTCTTTCAAAGTCTAAAAAAGTTTCAGGACTTAAAACTTCTAAGCATTACATTACCTCTTAATGAACTACTCCAGGATCTTGTTACTTGATTCTTCTCTATATTGATAGTTTCCTAAACACTGAGTCATATCAATGTGTGTCACTCCAAACAGCCTACTGTTTGTAGGAAAGCCATGATTAAAAATACTAAGTGAAAACCTAGAACCCTAGTAACATTTTACTTGGGAAATAATACTTGCCTTCCAACAGTCCTTTTTTTTCTCTTACTAGCTCCTCATCTGCCATAAAAGTCTTAACTGATACTGATATTTCCATTTTAGATAGTAATGTCCTGTTTTCGGCCTGTTTAAGATGCTAGTGGACAGAGTCCCTTGGGAAACACTACTGAAGGACACAGGGGTCTAGGAAGGCTGGACTTTCTTCAAGAATGAAATCCGTAAAGTGTAGGAGCAGGCAGTCCCCATGTGCTGAAAATTGAACCAGTGGGGAAGAAGACAAGCCTGGCTGAACTTTTTTTAAGAGAAAGGCAGTGGTACCTGTCTAGATCACTTCCAGTATCTTTAAAAACAAGTAACACATCTACTATCATACTCCTCCTGGTTTATAATCTTATTAACAATCCTTACTGCAAGACAGATTTCCTGTACCAGTTCTCTCAAAGTTCTTCAACAAAGATCATCCAGTCCCCATAACTTAAGAGCATCAATGAGGTTTACTTCCATATTGATTGTAGCAACTTAGATTTACATACCTTTGTCCTTGTTATCTACCATGCCTCTCCTGATGCTTAAAATATTTTTCCTAAATAAAACTAAGACGAAGGTATTTTCCATTTCCTTTAATTCCCAAACAAATCCTATAGCACAAATCTGTACTGCTGTTTCTCTTTATTTACATTGCTTTTATAGTTTATGCACCTTTTGTTGTCTGTTGATTCACTGAATATTTGATAAAGAAATTAACCAAATTTATCTTGTCAGACTATCCAATCCTTACTGTAGTTCACAGATACTTTTGCAACAGGAAATGGCCTCAAGTTGTGCCAGGGGAGGTTTGGATTGGATATTAGGAAAAATTTCTTCACCAAAAGCATTACCAAACATGGACCAGGCTGCACAGGGAAGTGGTGGAGTCACCAACCCTGCAGGCATTTAAAAGGTGTGTATACATGGCACTTAGGGATGTGGTTTAGCAGTGGATTTGGTAGTGTTAGGTTAATGGCTGGACTCAATGATCACAAGGTTTTTTCCAAACCTAAATGATTCTATGACTCTATGGGAAGTAAGTTTCTCATAATATCATAATTCCTGGTACTTTTTTCTTTTTTAATAAAGTTGGGTTATTTCTATCAAAATCCAAGCACTCTTGCAGAAGAGCCCCTTCTATCAGGTAACATTCAGCCCCCAAAATTCTTTTGCACCTGTGCAACATCTTCCTTTTTACTCCAGTACAGAACTGTAATTTTCCTTCCCTGTCACTGGATATGCAGATCCCATAGAGCTAATTTCTGCAAACTGATATTGAAATTGTTTTTTAATTGCCTTTCAAGAATGTCTAGCATTAAGTAAGTGACAATTTGTGTTCTAACAAAAATACTTCTATTTTTAAAGTGGATGAGAATACAAGAACTAAAACTCATCATCAAAAATATATTGCAGCCAGTGTCTGCTTCTTAAGTGGTTAAGAATCAACCCCTACACTTCTGTTTTCTGAGTGGTAAGGAAACCACATAATTTAATTTGCAGGGTGCCCAAATGAAAGATAATTCAGATAGCAGTTTTGTCTCCCACGTGCAGATGGTAGGAAGAAACTACTCCTTTTATAGTCTTAAGAGATTCCCACTGTTCCAGGAACCATATACAGATGTTGCACTAATATATACTACCAGATGAAAATTTGTTGTTTGTGCATTTGTTGTTTGTGCTAGAATGTGTATGGACATGTACATACTGACAAGTACACAGTATTATGTAGCAACATAGAATCACAGATGTTTAGGGTAGCTAAGAAACATGAAAGAGACAAGATCTTTATCTGACATGGTTTGCAGTCTTAAGTAGAAAACAGTGGGAAATTATTATTCATTACATAGGAAGGTGGACTAAAATGTTCTTCACAGAAGCAGAATAATAAGCTGATTACAAAGTACTTAATGAGATTTATTAAAAGATTATGGCCCAATATTCCCAGTATACAAAGCCATGCTTGGAGTCTTTTTAATTTGTTGTTTAAAAGTACATTAAAGAGCAAACATGTGACAATCTAAGTAGCAAACCTCTCTGGTTTGCAGGCTGAAGTACAAATTTGCATGAGTTTGCAGCAGCTTTTTCTAAAGGTCGAAGTCCAAATCCTACTGCATCTACAGCACTAAAAATGCTGAGTAACCCAATGCCATCTATGGTGTTAACAACTACCAATGTGATTGTGAACTAAGAAGTCCTGAGAAGGCTCATTGGAGAATTCCTCTAATATATAGAATCATAGAATCATAGAATAGTTAGGGTTGGAAAGGACCTTAAAATCATCCAGTTCCAACCTCCCTGCCAGGGACACCTCACACTAAACCATGTCACCCAAGGCTCTGTACAACCTGGCTTTGAACACTGCCAGGGATGGAGCATTCACAGCTTCTTTGGGCAACCTGTGCCAGTGCCTCACCACCTTCACAGTTAAGAACTTCTTCCTTATATATAATCTAAACTTCCCCATGTTCCAATTTGAACCCATTACACCTTGTACTGTCACAACAGTCTCTAATGATATTAAAATAGACTATTTGCAATGCCTTAGTAGTAACTATCAATTGCAATGTAGGCAGAATTTAAGAAAGCTTATTAGAAAGATTAATAAAGAAAATTGTTACATTTGAAAGTTATTTTTCCCTAAATATTAATTTTTCCGTTTTCCTCTTTTAACTGAAATTGCTAGAGTACTATTTTCTGATAGTCTGATAAGTAGCCATAGTTCCATTATAAACAAGTTTTACAAACTCTTGCTTCTGTCTTTCCTCATATGAAACTCTTCAGCAAGGTTGCACGTGGGATAACTTAGCTAAAACAAAGGAGAAAGAGAACATGCAGTACACTGTGCAGTTTAGGTTGCCAGCTAAATAAACACGTTATCAAAATGCAATATCTCATTACAAATAGTCTGATACCAGCATCTGACTGCCTTGCATGTTCTCACAATGACTCAGTGTATTTTCTCAGGTATTAACATTAAACTTGTTCCAATACTGGCCTAAATAAAAAATTGTTGCTGGAATATTCCCTACCACTTATTTTTATACTTTACTGCACTTCATCAAGAGGACTCTCACTCTCTAGAAAATATCCTGTTGAGGAAAGAACGTGGTTTTTTTTGTTTTGGTTTGGGTTTGTTTTTTTTTTTTTGGCAATGAAGATTCATCTTACATTTCCCACAGGTCAACCAAAAACCTTTATGGATCTTTGTTATGAGGAACACAAGCTTACTACTTGCAGAAGACTCAAAAAATTTCCAGTTTTCTCAAGCGATGTTGGGTTGCAATAAGTTGGGGAAAAACAGTTGTAAACATGCACTTAAATCAAGGTAAAGCTAACTGACATCTTTAGATTGCTATTGGTTGTTTTTTGATCACTTGAAAGGATATGATGCATTAGTTTTTAAAAAACTAAGTTCAGATTTCTCAAAGGAAAAATTTAAGGGCAAATAAATATTTTTCAAAACTTGGATAATTGCCTAAATTAAGATACGGACATCTGAATTTGTCCTCTGTAAGGCTAGTTATACAGCAGCTGCACTGATTAAATAAGAATTTGAAAATTTCAACAATTGAAAAATCAGGCAATTTCTGGCTTCAGTATTGGCATTTCCTTTGCTCCTGAGAGATCACTAATGAATTAAAGAAGAAAAACTAAACCACCATATGAACAAAACCAACACTGTTGTTCTCCATGTTTTGCATATCTATTAGGTTTGACTAATACACACTATACTTGTAACACTAAAACACAGAATTTATTTTTTTTTAATATATACTGGGACAATCCCAGGTTAAATTAGTGCAGAAATCATACCCAACATAAAATGACCAATTGCTACTTAAAGAAGGAGGTGGCTGTTGCAGGCTAGTGTGAGTAATGGTCCATCTGGCAGAAATTATGGCATCTGTATGGAAGGGGATGCTGCCAAAATCCAAGATGACCTGCTCATCCTCTCAGTCTAGTGCTTGGAACACAATATTCAGAAATTAATACAAAAGTCCCAGTTCTGTTGTTTGAGCAGTAAGAGTATCTCTTTTTGCTCATCCTTTAGAGAGCTGATAAAGGAACATAGTTTATTTTATTTCTCATATGGAACAAAACTTGAAAAAGAAACCCTGAAGACATCTGTAGATGTATAAGCAATAAAATTCACAGGAATTTTTCAAATATATTTTGCAATAACTGTTGTAGCAATAACTGTTTACAATAACCATGCATTTATAGCATAAGCATATAGCAGAAAATTCACATTTTTCATAGCTGGCAAGAAGTAAAGTTGCATTCATTAGTTGAAACACAAAAGTTCTAAACTGAGACGAGGTGGACTGTAATAGACATAAATAAAATCATTACACACAAAACAATTTTTACTTCAGCATAGCAGACCAAATGGAATTTTGGTGTTGAGTAACATGGAATCTTGGCATATAGGTTTTCTGTAATTAATTCAGGATGTTTAAAATTTTAACTTGCAGCCACTAGTGCAGCTCAGCTTGACACAACCAAAGCATGTTTCAGATAATTCTAAATACATTTATAAAAAGGTAACAGGCAGAAACTGAAATGCATTGAAGCATCATGTCATAATGTTTCCAGTAGTTGAACTGTTCTTACACATTCTATTCTGGGATGTTTCATTGGCTGATTAATATCTTCTGAATCTCCTAGTTACAGTGTTTTTCATTCAGTCTTTATGTATTTCTCTATGTCAATATTTTAACAGTACACAGCTGTCTTCTACAGATAAAGCAGTATTATACTCCATAATGAGCCATTGATAATGGCTTTTAAAAAAACTACGCATAAACTCTATGAAAAAGGATGACCAAAATGTTTTCAATATAAAGTTTTTTACTTTACTATTCTACACTACCTAGTCCTTGCCACACAAAATCACTCCTGATGAGATTTCATTCTTAGCTAGGTCTACCTTACATGATTTTGCAAAGTGTAATTCTTTATAAAGTGCTTTAAAGATGTAAAGCCTAACCATGAATGCCAACTAGAAATAATATAGTAAGAGCAATAAATCAATGAATTCAACAAGAAATTCCTTTGTGATATTTATATATGAGTTTGAGGGCCAATTGCAATAAAATATTAGACTAAACTATTTTTAAACCATGACGTTTCTGCTGGAAGATCATTTCATGACTCTTCATGAATTTTGCAATGAAGGAAATTTAATACGTAATTTCATATGTAATATAAAAACCTGAAATATATCTTTGAATACACTATGAAATAATGTTTAAAGATAGTCTCACTAATAACGTTAATAATAAAGCTTTACTATGCAATCATCAAGATTTTCATATAAAAATACATGGCAATAATTACAGAAAATACTTTAAAATTATCAGTTCTTAATGTATTTCTTAATGGAACTGAAGTCTGAACAGAATGGGAACTGTTTATTTTCAAAAATAACTCATGGAACTGGGATCTTAATTTTTCATTATTCTTTTTTTTTTTTTTTTTATAAAATTCAACTTAATGCAAGAAGTATAATTCAGATTTCTGGGACAAAATTACTTGCAACACCCCCTCTCCCAGCATTAAAGCTCTATATTTTTACTGATAAAATGTGAAAAGGTGCCATTCCAGACAACAAGAGTTTCTGGAGTTTTAGGTGTGTTTACATGATAACCAGTTTGCAAATGATAAACAATCCTGTGGAAATCCCAAGGTGAGACCTAGAGGACACAGATAAAGGATTTTCTACTTATTTCAAGATACGTATCCAAACTGTACACACTCACGGAAAGCTGTGTAATTTCCAAGGACTCTAGGTGCTTTATAGGCGCACTCATATGCAGAAATAACTGAAGATACTACAGCACGATCACGTTCAACACTGTGCTTGGAGTGTCTGATAATCAGCTCACAAGCATGTAGAAAAGAAAGCATGACAGCATTCCAGAAAAGCAATTATCTGAAACAGTCAGTGTTTATAAGAAATTACAAACACCTGGACTACCAAAAGCAGAAGCCTTTATCCATGATATCAGAAAGGTTCTAGGACAATTGAGCAAAGTATGTAAGAATGCAATGTCATGGTATGTTGCAGCTTGTGGCATATTTGGAAAAATGGAAAATATAAAGTGGCTTTCTTCTGCAATAAAAATAAACAAATTCTTAGGAAGATGAGCCAGTTCTGATTTATTGGGCTTTTTTGTTTGGTTTTGGAGTAGGTTTTTTTCCCTTGTGTTTTGTTTTTTAATGCAAAGAGACAAGCAGTGCTTCATTGATCAACATTTATACTGAGCTGAAGCTCAGAATGCCAGCATTTCAGCAAGCCCATAGCTCTGAATTAATAATTGCCTTTCAGATACCAGTGAGCTACAGAATCATTACAGTGCCATTTAGAATCATAAAACAGCCCAGGTTTGAAAAGACCTCAAAAGATCATCTGGTCCAACCTTTCATGGGAAATGGAGCCTAGATTTGGTTTAAAGAAAAATAAAAAAACGGAGAAAGTTAAAAAGAATGTAAGGGTTGGAAATGCAAAGCAATTTTTTATAACTTTTATTATTTTTAAGTTTTTCTGAGATTGTCCTCTAGAATTCTCTGTAGGATATATAAAATAGCATGGTTTATACACTTTAAAGCTGGGAGAGATCACTATAAGCAGCAGTTTTTTTAAAAAGCGAATGTTAACAAAGTCTAGCTCAGGAATTCCTTCACCTAACCCAATAAATGTGGTTTAAACACTTGGGTTGTTTATTTGGTTATAATCCCTTTTTTACATTGGTAGCATTACCTCTCCTCATTGGAGAGATTATATTTCTGCTCTGATCCACCTTCCTTCCATTCTACTTCCCAGAATGGATTCTCAGATGACACAAGCATTGGTTTAGGTTTTACATTTGACAGAACTAAATTTTGAGTCCTCACATCACAAGAAAACAAGACTTATATTTAATACTGTTTCTTCTAATATGCATTAGAATGTTCTAAAATGCAGTAATCATGCATTTTCTGGTTTTTACAATATTCAGGAAGAATTTCCTGCTACATGATTTTTCACAGTCCGTCCTGGAATCGTGGAATCATGGAATCAACCAGGTTGGAAAAGACCCTCAAGATTATCAGGTTCAACCGTTCCCCAGCACTGCCAAGACCACCACTAAACCATGTCACTAGGAGGGGTTGGAACTAGATGGTCTTGAGGTCCTTTCCAACCCTAACTATTCTATGATTCTATGATTCTATATAGTTTGGGAGTGCTTACAGGGACGGTGACGCCACCACTGTCCTGGCCAGCCTGTTCCAATGTCTGGCCACCCTTTGGGGGAAGGAATTGTTTCTAATATCCAGTCTAAACCTCCCTTGCTGCAGCTTGAGGCTGTTGCCTCTTGTCCTGTCACTTGTTCCTTGGGATAGAAGACCAGCCACCTCCTGGCTCCATCCTCTGTTCAGGTAGTTGTAGAGAGCAATAAAGTCCCCCCTGAGCCTTTTCTTCAGACTAAACCCCAACAGGTCCCTCAGCCATTCCTCATCACACTTGTGCTCCAGGCCTTTCACCTGCTCATGTTCAGCTCCATCAATCAGCAGCTGGATAAACAGTTATAATTGGAAGCAGTTGTTAGAGACAGGAGAAAAAAGCATTGGACACTGGTTGTGTGAAAGGACATGATGATCAATCTAATCCAGTCACTGCCCAGGTTAATCAGCAGGTGGACAGCCTGACATGGCTGTGGGAGATCCAGCTAAAGAATAAGAACCAGGAATGCCTGCTCCACTGGTTACATGTTCATAGAATCACAGAATTATGGAATGGTTTGGGTTGGAAGGAACCCCAAAGCCCATCCGATTCCAATCCCCTGCCACAGGCAGAGACACCCCCACCAGTCCAGCCTGCCCCAAACCCCATCCACCCTGGCCCCGAACACCGCCAGGGGCGGGGCAGCCACAGCTTCTCTGGGCAACCTGTGCCAGCACCTCAGCACCCTTGCAGGGAAGAACCTCCTCCTGAGATCTCATCTCCCCTCTCTTGTCAGGCTAAAGCCATTTCCTGTTGCCCCATCCCCACAGATTCCTGTTCTCCCTCATTCCACACCCTTTATTTATAATTAATTCTGGTATATTCCATGAAACTGTGCATGCATGCCTATTAATTTTCAAATAAGTAAAAAATAAAATTCAGTCTTCATTTTAGAAAGAAATATAGCAAGGCATGGGTACGTGCATATGGAGTAATACTTATTTCAATGTGGCAAAGAAATAATCTTTGTAATTAGGGGTAGCTCTCGCCTAAAGACATACAATAAAGTGTTAATTTAGAGTTCCTTTTATTTATTTTTTTTTCAAACTTCAGGAACCTTTACGAGTAGAACATGAGTTTGCAGACTTAATGTGCCTCATGTAGATTTAAAATATTTTTTGAATTTGCTAATGAGTGTAATACATTTTTTTATTCATAGTATTTGAGGTAACTAACTACATTCCTTTTACGAATCATTACAGGCATTATTCTTCAAAAAAATTGCTACCTTTTCTTCCATCACAATAAAGCTGAAATCTGACTATGCAGTCAGTGATGTAGCCATTAAGATACACTAGTCCAACGTCAGCTATGCATGAGAATAAAAATGGAATATCAAAGTAATTTCTTTTATCTGAAGTTTCAATAAAACATTGCATATTTCTAAAGATGACGTAACTGAAGCACATGCCAGGAAAGCTCATTAGATGATCAGTTAACAAAGCTGGGAAGAACAAGGATTAAGCACACAAAGTGAAGGATTCATCATGTAACTAAGTATGTACAGTAATTCTCCAAATATTTCTCATTTACCCCTAATTAAGTAGATAACATCAAGTTATTTGAAATATTTCTTGATATTTAAAGAAATTAAATTTTGTTAGAAAACACTATGTCGGAGGAAGGGTTTAATCAGTTGCAGCAATTCAGTATTTAAGAATATACTCTAAAAGTGAGCACATCAGGTTAAATAGAACGTTTGGCAACCAACAGCTTATTGTGTATATATAAAGAATTATTTTTTTCAACATTTACGATGCTATCAAATAAGAACAAAATAAACAGCTATTTGGAAGTTCAAAGTCTGCACTGGGATGACCAAAATATATGGGTCCCCAATACTGGCCTTTTAACTATTATATAGTTAATAGACATTTAAATAATACATAGAAAAGAGGCTGGATGGTTTTCAATTGTCCTCAGTCGTGTAAAGAACAATATTCCTTTTCAGCAATTGTAACCAGTACTTAAATCATTTTATGCCCATGAATTGCAAAAAAAAAGAACTAAATAACTTAGAATCATAGAATGGTTTGGGTAGGAAAGGACCTTAAAGATCATCTAGCTCTAACCCCCCTGTTATGGACAGGGACACCTTGCACTAAACCATGTCATCCAAGGCCATGTCCAGCCTGGCCTTGAACAATGCCAGGAATGGAGCATTCACCACAGCTTTGGACAGCCTGTTCCAGTGCCTCACCACCCTCACAGAAAAGAACTTCTTCCTTGTATCTAACCTGAACTTCCCCTGTTCAAGTTTAAACCCATTGCCATGTTGCTACGGTCCCTGATGAAAAGCCCCTTTCAGTTACTGGAAGGCTGCTATGAGGTCTCCACGCAGCCTTCTCCAGGCTGAACAGCCCCAACTTTCTCAGCCTGTCTTCATACGGGAGGTGCTCCAGTCCCCTGATCATCCTTGTGGCCTCCTCTGGACTTGTTCAAACAGTTCCATGTCCTTCTTATGTTGAGGACACCAGAACTGCACACTACACCAAGTGGGGTCTCACAAGAGCAGAGCAGAGGGGCAGGATCACCTCCCTTGACCTGTAGGTCTGCAGCCCAGCATACAGTTGGTTTCTGGACTGTGAGTGCGCACTGCCGGCTCAGGTTCAGTTCCTTGTCAACTAACAAACTTCAGATGAAAAGATTCAAATCTTGAGGTCATCTAGCTCCACAAACTATGCAGCCCCCACATTCATAGTCACTTTTGATCAAAACACATACAGGAGGAAGCCTGAACTACTGATGGTGTTCCTGCTGTCATGCTGCCAGCCTCAGGACAGGCTGTGTCCCACTCTGCAAAAGAAAAGGTGCCCCATGGAGCCATGATCTCTCCTTGGCTTTTCTTCAGACTGCTCCAACTATCTCTCTTGAAAATAAAACCAGGATAAAGTCCTGATGTAGTTCACCCTAAAGATGATTCCCAGCAGGTGATAGTGGACCACACTGTGTCAGGTTTGTTTTCCTTTGACCTACACAATCCTCCAGTGCTACCCTAGTTTTTGATCCCCAGCCATCACTAAGTGCCCTTATGTGACATCTCAAGATATAGTAAAAAGAACAGTGTGCTGCATTACAGTGCATGTTGTTATTTCAAACACTTTTAACTGAACAAACATACAAAAAAGAATAATCATCTTGCTGTCACAGCACTATCAGATAGGGCCCAGAGGGATTCAGCGACAAGTGCTGTGCAAAAACAACACATGCCTTCTGGTGCAGAGTCCAGAGCAACTTAGACCACCCTGCACCATTTAATTTATGGGTTAAGCATCATACCCAGGAACTGATGCATTTTGCAGGATAGATGGATGACTTTTCCAGTCTTTATAAAATTCATGCCATGAGGACAGTCTGAGCAGGAAGCTCTGAAAAGTACTAAGGTCTGGATCCAAAACACACTCAGGAAATTAGGCATTCTGATTACTTAGAATAAAGGTTCTTTGAACACAGACAAGGAAGACTAGCTCCTCTAATTTAGTTGAACAGATTTAAATAAATTATTTAAATCTCCAAAATGAATTATGATTTAAATTAGCATCTGGAAATAATTATTTAAATAATTGATTTAAATCTAGGTTTTCATTTGCATTTTTCATGTTGTTACTTCAAGAAATGTTCATCTCCTTTAAAAGTTCATACTTATTTTTACTAATTAAGGTGCACTATACCTACATATATTTTAAGTAATTACATAGTTCAGTAGACATTTAATAATCTTCCTAGCTTTTTATAATTTCTTATTATGTTAAAATATTAAATACAATTTTTTTTTAATGTAAGGATGGCATTTATTTAAGGTTTCTGGAAAGGTGCATTTCACTGGAAACTAAAATTTAGTTGTAATACAGAAATGTGCTCCTCAGAGTGTTTGTTGTTATTAGAGTTGTTATTTATAGAAAAAATTCTACTAATGTTATATATAGATACTTAAAGAAAAATAATGGTGGATAGTAGTGGTTTTCAACTGGCATGTAAATAATTGAAACTTCTTTGTATCCTTCCTTTTTTGCAAGAGACTTCTTTGTATCCTCCAGACTTCAGAATTGAGATTCAGCCTTTGGGAGTTTGGGGGAAGGAAAGTAACATCTGGCAAAGCAGGAAAACTTATTAGCTTTTCTATTTCATTATTGACAAAAGGAAGTTGAATAAAAGAAGTAGTTTTTTCCTTTTTTTTTTTTTTTTTTGTTTTAAGCTGTGAAGAATAAGCTATTGTTCATTTACTTTTCAGCATACTAGTTTTAGGTGTTGGGTCAGGAATTAGGATAACAGTTTAGCTTCTGCAAAGCTTTGACAGTAAGTATACCCAATTCTCTATTTGCAAAACAAAAGCAAAACCCAAACAAACAAACAAAATCCAAATCAGAAAAGCTTGCATTAATTTCACGATTACTCATTCTCTACTCATGAAATTATACTTACGAAATAGAATGGGAGAAACCCATTCGTCCGTTGAACTCTTAGTAAACAGAAGACTAACAGAAGTAACTATTAGACACGACTACAAAAGGTATAAAATAAACTAAAAATCTTAATCGAGCCATCTAGACTACATGAGATTAGATCTCATGAGATCGTGGAAGCAAAGTAAAAAATAAATGGCATTATCTTGAAATAGAACATGACTTGTTAAATTGTAAAATATTCATACAATATATTCATGTGTCTGAAAGGTTTCCTTTTTGTAAAATTATAATTTGGAGGGTTGTGATTTACTTTAAACATGACATTCTACTTAACCAGAATCAAGATGATGTTTAATTCTTGAACTTACGAACTGCAGCGTAATTACATAAGAAATACGTATTTAGCTTAAGGAATGTTCTCAGAGTTCAGGCACACCTGGCCATACTATTATTCTGGGAAAAAATTAACAAGCATAAATCCCAATATTTAACAGAAATGTCACAGTGGTTCTGAAAAGAAGACTGTGAGACTATTCTGCTTTAATGAACTGCTTATGTAGTTTTTTTACTTAAATATTCCACTCGAACAATCTAGATTCAAATGGGTATATTCAATGAAGCTGAATGATGAGGTGCAAAACCAATAATGTATTTTTCATATAACATTTTGTAATTATACAATAACTTACATATAATGTATAATTATGTATAATGCAGGTGTCTCTATTTCAGAACTCTAATGACCATATTTCAGAATTCTTAGCTTTGATATAGTTTGTGGTCACTTATTAACTTCTTCCTTAACATAATGTTTTTCCAGGGTAGTAATCAACAATAATCAGCGCCGATAATGTTTACTACTTTGATAAAATGTTCCTGTACCAGAGGGGATCAGTGCAATAAGATAACACATATTACATGATAGGTTATGGACCCAACAACATCTTTCTCAGCTGAACGCATGTGGGAATTCTCCCTTTAAGCACCTATGATATAACAGATTTTAATAGCAACATTTCAAAATAATAGTTCAAGAGACTTCAATTTACCATTTTTAGAAGTGACATAAAAACTCCTTTGGGGAAAATTTAATGCTTATGACAAGATGCAATAAATCGCTTTACAAATAAATATTTTTTTAATAAAAATTTTACTCAGTCCTTGTTTTTGGAAAACTTTCCTCTTTATAGTCAAATACATGTTTTAATTAATAATTGCCCCTTTTTAATTATTAGTTTCACACGCTTCCTGCATTTGGGTGAAGATAAAGTGACCAGTTCCCACTGAGTTGAAACTTACTGCACAGTTATTAGATTATATTTTGCAGCAGCAGTGTCTCAAGATTTTCAGGTAGTGATTAAGTCCTCCAGCATTAAAAAAACTGTTAAGCAGCCCTGCTTAGTTAAGACGTCACGGATTTCTAAAAAAGTCTTTAAATGCATTCTTAAACATGTTGGCAACAATAATACATAGAATACTAACGCATACAATGCTACATTGTTCATCTGTTCTCAAGTTTTAGTATGTTAGTCTATGCATTCTGTAAACTTAAAAAAAAAACAAACAAAACATATCAATTATATAATTTAGCAATGGATATATAACTTCACATTTGAGTCCAAGAAACTCTGTTATTCCTGAATAAATGTAATTGTTTTTTGTTTTGGCCTCCTAAGCTTTTCATTGTTTGCTTCTCAGCTTGAGTTGCAACAGCTTCAAATGAAAAAATAAGCTAACGAAGTAAATAAGAACAACTGTAGAAAGGCAGGTTTAATTGTTTCTTCAACTTTCTCCAATTCTGCAGGAGATGGCATAGTAATGAAACTACCCTTTGTAGAGGTTGGGGGGCTTTTTTAATTATCATTTTTATTTTCTATGGACATGGAAAGAATATTATAATTTGCAATAAGGCATTTCTTGCACATTCAGTTTTTCTTGGCATTGTATCAGACTACCAGAATGTCAATGTAATTTTCCTAAAGCTTGAACAAGTCTATTAGTGTTTCATCAGATTTATAAACTGGGATTCTTTTAAAAATAATTCTTTGTATACTGTTGCCTAAATAAGCCTTTTCTGGGTCTAACCTCTGGGATCACACAAATGTAGCTGAAATATCTGGCTACACTTGTACTTGTACTTGTACTTGTACTTGTACTGTTTTCTAGAGCAAATGGCCCCAAGACACCATTTTAAAATCCAAAAGTACACCTAGGAGGTGTGTGGTAAGATTTATTTGAACAAATCTGTATTTCTGACATCTTTTACTCTCTAACAAAGGAGAGGGAAACAGGGATTTGTTTCATCAGCTAATATTTCATTGCATAAAATAGTTGATTTCTTGACTATTTAATAGAGTCTAATTTTATTGCCTATGATATGCAAATTCTAACAGTACAAACAGATTTAGAAGGCCATGTAGTGGTAAATATATTTAATAGATATTTCAGTTGCTGGGGCAGAAAATTTATATCCACAGACTTCACTGCATTACAGACTTCACTGCAGGTTACTCATTTTGATGACACTGCTTCATATTTTCCATCAACTGATACCCCAGACTGAAGTCATATGTTTTAAAGTACTTTTTTGATTATCAAGAGACAGAGGAAATACTGATATTAAATCCTATTATTTAAATGTTGTATTTTAATCCTTTTTGTTCAGGGATTCTCGGTTTGTCTGTGGGCAATTTTTCATCATATATTCATATCATAATGAAGTAAATGTCACAAAATATATCAATTTCTGTAATGTTATCATCGATGCTGTTAATAAATACATTTCCTACCAGATTTACAAAGAAAGGGGTATTTCTTTCCTGTTTGCAAAGAAGTAGGTATATTTCTTGCTGTTCTTCATCATAAAGATATATTACACTTTCTTAAACATTTTAGGTAAGTATAGAGTAAAATTAATGAGAAAAAGTGGGAGATAAAATTGTATTGTTAAGACAATAGTAGAGAGGCTATGCAAAATATAAAAAGAGTTTAAGAAAACAGAATATAAACCAAAAGAATTTTGAGCATAGTCTTTTAAACTATTAGCTTATAATGATAAACTCAAGAGAAACTTGTTGCAAGTACGTTACATAAATTTAATACCAGTTCAGTGTTTGTAGATTAAATGGTCTCCCTCCCATTAGTAACTTTGACATTTTTCTGTCTTTATCCTTCTGCTGCTTTTTGCTATAAAATTGTTTTAGCTGCTGTCATTCTTCAATGAACCTTGATTTTGCTATCCTACATGCCAGCAAAATGGGTTATAAAGAAAAACTAAATAAGAATAAATAATTAAACACTGCAACACAATACATGTATACAGAGAGAAGAATAAAAGCCACCTGCCCAGGCATAAAGCTTACATTTTTAAATTTTCCAGTGTTCCCACTTTCTAATTAATACTTTTATGTTATGTTTAGTGTTGTAGCCTTTCATGGAGTAGTGAAATGGTAGGAGTGCTTTTAAGTTTATACAATACAGCCAGGTGTGATTACAGTGCAGTTTCATCGAGAGCCTAGCAGAAGACTTTGTATTCAAGGATTCAGGGATCTTTAACAGGCCATGACTCTTCAACTGGGCCTTATACTAAGCGAAACCCATGTGTTATTCATATCACCTATAACTTATAATATATAAAACGTAAACTGTGTGTGGATCAAGGGGCAGAATGTATTGATGCTGACCAAAAGACTGGTGTACATCCAGTAGGTAGTGATCCCGCATGACCAGTTAACATAAGCAAAGGCACCAGCCAGTGTTGTGCTGCACAAATCCTGTCCTGGACATATCCTGGCAGAATGACCTCACCCAGCTTGATTGTAACAGGGGGACTGTGGGCAGCTTCCACTCGGCGCTGTGATTACACCACCTGCATGGCCTTGCCTTTATCTAACAGCACAGCAATGATCAATGTTCATGAGAACAGCCTTTGGAAACAGAGTTGTTTTCTAGTAGGCAAATTATATAATAACTTAGAAGGACCAAATGGGAGAGCTTGTCTATATGTGTAGAATCTGTTCTAAATTACATAGCCTGCTGTGGAAAAACCCATCTGGGCTCTGTCTGATGCTGCGTGAACAAATTGTGCACAGCATCTGAAGGGATGTAAGGTTTACTTGCTGTCTGTATTCCTCTTCTTCGTAGAATCAACTAGGTTGGAAAAGACCTTTAAGATCATCAAGTCCAACCTTTAGCCCAAAACTGCCAAGTCTGACACCAAACCATGTCACCTTGTCTGTGTGGGGTTTGAACACTTCCAGGGATGGTGATTCCACCACCTCCTTGGGAAACCTGTGCCAATGTCTGATAACCCTTTCTTTTTTTGTCTTAATAAAGCTGTTATCATATTAAGCCATTTGTTGTCAGGCCTTTTCTTGATGAGATTCAGAAAGAACCCTGCACTTTCCCTCCCTCTCCTCTTCCCCCACTGTGGCACAGAGCAGAGGGAGACACTATACAGAATTCCACCACTGGAGGTAAAATACTTGCGACATGGGTTGGAAACAGATGATTAACACTCCACAAACCTTGCAGAGTGGTATCAGACTGGACTTCTCCCAGATAAATGGTGTAGCAACTACACAGAACACAAGTGGTCCTAATTTTTACAGAGCACGTGAAACTGATAAACACTTTCTTTAGCCTGATGTACGAGCAGTGCAGTGCCCTGGAGACTGGGTTCCATGGGGACCTGGCAAGGCAGGGCAGCTGCTTCCAATGGTTTTTGGCTAGTGTCCCACACTAGGCATGCATGACATGCTGCTGAGTGCACATCAATGTGATGTATGTGGACCCTGTGCCATACAGAGGTGATGGCCTTCTGCAGAAGACAGCTGTAGTCTCTACTGTGGCCATGCTCTGGAGTCAGGGGCTAAGTGTGAGTAATGCTCAGGAAATGTTAAATAAATAATAATGCCTCTAGTGAAAACTGTCTACTAAAACTTGGTCAAATTGTGGGTTGCTGAGGTTATATGTGTTGTGACAACTGCCCTGTCAGCTTCCAGATGTGCCCACTGAAGTCTGCTGCTGTTGCCTTGTTGATGGGATAAACCCTGGGGTTTAGAAAGTTTGTGTGTTCAGTTGTTTTGCTAGACTGCCAAACCTTTCTGAAAAGAACAATCAGCAGAAGGAAAATGGTATTTTAAACAGTGTAATTAGGCTAAAATTGAGCAGGATTTGTCAGAAAGAAGAATTTCTTTAGCCAGAGATCTTTTACAATGCTGAATTTTAGGAAATCTCAGGGTTTTGCTGCAAATATTGGAGGTATTAGAAACTTCTAAACATATGTTTTCTTCGTAATGCTTTGTATAACACCATGGTTAATTCAGAAGCAAAACAAATAAAAACACAAAAGAAAATTATTGCACAATAGGTCTTATACACATTCTGCTATTAAAAAATTCACTTCACTTTCAACCATAGAGTGGGAAGAAACAGCAGGACATCAGTTGCATATTTTTCCTCATTTTAATACCTGTAGTGGTCTGATTCTGTAAATTCTATATCCCTGAAAACTCAATCCAGCCTACAGTGGTAAGAGTAGAGGGAAGGGGTAAGGAAAACACATGTCAAGCATTAAAGAGGGTTAAAAAAAAAAAAATCATTTTGCTTTGTTGTCATTCTCTATAAAATGAGAATTGGACCTGCTGCACTTCAAACAGTAAAGGGCTAAACAGAGTAAGGAATTGCCAGGTCAGTCCGCAGACTTAGGCTGCCATTCCAGAAACCCAGTGCTTAGTTGTCCGCTGTTAGAAGAGTCAGGTGTGATGTGAGAAACCCACAGGGAACCATTAGTGCTGGTGCATGCAGAGCAAGAACTTGAACCTAGGCTTCCTAGAACACAATTAAATAACTTTTTTAATCACCTGTATAATGGAAAGCATGAGGGACTAGATGGTCACTGTCACCTGACTTATGTTAATAAATTTATGAAGTTATTTTATGGAATACAAAGGAAACATTAAAATCTGTTGTCCCTCCAAAAGGCAGTTCTCATTTTCCAGCTAGATCTGTATATCCAGGACCCTATTTTTGCCCAGTGAAAGCACAAATTATTTTCTTTTGCCTATCCCTTTTACTCCCACAGAGATGCATATACGTCTCATTTCCTTTTTCCCCTTTTCCAGACAGACTTGTTATTCTTTCCTCCCTGCTGAGGATATCAGACATCAACTAGGCATGCACAGTACTTATGATACTGCGGAATAATGTATGCAAAACAGTCCAGTGCTAAATATCCCCATGTATTTAACACTACATTTCACACAGCCTTTTGGAAAATAATGTCAACTGGTGTGCTGACAGTTTCTTTAGGAAGAAATCTAGTCAGGGAACACTGTCATCCTTTGTTGATCAATCTATGACTAAAACTGTACAGAAAAATATGGTAAAATACATTTCAGTATCTATATTCACCTAAAATATCAAGAAGAATTAGAGCAAAAGACTTCTCTAGGAAATCACATTTTGTTAAATTTCAGATAACCATCCTCTGACATTTTAAATACAATATTTTACAGAAAGAACTAAGCAACGCTTATGAAGTAATAGAGCCTATTACTGCAGGACTTTGTCAAAGTCTACAAATGAACAAGCATTACTGTTGTGTCTCTGTAAATTGTTCACCACCTTGCTTAAAGAGGTGGGCTGCGTTCAGTGTAGCTCCTGTAGAAGCTCCTTTGCTGCATCTCATACCCCTGATAATGTCTGCTGCTACCTTATTCCTGCAGAACAAGCTCTTAATATCACACCTGCTTCAGCATGGCCTCCAAACTAATAAATCCAAGAGATCTTTCTATTAGTATATCTCACTAGTGAAGTGTACATCACTGCTTGGTAACTTGCTTCAGTGAGCTCATTTATTAGAGCCATAACTGGATTACTGAGAATGATATACAGAGACATGCAAAAGTCAGGATCATCTCTCTGTATCCAATCAATTTCCAAGACAGAGAAGCTTCCTTTCACTGTCGCCAAACACATGCATTTTTGATTGTTATGCAAACTGGGCATTCATGATGATAGCATTGACATGGGAAGGATGAGGTTCTGAAATTGCCTTTTAAGGTATCTGCAGGCCTGGGGACAGGCCAGTGCTAGATGTGTTCACAATTTTTCCTGTGAAACATAACTGTCTCACAAAAATATAGACACACAACTTAATTGTAAGTTTAATAAATATAGTTATTACTAACAAACATAGCTGTTTGAACTCCAGTTGTTCAAACCCAATTGTTTTGAAAGACTTGTTATTTCTAACTGCTAATTCTAACAAGAAAGAACAATGTTGAGTTAAAAAGATTCCTACCGATAATACATTTTTGTGCTTATAACCCCTAACAATCTAAATCCCTATTTGTTAATTCATTGCTATGGGCTTTCATGGCTTAAAGCACTATAGCTTATAATTAGCTTAGCTATGTCAAATACATGACAAAGTTCCAAGGCCAGCCTGAACATAATAAAAGACCATGCTGGTATGTTCTTCATTAATAAGACAAGAAAGTGGTGGCTTTGTCTTTATTTGTCAGTTTGCTGAATTCCAGATTTCCTATTTATAACAAGCACTATAAGGAGGTATGATGTATGCTGGAATGAAGTTCAGTTCAAGGCATTACTAAGTGAAGATTTTACCAAGGACACTAGGAAAAAATAAGGTTTCAAAAGCTAAGGCAGCAATTTAAGAAAAGAACACAAAAGGCATGGCTATATTCCAAACCCACTTTGCAATTATTGATAGACTTGAAAGATGCTGATGGCAACCACCAAAGCATAATAGTGATGGTGGCCTGTATCCCACAGCTATAAAAAGCTTTGCTAATTCCAAGGAGTGTTACTGAGCACAAGAGTGCTTGAAAAAAGGGCAATTAACAGAAGGCAAATAACAGAGCTAATAAACTGTGAGTTTCCTACCAGTCTCTTTAGTCTGGTGAATGGTTGATTATAGAGAAGGAAATAGTTCTTTTGGGCACTACTGAGAGACACCCCCAGACCAGAATTAGCGGCAGGCTGTTAGCCAGAAGAATGCTATGCAAGATTATTTTTATGTTTTATACATATAAAACAAAATAATACACACAAAATATCGTTTTTTTAAACATGCAGTACATCCTGCATAGACAAATTTCTCTAAATAGTTTGCAAATATAGCTACAAAATGCTAGAAATATTGCTATCCAACCAATTTGTTATAATCAGCACAACAACCTGTTGCATACATTCTGTCCTTAAGTGCATTCCGAAAGGATGTCTCATAGAAAGCTGTAAGTAATAAATTGTGCATTGGAACCATTTATCATATTTTTATTTAATGTTCATATTGAAACAGCTTTGTGAAATCTCATTTGCATCTGTGTACTCTAAAATGATTTTGAAAGTCACAGCTTTTTCCCCACATTGTTTAGAAGATAAAACTAATGTTATAGCATAAAAAACCACCTCTGTTAGCTATTTTAAATATGATATCTTAAGATATCAGTTAGCTCATGTGTGTGGTTAGCTTATGAACCAAAGCAGTAGCTATCTGATTTTCAGAAAAGCTCCATGAAAGGCTTTACTGGTGAAGGAATAGGAATGAATAGAGTGAATCTCACTTAAGAAAGGGGGAAATAGAGTTTTAAACATTCTACGAATTTGCTTTTCTAAGACATGATTGTATTGTCCTTATTCAGGAAACAATAGAATATAAATATTTACTAAATTGTTTACATGAACTAGGGCTTTGAAAATTGAAATAGTTTAAATTTTTATAGTAACGTTAGGCAAATATTTGTCCTTCAGAACCAACTTATTTCCTAATGAATTTATCATACAGCAAGCGAGAAGACAACACACAACATAAACCTGCAATTATTTGTAACTTTTATGTACACACTGTAAGACAAAAAGACTAAGACAGTCAACTAGAAAATAGAAAAGCTTATCTCCAGCAATGGTTGCCTTAGGAATACTTGAAGTAGGTGCCCTCTGCACATCCTTAAGAGAATGGAGTCAGCATAACCTGGTGATGAGACCAACTCAAGCACAGTTTTGAGAGACCTCTGCGTGCCCTTTATCTTTGAGATAGGCACATCAAATGCACCAGAATGACTTTTCATCAGTGTTGCTGAACTGCACCACAAGGTGGGTCCTTCCCTTAGAATTCACCCTCAGTCCAACGACAAGCTGCCTGAGCTTCTGCCAGTAATACTTTCCAGTCATATCCCTAGGAAAAGACTCTCCCACACTCTGGTCTGCTCATGCATTCCTCTCTTTGCTTTACTCAGAATTTGCATCTCACTCTCCTGAGGCAATGGGCTTCTGGCTCTTCCTCTCTCATCCTGTCCCCTGTTCCACTCATCCTCAGCTGCTTTCTGCAGTGGGGAAAACTGCCCTCTCTCCAGAGCGCTTTACCTTTTCAGCGTGAAGTGGCTAGAGCAAGGTGAATGTGCAGCATTCATTCCTGCTGTCTGGGTGCAGAACTTAGCACAAATAGGCAGTAAATCACAACCAATAAAACAAATCATGCAAGACATCTAATTTTCTTTAAGGAAGAGAAGAGAACTCTGTGTTCTTTGCAACCGATGTTACCTAATTACGTTTCAGATACTGAAACACTGGACAGCTTTTCAAATGGCTGCCATCTATATTCTTGAGAAAAATAATGACATCTAGTGACAAGATAGAAAATCACAGCTCTGTCTTCCCTCTGCAGGACTGAATGCATATTCACCTCTACACTTGTGGCATCTATGTTCTCACTGCAGTGTCAAGATTAACTGTTTCTTGTGTTAAAAATCAGCAGATATTACAAAGCAAAGATGACTTAAATTATTTGGTTTGCTTGGATCTGTATCCAGCTGCATTTGAAACACACATTTTAATTTAAAAAATCAAATGTATTATACTCTGACATGTTCGGAAAGCAGTGAACTGTAACATGCACTGGAAAAACTTTTTTGCAAAAACTAGCAAAAAATGAGTACTGTTTATATACTTCTGCCTATCCGCTGTATGGATGCTACACCAGGAAAATTCAGTTTTGTATTATTCTGATCACTACATAAAGAATAACATAAAAGTCTGGTGGTAACACTGTACTTATAGATTAAAACAGATTAGTTCAGGCAATACTAGTCTCTGTAATCTTTTTCAAACAGTTGGGTTTTATTTTTTTCCCCCAGAGGGCATTATTTCCCACCGTGTCATAAACAGTGAATAAATTTCTGGGATATAAAAATTGTACTCATGTTTCTGTATGAGAGTTCTTAATTTTGATCTTGGCCTACAAATGCCTTTCTATATTATGTATCTTTTCCAGCTTTTACTTTACCAACTTGGCAACATAAAGCAAAATATGTACTATTTAGCAGTTCATTTTATGTTCTATTAACTATGTGATACAAAACAAAGCACTGAACTACATCACATTATTGTAATGTAATTGGCTCTATTGTACCAATCTGGACTCACTTCCAGCTGTCCTTGATTGGAAATTCATTATAAAAAAAGCATAATTCTTATTTTCACAGTAGCTACATTTTCTAACATGTTGTATATGTCATCTTACAGTTCCTTCCTTCCTTCCTGATAAACTTTAAAATTAATCTAGAAGGCAGTTTCAGTAATGAGACAGTAATTTAATCCTCTATTTCCTTGTTAAAGAAAGACTGCATATGTTAAACTGGCCCATTTTAGTTCAGGAAAATACTGGACCATATTAGCTCAACATATCCTTTTATCCCAAAGGCTCAAGTGCATATCTGAATTCCATTGGATAATTATGAAATTTAGACATATTTGCAAGTTCTGCTCTGAGTAACAGCATAAATAAGAATGTGCTCAATTTTTGTCCTGACCTTAGATCATCTCAGTCCTGTTACATATACAAAGAACAATGTTGAAAATTCCTAAAAAATAGAATTTTGACAGAAGATATTTATTTATTTATATGTGTACTTATTCCCATTAATGGGAGTGGGAAAAGATGTTTTGCCTTTCAGGTCTCCACCAATTAAACCAGAATGATTCTGTAGGGACAGAATGAATTGTTAAACACTTGTCCTTTCATTTTGGTTCCATGTTAATTCTGAGAGCTGCACCAGAGAACTTCAGTAAAAGCAACCAATACAACTACATTAGTAAATTCTTATTATAGATGCTACTTGTCAAAATATAGCTTCTAGTATAAAGATTTCTCCAGCTGTTCTGTTTTTTTCCTGCCTAAGCAATCAACATGTAATTATTAATACAAGTAATTTTATAATAAATTATTAGTAAATTAGATTGCATAGTTTTGATACAAAATATATTGTTTCTAATGATAATGGAAAATCTGAACTGCCAATTTAGTTCAAGTTTATGATTTTGGTAAAATAATATCTTAGTAATCCCAATTCCAGTTTGCCTAATAAGAAAAAAAAAAAAAAGTATGAGGATTTACAAGCAATTATACTATAAATCCCATCTGCTTTTCTATATAAGAAAGAAAATATGAGTTATGAAGAAATTTGTAATTGGAACTGCAAAAGTTGCAAATGGCTTATTTAGTTACCCTGTCCATGTGGTCGTTCAGGGTGACAACAGCTATCGTAAATAGAAACACAACCAAATTACATATAGCTGGCCAAATTTTGCATTTCTGGAATAAGTAAAACTTTTCATTCATTTCAGAATTCTTCAAGATAAGATGTGTAATAACAGTCATCTGGTAGCATATAAAGTTACTCTCTTTCTGTAAAACAGGTTAGCAAAAACAGCAACCACAAAAGCTGGTTATATGCCCACAGTTCAAAGGTGCATCTGTCTTCGTATTTTAGTCTGGATTCCACAGCAGAGAAGTCCTGATGCACAAACTAAATGCAAAGTAAAACTAGAAGGTATGTGCCAGGACTATGGACTGATACGTACTCCACCCACTCCTCTGACCTCCCCTTGTCCAGTTATGATATCTTATTTGCCAGTAAAATACAATCTAAGAGGTCTTTGAGGATAACAATCCCTCTAAGCAAAGTCGTAACAAACATTGAGGATGTCTACAGTTGCACTGTATAAATTACTGATTAATGTCTTTTCTTTCATACACCATCACCAATATTGACAATTTCTTAGTAGAAAGCCCCTAATACCTATGCTGGATGAAATGAATTTTCCCACCTTCCTCTATATTGAACCTGGAAGACCCAAAGGTATCTGGATATAGAGTCTCTTCTACCACTTCCCTTAGAGAGCAGGTCATGCATTGAAGATACTGGCATATAAATGAGTTTGTGAGGTGTGACTGGTGTATGAACGTCTACCATGGAACCTGCTCTGCAATTAAGTCCAGGAATCTTGAAAACCCAAGCCATGGGATGCAGACTGTGCATGGTCAGACATGCATCAGTTGTCAATAATGATGAAAATTCTCATTTTAAGTCTTGCACCTACCAAATTTTCTTAATTTTCTCTCTATTTCTTAGTATGAAATAGAAATGCAACATCTGACAGTATGCTGTTGTTTTCAGTTTTTTCAAGCAGCTAAATGTACATACATATAGTCCAGAGAATGATTTGACAAAATTACTGAAATGTAAATTATGTGATATTGCTAAGTGCTTCAGCTTCCACTCAGGTCTGCAGGTATTGCAGTTATTAAAGACCATAGAAATGTCATCATTATGCAATATTCTTTGTATAATTGGGGTTACAGTGTATTTGAAGATATCCTTTTACCCATACTTTAAATCACAAATACTTATATAAATGATAAAATTACATATACTTCATTTCCAAGCATACAAGATCATTAAAGTGGTTTGTGACATCTGTTAATTCAAACATATTTTAACCTTGCAAATTAGACATCAGTAGCCTTGAATGCTATACAGTGATTCTTTTCTTTTTAAAAGGCCCTTGATATAGTTTACTAGAATACATCACTAGAGGTGAGAATATTGATTTCTGCAAATTCCAGTCAATCCTGAATGCCATACTTTTCCACTGAACACACTAGTCATATAGTTGTAGGTAAATAGCTGTCATAGATATGTTCCTTAAAAGGCTTCTTTGCATACAAGCTTTGGGAACTTTGGAAGACTACAGAACTCATTGTACATTTTTGATTTGCTGATGTAAGTCTTGATGCAAGTCTGTGATTTATCTTTTAAGATAGCAGCATTCAAGGTACTTCATCTGCTTTTAGACTTGCAGTAAAGTGAGAGCAATATGCCAGCATTATCTCTTGTTGAAAACACTGTAATTAAATAATTTATAGGTTTTCTTTCTCAAGTTCTACACACCCAAAAGGTCCATGGAAGTGCCATGAATATTACCTAGATTTGCACTGATCTAAAACAGCATGTGTCAGAGGAGATAACAGGAGTACACTTTTGATGTATTTTTATAGTACTCATACAAAATCCAGATAACACAGCAGAAAGATTTTATAGCACACAATGGAAATTCCTGATTAGTTAAAAATGTCAAGATATTGAAAGATTTTATGTGTACTCACTGGACGTACGAATTCACAGAAGAGGACAACGCAAACACTCACCAAACTGTGTATTTCTCCATGAAAGGTACTTACCTACAAAACAACCAAACAGAAAAAGCCCTTTAAAAATCTATAGACACACATGTACATTTTGGCATGCTAAAAGATATCAGATGATTACAATATTTTACTCACTTCTACAAAAGGTTCCAGTCAAAAGATATTCCTAGATTTACAACTTACACACCATTGGCCATGTATAGTTACAGATACTTTATCAAATTCTCATATTAGCTTTATTTTGAATTTTTCCTTCTGAATGTTGGAGAATTGATACTTTTGAGGTCCAAAAAATCTTACAAAGTTTTGATACCTACCCTACATTGAATTGTTAACAGTCAGTTAAAATGTGAAAATATGTTTAAAAAGTACATGTTAGTACAAAATAAAATAATACGATACTAATAGCTGTAAGAAGAAGAATTAGCATATTCCTAAACAGATTATTAAAAGAGTAGATGTTTATCCTTTTCATACGGTTTTATGCTTTAGTTTCAGATAATACTACTCTGTAATTCCAAATTTTTCTAATGTCACAGCTCCGAAAATTGTTCCAATATTACAAATATTTAACACTGAATAACATTGTTTATTCATAGGTCTGACTCTTCAATCACGTGTTCTTTTTCTTTGATAGAGTGAAAAAAACAACATAGCACATAGCTGACTTGGCCAACTTCACAAAAATCAGTCAATAATTAGATTGAAATAATACAAATAAGCCGCCATATGACATATAATGGAGTGCACAAACATAATTAGTCTTGCTCTTTCGAGTCATTTCATACCATTAAATTATGAGGCATTCCCTTGTTTTCTGTTCTTTATGGGTGGTAAGAAAATAACAACAAACCGAAATCAGGATAAATTTCTTAACTGACAATAATTTCTAAGCTGTGAATTTCTTGTCGGTGCTTAGGCAAAGGTCACCAAAATGTGATAGTATTCTACAGTTGTAGTTGTGTAAAATAGGCTCTAAACCAGAATGTGTGCGCAATGAAAAAAAAGAAAAAAGGCAAACAATTAAACAAATAATCAAGTTTTACACCCAAGTACTGGCATTACTGCGCATGGTTGGCCCATACTGTGGCACAACTGTTCTGAAGTGTTTTGTGTTGCTGCATGAAAATGTTTCCATACCTACATGTCTTCAGGCTATAATAAAATCAGTTATTTCCAGTACTCCACAGCAACAAAGATGCCTGAGCATTTGCTAGCTATGGAAAGGTTTCAGTTTCTGTTCAAACTAGAGATAATGAGATTTGATATGAAAGGTCTGTTATGACACCAGCAAATGTAAGATTCTAATTTGTTTCACGTCATGTTTTATTGGTTGTGAGCTACTTTTGCTCAGGAAAGTATAGTGTCAAGGCCGACATCAAACTGGGATATATTACATAATTATGAATTACCAGTGAAGCTGCTACTCCAAGGGTTGTATTGCTGTGCCCAGTAACCTGGTTACAGTAGTAATTGACTTTGCTTTTTCCTTTTCCTTATCTAGGTTCTATAACACAAATGCTTCACTTTTGCCAACCTAGGAATTTTGTGATTCAAGCAAACATGTCCATCTGTGCATGATGTGCATGACAAAGCTGGAAAGATGTGTGTGTATTTTTAGAAAAACCTCTTTGCCTTACTGACTCTCCTCATCAGTCGTGATATATAGCCAGAACAGCCATAAAACCATCAGACAAAGGTGACTTTTGTTAAAGCAAAGATGTTATCCCAAACTCATACTCAGAGCAGCAGACATATATCTTAGAGCATCCAAAACAGTACACAGAACTGCTCAATGCAGTCTCTTTTTATTATAATCATTGTGATAGCATACACTTGAATTAGAAAGGTATTGAAGCTATTTACTCAAGGCTGAAAGACACTTGAGTTTAGGAAGGCTTGGAAAAGGCATTGTAATCAAAAATTTTCCATTTCAGCTATAGAAAAACTGTTAGCCATTGAAAAAATCTTTCAAACAAAATCTTTAAGACTGTAAGAGTTGCAGTTGCCTTCAAAATGTCCTTGCTCCAGGTATTAAACATAGGAGAAAAAAAATCAAAACCAACATGCTATGAAGGGTTCCAAATACATTTAATTTCTAAATACACTCACAATTTAAATTATCCTTCATGACGAAAATATCAAGTTGGAATTCCTAATCTATGTCTATTCCATTTACATTAATTTTTGGTCTCTTGGTATTAGTTTTTGAAAATTATTTACATCAAGCTAAAGAATAATGAAATGGAGGTTACATAAAGCGTGACATTGTTTAATAGAAAAAAAAATTCCTGGAAAGATTGATCTTAGCAACTTCTTCAATGTTTTCCAACATATCAAGCCCCATATGTAAGTCTCAGCAGACTGATAGATGTGCTTGCTGCATTTAGCTGTGGAATTTCCACCTATTATCACGGAAAGCTCATTTGCAGAGACCAAAAGACAATCTGATTGCTCAAATGTATTACCTCAGTACTTTTTACTGTCCTGCCTGAAGTCTAAAAGCTAGATCAGAATCAAATTGCATGAAGGGCTCAGTACTGGTTACTGAATATATCCACAGATAGCAAAAGTAATTTTATGTTTTTCTTTAAATACCAAAAGAAAAAATAAAATAAATTTGGAGACCCAATCAGGTGTTTGTCAGGCTTGAAATACCCTAATACAATTGACCCTGCACAGAATCTTAAATGAGTATGAAATTACATATCTGCCTGATAGTATTCCTATGCCTAGCAGAACTGAAACCTTATAATTACTAATTTAAATATTAAACAATGGTAATTAGTAATACTATATACTTCTTTTTTCTTTTTTTTTTTTTTTTTGGCAGGGGGAGTTGTTTTGTGAGTTCAATTTATTGCAATTGAAATAGCTTAAGTGAAAGTCTCAGTAAGAAATGGCCATTCTACCTGCACAACAAGCTGCAGGTGTTCTGCCATTCTACTTTTATATCATTCTAAAGAACAGAGCAGCAAATATGCTTAAGCATGCTGTGGGTTTATAAGACAGCACTGATACTTTCAAAGATTCTAAAATATGACTTTTTGAGGCAAAGAGTACTTTTAAACTGTATATTATATAGCATTGTTAAATAAGCATTTAAAATTATTAGTAATTCAAAGCTGCAAGTAAACTTTCCTTGATGCTGATAGGGCAGAAAATATTAGCAAATTATCCTCCTTTCATACCAACCCACGTGTTGTGTTCTTGGTTGGTATCCAATCAAGTCTGGTTTTCTTTGTGACTGCTCTATTTTTTTCCCTTTAACATGAATCTTAACTTTCATAATTTCTCAAAAACTCAAGAATGTTTGCATTTTTTCCTGTTAAGAAATAACATTAACAATAATCCAAAAATTACTTTTGAACATTAAAATTCTACAAAGATTATCAGAAATTAAACTAGTTTAGCTAAATGATTCATGTTGATTCATGGCATTGAAATGAAATCAGAATACTTTGCAAACTGCAGTTACTGATTAATTAGTTGTACTAGGATGACAAAAGTCATAAAGAAAACACCCAGAAAGCATCAGAACACATGTTCTGTATCGACTTATGAAAGTTTTGTTTTTCTTTACTGTTTTAATTTTAGCTTTGAATACATTATAATTAATGCTTAAACATAAGAAAACCAAATCTTTACAAACCATAGTGAGTTTACAACATCAGGAGACATGAATGTGAAAGTCTGCCAACAAAATGACAGCCTAACTGTGCAATCTATCAGACATTATGCAAAAAAAAAAAAAAAAAAAAGGAAAAACTAGTTTAGTCTACATAAAGACTAATTCTGCTTCATTAAGCTTAGTCTGTTTGCTTTCCTATGAAAAGCAAATTATTAAATTATTAAAATTATAAAATTATTAAGAAATGTAAAATTATTGAAGTTATTAAATTATAAAAATGAGAAATATGCTATAAAATAATGTTAATACTTTGCTGGAGTATTTGCTGTTCAAGGAGTTACTTCTTCTCAGATTACTTTATTAAGGGCTTTATAGATTTTATTTATTTCTTTTTCCACTTGTTTATAAAATAAGAATTTTCAACTAGCCTAAAGGTGACTGCCTGCTTACTGAATTTTCAGTAAAATAAATAGAAGCTGAGCAACTATTACCTATCCACAGACATGACCCTGCTGTGAAATCTGCATTATATACCCTCTTTTGAACATTAGAATCCTATGTGCAGGATGTGGTCTCTTACTGTTCCTTTAGCTCAGTGTATGCAACTACCCAAAGCAAATTAGGATGGAATAGTTGCTGAATACTGATGATACAAAACATGGAGGGTTGTTTGGGTTTTTTTTTCTATAAAATAATACATAAATCTTGTAAATTCATTCTGATGATACACATTCAAAATTGTGAGCATTCTAACACAAACCTTTTTGTTACTATTTTCTTCTACCGGAGCTACAGGCAACAATATCCATCACTTTGTATTCTTAACAGCAGCAGAAATTAACCATGTCATATACTATCACAGAAGATACATTAATCCGAACAAAGAGCAGAACAGTTAGGCATTTCTGAAAGTCCACAGGAAGTCCTCTGCCACTGAGTCTATCTTTTCATGCCCAAACAAGATCCTGTGTTTTAAAAAGGGAAAAAAAGAATTTACCAAGTGAACTAAAACTTTTTTCTTATTATTTCCATATGACATTTACCATGAAATGAAAAATAATCATAGTCCCCTCCAACAATTACATTGTAGAAAGTCACCTAAGCAGGAGAGGATTCTCCTCTAAGAAGTCTAATAATAAGGCCATACAGAACAATACACATAAACCGATCTTACAACTTTCTACCAGGGAAATGCTTGGCCTGGTAAATAAGCAGGAAGCAGTGGATATTTTCTATGTCCACTTCAGGAAGGCTTTTGACACTGTCTCCCCTAAAATCCTCACAGAGAATATGATGAGCCATCAGGTGGATGAATAACAGTGATATAGACTGAAAAGTGTCTGAACAGCTGGGTGCAGAGGGTGGTGATCAGGGGCATGAAGTCTAGCTGGAGGCCAGTAATTAGCAATGTATCAAAGGGATCAACAGTGGATCAAATCCCATTTCAACATTTTAACAAATTATCTGGATGGCGGGGCAAATTTGCTGATGACACAAAACTGGGAGAAGTGGCTGATATGCCCAAAGGGTCATTCTGCCATCCAACAGGCTGGAGAAATAGGCCAACAGGAACCTCATGCAGTTCTACAAGGAGAAAACCAAAGTCCTGAACCTGGTAAAGAACCCCAGGCACCAGTACATGCTGGAAAGCAGCTTTCCAGAGAAGGCGCTGGGGGTCCTCATGGGCACAAAGTTGAATGTGAGCCTGCAGCATGCTGTTGTGGCAAGGAAGGTTTGTGGTCTCCAGGCTGCATTAGGAGGGGAATTGAAAGGGCCATGGGAGAGGCTCGTGCTGGGCCTCTGGTCAGCCCTGATGATGCCACACCCGGAGTACTGTGTCCAGCAAAAGAGAGATACGGAGCTACTGGAGACACTAACTGGAGTTAGTGGTCCAGCAAAGGACCACTAACATGATCAAGAGTCTGGAGCATCTCCCACACAAAGAAAGGCTGGTAGGGCTGGGACTGTTTAGCCTAGAGAAAAGAATAGAAGGCTTTGGGGCATCTTATCCATTTACACAAATATCTGGAGAGATGTTAGAAAGAAGATGGAGACAGAGTCCTCCCGCTTGTGCCCAGCCACAGGTCAAGGGGCAGTGGACACAAATTGAAACAGAAGGGGCTCCCTCTGCACATCTGGAAACACTGTTTTACTGTGAGGGTGAGCACAGGCACAGGTTGCCCAGTGAGGTTGTGGAGTCCCCATACTTGGCCATACTCAGAAGCACTTATGGACATGGTTCTGGACAACATGTTTTAGGTGATCCTGCTTGAGCAGGAGGATTGGACCAGCTGACATCCAGAGGGTTCTTACAGCCTCCACCATTCTCTATAAAAACAGACCGAACAACTAAGTCTGATTTACATTTAATAGGGAATAATTTGTTTCCCCTGTGGGAATAGACTAGATTATTACATTTTTCACAAGACTTCTTATGCTCAAAGAGCTTCTCATTTCTGGCATGTATTTTTAATATTAATCTTAAATAAGTGACTTAAAAAAAGCATTCTTATTTTAGAAGGAAGCACAAGAAAGGATTAAGAAAATCCTCATATATTTGTTCTTTAAATGTTTTTTTAAAAAAAGAGATTATTTCCTTTCCCCCTGCAATTTATGTCCTGCAGTTTACTCTATACATTAACTGTCTATTTTATATTTCTCCTGTTTCAGAAAATTTGTTTTTTTCTATGATATAATTAGTCTGTGGGCCTTTCGGCATTTCTAGAACAGTACCATAATCCTTCTGGTATTTGTATACCAGTTGAAAAACATTTGAGAAGGGTAGATAGCATGATCAATCACTTTCACAAGTCTTTTCTTTCTTTGCAATGTTATTGTTATTTCCATCTTCAGGAAGAACCAAACACAATCTGTTGGTTACTTACAAAAAAAGTTATTTTCTCACTCTCTTTCAGCTATGAAATACCAAACCAGCAAAGAGATTTTCACCAAAAGGAGTTTGAAAGTCTTTTAAAAATCCCTTTACTTACACATCTTACATTATACACTTGTATATATAAGATGTTTCTTAAAACATGCCTCCTGTAACATCAAATGAATATGGGATAGTAGAAAAAAGAAAGTTCTCGGTGTGGTTGCTTCCACACCTTATGGTATGTTTGCTATATAAAGATGTTCTGCCTCCGATTCTGCTCTGAATTATCATCTAGACCAACAGGAAGTTGCTTTAGTTCAGCCTTAGTATTTCTGTATTAGACTACTTTAAGTGTGTTCAAGGCAAAATATAGCTTAATGAATGTCATAAATTTCCAAGGCATATTATCTTTCATCTGAAATTATAGTAGAATGATTAATCATAATGGTGGACTAAAATATATATATGATAACCGATTTGTTTCTAGTCTTTGTTCTGCTAATAATAGGCACTAATTACCTTATGCAAAGAAAACCAAGTCACAGTTAATCTTCCTTTAAAGGTTGTAATTAAAACCTGTGTTGTTTCCTGACTCACTTTTTATAACATGGTGCTGGAATACCATAGCTCAACAAGACTGAAACTACCTCTATCAACTATTTTCCTTTGCACCAGTGGTCAAAGAGACTTCTTCATAAATAAATCAGCTTTAGGGAGGTAGGACCACACAGGAAAGCTCAGGCAATGGGGCTCAACACAAAAGGTGAGGAGTTCCTCATGTTTACCTACCTAGTTCTTTCTCTTTTATCTATTTTACTGAGTCATTGTATTATGCTGTTCGTAACAATACATTCTATTACTATTACTAATGCATTGTATTACTACAACCACCAAAACCCATACATTCCACAACCTGATATCCTTTGCGGATTAACTTTTAAAATATCTCTAAAGTCACTAATCTTGTCTGTTATATCCCCAAAGTAATTTGAAGAGAATATATTTATATGCATATCAGTGTCTGATCCCCTTGAAATGCCTGCTTCAGTTGCCTGTTTTAACTTATTCAAGATAAATCTGTGAACCTTTATACTGTGGTCTCATTTTCATTGCACTGGTAGCCCAAATGACAAATTGAGCTTTGCTCCAATCTTCTATCTACAATCACAGAACCCTAGGCAAAGTTCTAGAATGCTGTAATTCAAAGTAGCTGGCATGCCAGGATGTATAAATTAAAGTTGTAGTTTTGCTGGGGCTCAGGCTAGCAAAGTGGAGGTGGTGTGGTTACTTAAAACCTCCTGAAATACAGACAAGTTTCCCTGGGGTAACAAGTTATTATAAGTTTATTGCTCTGTGGTTTTTTTACTCACAAGTTCATTTTTACCATGAAACAGATGTGAAACAATGCAATATAGCTCTTTTCCTTAGTGAAAGGTAAGTTCTCACATGAGCTCAGGCATTGCACTTAGGGTGGGTGATGATTTTTTAAACATACCACAGTACCTGATCTTGCCTAACACTTTTAACAAGAATCATATTTCTATAATAAAAAAAATAAAAAAGGCAAACAAACTACCCCAAAACAAACCTCTCTCTCTCTTTTTTTCCCCAAGAAGCTCTTCCTTTCCTTCTGCTTTACTGACCTGCTTCTGTGCCAACGCATGCTCAATGAGAGATCATAAACTCAGGAAGACTTCAGGTCTGCTACGTGAAGTGCAAGAATCACTGCAACCCTCCTGTTTTCCTTCAGCCCTAACTAGTATTTCCTGTTTCTGCTTCTTTGTTTCTTAGGACTACAAACTTACAGAAATACCGCAGATCTGCTTTTTTCAAATTAATTTCTCAGCAGAGTAAAAAGAAGAGAGTGAGGTTAATCCCTACCATATTCGTCTCCTTAAAACTGGAGTAGAGGGTCCGTGCAAGCAGCTACTCTGAGAGGGGCCAGGGCAGCAGTGGCAGAGTAGGACCAAACAACACTGAACATAGACCAGCTTCCAAACAGCTGCACAAAGCACAGCACAACACTGGTATCACAGATGCTGGGTTTGCAGCTGAATTCTGCTATATAGCTTTATATTATTGGAGTTGCTATTTACGTTAGGGATAGGCCGTAGAGTATGGAACTCAGTCTGAGGACAGGTGATCAGTTAACAGAGTGTCTGTGAATCAGGGTTAAAGGGAAAACAGTGAGGGGGGACATTACTGTGGGGATCTGTTACAGACCACATGACTAAGAGGACCCTGTGGGTGAAGTGATCTATAGACAGATAGGAACAGCCTCACGCTCTCAGGCCCTTGTTCTCATGGGTGGCTTCAACCACCCTGACATCTGTTGGAGGGACGGTACGGCTTGGTACAAGCAATCCAGGAGGTTCCTCGATTGTGTGGAAGACAACTTCCTTCTGCAAGTAATAGAGAAGCCTACAAGGAGACGTGCCATGCTTGACCTTGTGCTCACCAACAGGGAAGAGCTGATTGGAAATGTGATGCTCCAGGGCAGCCTTGGATGCAGCAATCATGAGATGGTTGAGTTTGAGATCCTCAGGACAGTCAGAAGAGCGTGCAGCAAGCTCACTGCCCTGGACTTCAAGGGAGCAGAATTTGGCCTCTGCAAGAACCTGCTTAGTAAGGTTCCATGGGATATAGACCTGGAGGGCAGGAGGGCCCAAGGCTGTTGGTTGATATTCAAGGATCACCTGCTACAAGCTCAGGAGTGTTGCGTCCCCGCTGAAGGAAGTGCAGCAAGAGGGGCAGGAGACTTCCTTGGACGAATAAGGAGCTGCTGAGGAAACTTAGAGGGAAAAAAAAAGGCTTATAAAAGGTGTAAGCAAGGACAGGCGACATGGGAAGAGTACAAGGATGTCTGGGAAGCTAGGAACCAGGTTAGGAAAGCTAAGGCCCAGTTAGAATTAAACTTGGCTAGGGATGTGAAAGATAACAGGAAGGGATTCTGTAGGTACATTGTAAATAAAAAAACAGATTAGGGACAACGTGGGCCCTCTCTGGAAGCTCTCAGGAGAACTGGCTACCCTGGATTTGGAGAAGGCTGAGGTTCTGAATGACTTCTTTGCCTCTGTCTTCACTAGCAAATGCTCTGCCCACACCACCCAAGTCTTGGAAGGTAGACGCAGGGACTGTGAGGATGAAGACCTTGGGCCCACTGTAGGAGAGGATCTGGTTCGAGACCATCTTCAAAATCTGAACGCACACAAGTCCGTGGGACCTGATGAAATCCATCCATGGGTCCTGAAGGAGCTGGCGAATGAAGTTGCTAAGCCACTGGCCATCGTATTTCAAAAATCATGGCACTCAGGTGAAGTTCCTGGTGACTGGAAAAAGGGAAATATAACCCCATTTCCAAAAAGGCGGAAATGGATGACCCGGGGAATTACAGACCAGTCAGTCTCACCTCTGTGCCTGGCAAAATCGTGGAGCAGATTCTCCTGGAAGGCATGCTAAGGCACATGAAAAACAGCAGGTGCATGGTGACAGCCAGCATGGCTTCCCTAAGGGGAAATCCTGCCTGACCAATTTGGTGGCCTTCTATGATGGGGCTACGGAACTGTGTTCAACACTGCATGACATCCTTGTCTCTAAATTGGAGAGAAACCAATTTGATGGATGGACCACTCAGTGGATAAAGAACTGCCTGGATGGCCGCACACAAAGAGTTGTGGTCAATGGCTCAATGTCCGGCTGGAGACCAGTAACGAGTGGTGTCCCTCAGGATCAGTGTTGGGACCGGTCTTGTTCAACATCTTTGTCGGTGACATGGACAGTGGGATTGAGTGTGCCCTCAGCAAGTTTGCCCATGACACCAACCTGTGTGGTTCGATTGATACGCTGGAGGGAAGGGATGCCATCCAGGGGGACCTTGACACGCTTGTGAGGTGGGCTGATGCCAACCTTAACGAAGTTTAGCCATGACAAGTGCAAGGTCCTACACCTGGGTCGGAGCAATCCCAGGCACAGCTACAGGTTGGGCAGAGAAGAAATTCAGAGCGGCCCTGTGGAGAAGGACTTGGGGGTCAATGAGAAAATGAACATGAGCTGGCTTCAGTGTGCGCTCGCAGCCCAGAAAGCCAACCGTATCCTGGGCTGCATCAAAAGGAGCGTGACCAGCAGGTCGAAGGAGGTGATCCTGCCCCTCTACTCTGCTCTCGTTCTCACCTGGAGCATTGTGTGCAGTTCTGGTGTCCTCAACATAAAAGGACATGGAACTGCTGGAACAAGTCCAGAGGAGGCCACGAGGATGATCAGGGGACTGGAGCACCTCCCGTGTGAAGACAGGCTGAGAAAGCTGGGCCTGTTTGGCCTGGAGAAGAGAAGGCTGCGTGGAGACCTCATAGCAGCCTTCCAGTACCTGAAGGGGGGCCTACAAGGATGCTGTGGAGGGACTCTTTATCAGGGACTGTAGTGATAGGACAAAGGGCAATGGGTTAAAACTTAAACAGGGGAAGTTTAGATTGGATATAAGGAAGAAGTTCTTTACTGTAAGGGCGGTGAGGCACTGAAATTGGTTGCCCAGGAAAGTTGTGAATGCTCCATCCCTTGCGGTTTCAAGGCCAGTTTGGACAAAGCCTTGGTGGCATGGTTTAGTGTGAGGTCTCCTTGCCCATGGCAGGGGGTTAGAACTAGATGATCATAAGGTCCTTTGCAAGCCTAACTGTTCTATGATTCTATGATTCTATATTGTGTACGTGTGCTTCAAAGGGACATTACAATACTGGAACGGGGGACATCAGCAACAAATGTGTAAAGTGGGAGACATGCTGCAAATTCACACAGTAATTTAATTTACTATAACATGAGCTGAAGTCATAACAGCTCATCAATTGTTAATTTTTAATCAATTGTTAATTCGGACATTCTGGTCTGGTGATAAATTTTTCACATGTAGCCCTTTTTTAAGGATCTCTCAAGCCAGAATATCCTACTTGACGTAATCAATATGGATTAAACAGGATATGCAGCAGATACTGCCACTTTATCTTGCCATTAATTAAAACTGACTTGCAGTGAATATATGCTTTTTAAGTATGCACAAATCTACAGTTCTATGAATCCATAACTCAGGTAGATACATTTTAATCACTGGTTGAATTTCTCCTACTTGACATATTTAGCACATACTCTAATCCAGCTATAGACAGTCAAGTGAAGGGTTTTAATTTTCTAGATAAAAAGCCAAATATGCATAAAATATTAGAAGGTAAAACACAATTGATAAAAATAATTTAATAAAAGATATGTATATGTATATGTATATGCAAAACCACCTGAAGTCTTTCTAGGCTAAAGCAGATAGAAAGTGAACTAATTTTCATTTTCCAACCTTAAAAATTTATGCAGAATATGGAAGAGTTGTAAAATAATAATTTAAGTGCCTTCTACAGTAGCCTAAACACCAAATGTCCTTTAGAGAGAGGAAACATGTGATGAATATCTTTTTAATAAAATAAATATTAAGACCAAATAAAGAGTGATACAGAATATCTTTGTTGGTCTCCAACCAGTTAAATGCTCTCTGAAATTCCTGGGAATGATATTTTCACCTGACAGCATGCCGTTACTTCCTTGCTTGATGGTCTTTAGAATAAAAAAGCCTCCTTTTTGCCATACGCATTTCTGATTCATGTCACACATGCTGAGCTAAAATACCGTGGAAAACAATGGCATATTTTACATTGTTCTAATTTTTTAGGAAGAAAAAAAGTCAGCAGTGATCCACTCCCTACGTAATATTTTCTTTAACATTCCTAATCTGACTATTGAATAACAAACAACAGACATTTAACAAAGGCACTATAATACTCCACTGTCCTAAAAACCATAGCAATGGAATTAGAAATATTCTTGAAAAAAATCTGCTCTGTAATTATTTAATGACCTAAGAAAAAAAATCAACCTAGACAAAAGGAATGTCATGGTATTTTCATTTCTTTTCTGCAGTAGCAAAAAAAGGGGTAGTTTTAGCAGTAAGAGAAGAATAAGATATCCCCAAGAAAGAATAAGATATTCCCAAGCCTCTACAGGTAGCCTTAGCAGTGTGTTATAGTTGTTGTCCCTAGCCCCACCCCAAACCTCTGTTAAGTTCTTGGGCTTAAACATAAAGAAGCTTATATATGTTCAGTATATAAATCAATGTAAGTAAAAGTGATAAATCAATCAAGTTACCAAAGTGCAAAATATTTACACCAAACCTTACCAGGTTGTTTGAGTTTCTTGGTAAAGTGTTGTCAGATATCGTCTAAGTTACTCTGTGCACTATTTGTTTTCCGTTTGCTTGTCTCATTTTAGTCAGTGTTGCTATAAGTAACAAAGAACGTAAAACATGATGTTGTTTCCATCAAAAGCAAAGTGCAAAGTCCTTCAAAAGAAGAATTAGTCATTATTCTCTTGGGACAAGCAATTATGTTAATTCAACAGAATTTGAGGTTGATGCAATACCCTCTAGTAGCCAGATAAAAAATATTCAGAATACAGATTTAGCCAATTTAGGTCAGCAAGTGAAGTTCTTCATAGGGACTGTTATTACTATTGAAAAGCCTTTTAAAAAAGGGAAGGATTTATTGCCTGTGATACATTCAATTTCCACACTTAGCTGCTGATGAATAATTTCAGCCAAAGATGACAGCCCTCAGTTGTGAGCAAACGTGCTGAGGAGGCAACCAGTCCCTTCATCCAAGTCATTGATGAGTAAGTAAAGTAACACTGGACACAGTGCTGACTCCTGGGGGGGCCACAATAATAGAAGTCGCCAACTAGATTCTGTGCCACTGATCACAACCCTCTGAGATCTGCCATTCAGCCAGTTCTTCACTTCACCATCCCCTTGTCCAGACAGCACTTCCTGAGTTTTCCTCTGAGGATGTCATGGGAGACAATGTCAAAAGCTTTGCTGAAGTCAAGGTAGACAACATCCACTGCTCTCTCCTGATCTGTACAGCCAGTTGAGCCACCTTAGAAGGCAAGCAGGTTGGTTAACCATGACTTCCCTTTGATGAATCCACACTGACGACTTCTGACCACCTTATCATAGAATCATAGAACAGTTAGGGTTGGAAAGGACCTTAAGATCATCTAGTTACAACCTCCCTGCCATGGGCAGGGACACCTCGCACTAGACCATGTTACCCAAGGCTCTGTCCAGCCTGGCCTTGAACACTGCCAGGGATGGAGCATTCACAGCTTCCTTGGGCAGCCTGTTCCAGCGCGTCACCACCATCACAACTGAGAACTTTTTCCTTATATCTAACCTGAACTTCCCCTTCATGTCTTCCATGTGCTTAGAGATGGCTTCCAGGATGAACCATTCAAATTCAATCACCTTTCCAGGGATTGAGGTGAGACTGACAGGCCTGTAGTTCACAAGGTCCTCCTTGTCCCTTTTGAACATTGGGGTAACATTTGCTTTCTTCCAGACCTTCAGGCACCTCTCCTGATTGTCATGACTTTTCAACAAAGATTGAGAGTGGGCTAGCAATGATGTCCACCAGCTCCCTGAATTCTCTGGACTGTCCTTCTTTAAAAAATCTGTTATCATGTTTGCCACCATATGTTTTTTTGGTAATAACACTAATCTTGCTGACAGATTTAAGTATTAGCTTTACAATTTTATATTTATTTTAGAAATCTTGAGTGAATAACATCTGGACCTGGAAATTTACTGCTTTTAGGGGGTTTGGGGTTGGTTGTTTTGTTTGATTTTTTTACATTTTCATCTTCTTGAAGGAAGCCTTGAATTGAACATATTTTAGATAATAACTATTGCAAAAATCTAACAGTCCAAGACAAACAACACTTTGTTTAGCAAACAGCATAACATACCAAAGTTTGTCAGGCATGAAACGTATCAGTTACTCAGACAGACTATTAAAAATTGCCATTTTGGATGTTGGAGTTAGCTCTATTTTTCATTAAAATACACTGCTGATTAACAGAACTGAAATAGCCCTATGTTACTGAAAATGTCCTTTTTTTCCAGTATTATAGTGAAATGTAGTAGCACTCATCACACTTTAGAAAAAATACATAGTAAGTGGGTTTACCAATGTTTGCCTCCTAAGTAGTGTCATGCTCAGTGCATATTCTGTTCTGACATATCAAACACAAGAGCAGGGGAGAGCTGAAGCAAGCTGCAAATGAATGAGGCCATTTCACTTCAGTTTCCAGGCAACACAGAAAAGTGTAATGACAGCAGTGTACTGGTCATTGTTCCAAAAGGTGTTACAACTCAGAATTATAGTGGGTTTAAATTTTAAGCATTTCTGTTTCTTATATCTCGTGTATTATAATCCATTTTTATTTTTTCTCCCTTTTTTTTTTTTCTTCTTTGCTTGTCATCATGTGTAGAAGACTTATTTGTTCTAAAATACTATCTGTCAGTATAGCCACTCTTCAGAGCAAGTCCCTTGGTAAAAGTCTATTACTAGAAGTCAAATGATAACCACTTTGTTTTGCTAGGTCTGGAACTTGCTTCTCATTTGATCTGGATGGATCAGAGAAAGGAGAGGAGGTAGGATTCTGGGTGAGGCATCTCGCAGTTTGAACACTGTTTCACAGAAGACTTAATTTAAAGGAGCTTACTTAAATGATACTGAACAGTAATAGGCATACTCATCCTGACTTATAGTCTTTCTTTTTGGTAAAATTTAGTTCCAGAATAAATAAATAATTAAAAAAAATTGTTAAAACTGTTCAAGTTATAAAATGAAAATTGAAATAAATAATTTCATTAGTGATCAGTTATAATTAATTTTATTATTTTTTATTTACTTTCTGGAGTGTTCTTGATCACTCTTGTAGGCATCATACAATCTCCATCAATGACAAACAGAATTTTTAAAATCTTTAACAAATTTTACTGTTGCAGATCTCCTGCAAATTTAACTCTATTCCTATTAAATAGAGTACTTCTACACAATTGCAATAGGTTTCCAGTCAATAAATATTTGAAACTTTTATTTACATGATGACATAGAGTATGGTTTGAGACTGATTTAAGGAACAAGCTGTGCCAAGGTCAAAGATGCAGTACCTGGGTTTGCCTTCTGTTTTCAAAAGGTGCAGCACAAGTAGCAACAGTACTGCAGGGATGGGACATGGTTTAGTGTACTTGGCAGGGCTGGGTTAACAGCTGAACTCGATCTTAAAGGTCTTTTCCCACTGAAATGATTCTATGATTCTGTGTCACTTTTGCACACCGCTTCGTAAATACATGAATGCATTAATGTACAAACTGCTGTTAAAAGACAACACACAAAGCTCCTGCTTCCTCTCCCTAATTACAGTTATAGGATAACAGTGACTGCATCAACAGAACTTATTCCTCAAGCATGAGTAATTTTGGGTTCAGCCCATTGGAGGAGGCTTGCTTAGAGCCGTGGATGTAGCATCACACCCTCCAGGCAGCAACACTTCACTGTGAGGTGATCTCTCACCTGAGCAAACTCCACAGCACACATAACTTCTTCTGACAACATAACATCCACACCCTCACACTGCATGTTCAGACCTGGCTTTTCTCTGGCATCCTTGGGGTCTAACTGCTGAAAGCAGTGCAGTTCAAAGAACAAAAATGTCTCACTGCTCCAGTATTTATGCTCTGTTCAATGGCTGAGCAGAATCAGTTTGCAAGGAAATTGTTTATTTTGCTGTGCTGCCGTTAATTCTATAAATTTTCTCTCCCATCAAATGAAACAGAACTTCAATATTCTACATCTAAATTGGTCAGAAACAAGCATACATAGATCATGTTTCCTGAATGAATATATTTTTATAGTTGGTTGGTGAGTTTTTAAAAGGGCGGATTATAACTATTAAAAAGAAAAACCAACAAAAAAAAAAAACCCACAAAACTGTACAACAACATACTCTTGTAATTTTTATATATACAAAAATTGTCTCAGAATAAGGCCAGATTGAACAGTCTTGGGCAACATGGTCTAGGGTGTGGTGTCCTTGCCCATGGCAGGGGGTTGGAACTGGATGATCTTAAGGTCCTTTCCAACCCTAACCAGTCTATGATTCTATGATTCTAAGATTAACTTCTAGAGCAGGAACAAACCCATTCCATTTAATTATATTTCAATATGTAAATGGCTTACCTGTGCTTTCTCTCTCTCATATATATTTATGTATTTATTAATTTTTGCCCTTGCATTTCATTCATTATTTGACTTTTTTATTACTTTAGTCAAAATATGTTCATTTTACCATTGTCCTTCTGCACTGGCAGTGTCCTGGGTCAGCAGTAGCAGTCATTTTTCTCCTTCTTAGTAGCTAGTGCAGTGCTGTGTTTTGATTTTTTGGCCTGGGAACAGAGCTGATAACGCCGATGTTTTCAGTTGCTGCTCAAATGTTTGTTCTGGCCAAGGACTTTGTGAGCCTCATGCTCTGCCAGGGAGGAGGGGAGGCTAGGAGGAAGCAGAGACAAGACACCTGACCCAAACTAGCCAAAGAGGTATTCCATACCATAGCACGTCATGCCCAGGATGTAACCCAGAGCTACCCTGGAAGGGTGGGGACTGCAAGGTTGGACGAGGTATCGGTCGGTACTCGGCTGGGGGGAGTGGGGCGAGTTATTTGTTGGCTGGTGCTGAGGTGTTGTATTCTCTTCCCTTGTTATTTCCTTTAGCATTATTATTATTGGTGGTAGCAGCAGTGATTTGTGTTATACCTGAGTTACTAAACTGTTCTTATCTCAACCCATGGGAGTTGCATTCTTTTTGATTCTCCTCTCCGTCCCTCCAGGAGCAGGGGGAGGGCAAGAAGGGGGGGGGAGTGAGTGAATGAGGTTTGTGGTTGGGTTTAAACCACGACAGGCAGCAACAAGTGCTCATGCATTTGGGGTTTCTTGTTTATGATTTAAATGTAATCTACATTTAAGAAAACAGTATTTACCTTTCTGTTGGACTTAGGATATAGAAAAAGCTTATTTACAAAAAAATATTCTTGCAAAATTAATCCATTATAATTTCGTTTAGAAAAGCTTTCATACCATTTTAGCCACCTCTCCCACCACATTTTCCACATTAAGGAAATGGCCAGCATCATGTTAATTTTTTTTTTTTTTTTTTTTCTACAGTGTATCTAATTTGAGTTTGTTATGTTTAAAATATTTTGGTTTTAAAATGTTTTCTTTTCTTCACAGTGAAACAATTTTAAAACAGTTCACCTCATGAAGAATTTCTGTAATTCACAGTACTATAATATATGCATTGCCCCAGCTTGAATTTTTCATTAAGAAGTATATTTGGCACCATACAAATACTCCCACTTTGCAATGGAAGAAAAACATTTTCTGTTTCCAAAGTCCATATAAAAGTTATTAGAATGATAACCTTTTCTTTTACTTTCTTCATCACTTGCTGATGTTTCCAGAGCTGTGGGAACAAAATAATTTCTTCATACAATTTCGGTAAGTGCTCTGCACAAAATTCAGGGGTCTTACAGGCCTACAGGTGTAGAACTAGAACATATGAAGGTCTCAGGAAAGTTATAACCCTTACAATATCCAAGAGGTGTCACACTGCAAAGAAACTGTTTGCTTTGTCACCTTGGTCTTAACCCGTTATCTACAGCATGACTCACTACTCACATGATAGACATTTTGTTAAAAGCAATGCCATCAGTGACAGCTGTGGACTAATTGCCTCAGTTGTCAGTATGGAAAAATGTATGTACAAGAAGCAGAATGTAAAATTGAAATTCATTAAAAAACTAAGAGAGTAAGCTCTTTATACTTAAAATTTCCAAATTTACATTCTTTAATATTTAATTTGTACACCTATTTTCTGAAGTTGATTTTTGGCTTCATATCTTCAGTTTAGCAGAGAAAATAGACCACTGTCCCTTACAAATTCAACTAGGCACCAGCTAGTCACCACACTCCTTCCACCTGAGTCACTGATAGGTGTTCATTACAGAAATATGCCAAATCTGAGAAAGAAGCAGTACTCAGTAAAACTGTGGCGAGTTTTACAGACTTTTTGACTAAACTGTGTTTGGTCAAAAAACATACATTTTTGAAAGTAGGTATGCTTTTACATTGCCTGCTCTTTCTGTGAATCAGACAGAGCTCAGCTTTGAACTGCATAGTCAAGGTTAGTGTGGTATATCCCTGAAATGGTAAATCTGATGACAAGCAAGATAAATGAGTCCAGATATACTTGTCATACTCAACTACATTAATGTTCCAGATCTTTGCTGCAGATTACTGGGTAGTCTTATAATTAAAAAGAAAAATCCCCTATAACTTGTACTGGTTTGGCTTCTGCTACAGTTAAAAAGTTCAAAACGAGGACCATGTTTTCTGAGGTTCCTACAATACCTAGAATGTTGACACCACAAGAAACTATAAATGGGTATTTAATATTTAGAAGATGAAGAGTGAACTTTCTCTTGATCTGTGAGCAATGATAGCACTGCATACTTGGAAAGCATTGGAAAAATATTAACAAAACATTCCTGAGATAAATATTATAGTGTTTTATTTCAAGTATTTAGAAATTAGGACAATAGAGTATAAACAACTCTGCCAAATCCAAGGAATGTGAACTGGTGGCAGAGCTATGTTTAAAATCCCAGGATATTCTGACTCAGTCTCACACTATATCCACAAGGCCATGTATCCTTTTACTTGTATTTGCTTACAAGACTCAGTAACCATAGCACTTATTTTCCTGTTAGCATTGTGAGTGGGAATTTTTTTTTATATTTTGTTAATGCACAAACCTTCTCCTTGAACTGAGAAGCGCTTTCTCTAGAGTTAAATGGGTGCTGCACATAACAATCACTCAGCAATAATGCTTTATTTCAACAGAGCAAGATAGATGCATAACTGCAATTTACCTTTTTGTTTCCCGTGGTGACCTCATACTGACATCAGTCTGATGTCATAGATGTTGACCATTAGTCAACATACTGAGAAATCATCAGTCTCATAGAAGACAAAAAGTGAGTCAATTTTAGTGCCTTTCAATCAGATGACTTTCATGTAAGCCCCAGCGTTATGATACATGCTTTTCTCCAGCTTTTCTAAGCCTTAAATCTTACTGTTGCTGACTAGGCATTATTACTAGCTGTTCGAGTTTTGCCTCTTACTCTCACCCATATAACTTCATCTGCTTCAAAATAAGCTAGCCTGCTACTTCCAGATGTTCATCTCAAATTCCTTATGTAACACTACTGCTGTTCATGAGGTCTTTACCTTATTGTCTGCAAAATGTAATCAGACTACTTTGCAAAAGTACTCTGACAAAGTAAAATTAGGTGCTTCCACTATAAAATTATTGTATGGATAGAATTAATTATGCAAAAGCTAGTAAATATTAGCTTTGGAGAATATAGACGAGCTAAGTCTAGTCCAAGGTTTAAACATTATTAAAAGAGTTAAATTTCACTTTCTATAACTACTTAGTTTAAAGAATGAAGACCGTATTAAAAAAAAAAGTAAATTTCCTATTCAGAACTATGTCATCCTTCTATTGAAGTATTTTTTCCACTTTATATACACTGAAGTCTGCAAGATCCCTTGTCTTTTCTGATATAGACTTCATGAACTTTCCAATCAAGATTTCTAAGTGCAAGTTCTACATATGCCACCTTATTTGTTGGTAGAGAAAGGGTGACCTTTATAATACTAGGGAATTTCCATGTCAAAGTCATTCTTTCTTGTCTTCTGTGTAACTCCCTCTATGACAATGAAATCATAATCTTCTATTACCAAAAGGGTGTGAATGGAAACATTAACTACTGAACAGTTTCAGCTCATCATACAAGATTACATTCAAAAAATATTACCAAACACCTTTTACAAGGTCGCAGCTTTTACAAGGTCACTTCATGTTTTTACCAGCCCTTACCTTCTCTATGTATTTTAACAGTGACATTTCATTGTGTGCATCCAAATAACTGATGATTTTTTTTTTAATTAGGCATTTAAACATGAATAGATTTAGTAATTTTGATGGGTGATGACCTTTGCACTTTGGACATGCAAGTAGCACCTTGTAGCAAAGCCACAGCACACAAAGCATTTTCTGTTGTGTAAGGTATGTTTAGAGTGACTTTGTAATTAAATGCAGCATGTAGTCCAAACAACTAGATAGCTTGAGAATATAAGGAAAATGAAAGATAGAGACTTTCCTCCTTGGACTCAGATGAGATTTTATTTTTACACACACACATGCAAATGAAATACGCATCACATCACTTCTGCTCAACGTATCAATGGCATTTGCAGCAGATGCTCCAGAGACTGAAGGGGTTGTAAAAACCCTTTTCAATGCTGCTTATACAGAGTCAAGTTTAATTTAAAAATAGAAAATACTTAGTAATTAATTCATTTTTAATAATGCATTGAATATTAATTTTAAACTAGCTCTGTCTGAGTTTGAAAAATAATTGATAAAAAATATTTACTTTTAGTGATACGTTCCCATATATTCAGAAGGCATGTTCTTTAAATTCATGAGCACTGAGATCAAGTTCTTTGTTGTAATAAACCCTCTGAAGGGAACAGAGATAAAATCCTCCTCTGAGAAGCTTATTTTTTTTATTATTAAAAAAACCTACAGCTGTTACATGAAGAGCAGGACAATGAGATGGCAGGTATTTTATGCTACACAGAAAAGGGAGTTGGACAACTCATCAAAAACAATCTCTACAAAGATTCTGAAGAAAATATTTATAATTGTGAAGACGTGTTTTAAATTTTTTGTGTTATATATTTACTTGATGGGAACACTGACAAACTGTATTCTTGCAAAGCACATCTTTTTAGTGGCTGTCATCTTACGAACGATGTTAAGAGATTATAGAATATGTCATAGAAAAGATTAGACATTTGTTCTGACAAAATCTGGTGAACATTCAAGATTATTACCTGCAAAATACTTAAGTTTTCTCTTACAGAAGATTTTCCATGTAGTACAATATAAGTAAATCAAAGTTCTGGAAGAATGGCTGTTAAACTACTGACCTTCCTAAGTGGGTATCAGACCACCATTATGAAGAGGGAGCAGTGTGTACATTAAGGTCTATCAAGATCACACTGAGATCTTTAAAAAGACTTCCAGATTGGATCAAAACCCCATAAAACAGATAAGAAAAAAAGTTTTTATTATATAAAAGGAAAATATATAGAATAACTTTCAGATAGGGATGCTGAGTATATTGTGAATTTGCTAGGAGAGGTGGCTTAAAGGAAAATAAGTATATATTTAGAACAGGAGTAATGGCAGAACATGCTGTTGGGTCACAAAATATACATATCACACATAATACATAATAAAGTAATTATACTACAAGTTTAATATACTATATTTATTATTCATTGCCACCTATCTGAAAGGAATACACGATACTGCGATTTGTATCTCACAGTGCGGTAGAACTCCCACCTGCGCAGCTCTAGGTGAGCTAGAACAAGTCATGCCTTACTCTCAACAATTACTTGGGGGACAAGGGCATAGAAAACTCTGACGTATTTAAAATTACATATTTCAACATAATAAGTCATTATTTCCCAATATTTCATTAAGAAATTTCTAATAACTTCTATCCTAAGGTTCATGACTAAAAATCCTTTACTTTCTGTTGAGAAGTTTTTTGCACACTGAAGGATGCACTCCAGTCTTGGACTCAGCATGCTTCAGCCTTCATGTTATTTCTTAAATTGCTAACAAAAATCATATGATGGGATTTAATTTTTCTCATAGCCCATTCCACCCTGCCCCAAATAAACATGCATTTTAATATTGTTTTTGTTGGCAAGCTAGTGTTGATGAAAGGTTAAAAGCTTGGTATGCTTGTCAAGGTTACTCCTTGAGGTTAAGAGATTCCTTGCCACAAAAGATTCTTAGTAAGTGATTAATAGCATGCTAAACTTCCAAATCTTAGCTAAGTGATATAGAGGATTAACTGTGCACATATAATCCTTGAGACATTATCTGTTGACCAAGACTGGGACTAGGAGTAGAACTAGCTGCACCTAGATTCCTCTCTGAGAAGGAGTTTAGAAACAACAGAGTCCTTTCTGAACCTCATGACTCAGAGGGTATCCCTAACAGTTTTTTTCTGATGCTATCCTCTATGAAGTAACTAATCAAGTGTACCTTGCCACCGAGTCTTGTTAAACCACTATCACATTTACCATTGAACTTCATTATACCAATAAAGTACATCGATGCTCCTCTCTTACAAGTGAAATGCATCCATGACACATCCACAGAAGAACCACACAGAAGTCTCCAGACTGTGACTATCACAGTAAGAAATACCTCAGCACATAATTGCTCTTAAGTAATTGTTTTGTAATTGGCATATCTAAGTTGGCTCTCACGTACATTGCATCCCTTGGAAAAAGCGATACATACTTAGAGAAACACCATTGAAACACTTGTTTGTAAGTTTCAAATATTTCTTCTGTAGTAAACTATTTTTTATATGGAGAATAGAGTTCATTGTGCAGTCAGTTCTTAGGTGTTTTAATGAATATATTTTTTGATCTTGCTAGATTTCTACATTTAATTATGTGGTCTAATCTATTTCCCATGACAGCATGCATTTACACAAGTCATTATTATTCTTTTTGATTATGTAATGAGCTACATGCTATGAGTGTAATTAACACCTTTGGAGAATTCAATCTTTGTTATGTCAATGTGCATAATAAAGAAGAAGTCCAAGAGGTAGATGATATTTAAAAATAACTTAGATTTTACTGCTTATGACTGTGCTTATGAAAGTACAGTAGATTTTAAAGGTTGTTACATCTGCACAGCAAGACTGCTAACTTTTCTGATTCATCATTCAGTGAACCTTCCCATCCCCCAACAGAAAACAACATATGTTCCCTGTGATTGTATACTTCTTCTATAATTCAAAATTACATTTATGGTAATGGCCAAATAAATTGTTTGATTATTTGAATACAAATGGAAAATTCTTATAATATTCAAAAGCATATAAGAGATGCCTACTTTTTCTTTAACTTATTTACTATGGAAATGTATATTCATCAGATAAAGCTGGAAAAAAATAACACAAAATATATTCAAGGCAATACTATCAAGAGACAATCCCAAAGAAAAAGTCATGCAGTAAAGAACACTATGAAAGTTACTAGATATTCCAGCTAAAGTTGGACTGGTAAATAAAGCTAATGTATTTAATTGTACATCATTCATTCTCACATGTTATGACACATTAAGGTATTCCAAGCTTACTTGAACAATCTATTGTCCATAGAATTCTGTGACTACTAGTCTATCATAATCAACCTCGCTGTAAGGAGACTCTTACTAGTTCTATCTGTTATAATTAAGAATATTTAATGATTCCTGATAAATTTGGTACACTAAAGAACACAGAAGATATCTTACCACTGTCTAAGAGAACTACAATCCATAATGTTAGAATTAAAGTATTATGACATACCCACAAGTGTTTCCTTATAAGACTAAATGAAACAGAGTATGTCCTTATTGTCTTGCATTTCACACCATGCATGCACAAAATTTAATTTTTTGCTATATTAATTCTGTATTCTATTTAAAAGAACTGAATGCAGAGACTTAGTACAAGTAACCTGCTAAAAATAATGGATAGAGATCCTAAATGTTTACTAAGGAGAGGAATATACAACTACTAGAAAAGAAGTTCTGTGCTAACATGAAGTGTTAGCCATGTAGTGTCATGCCATGTCTGGTGAAGGATAAAGAAGATAAGGGAGCTCACTGAATTCCGAGGAGTTAGAAAATGGAAAGTCCACCTAGTATAAAATTAGTAAATATGCTAATCTAAATAGTATAAAGCAAAAGAGGTTTTACAAGATTATTCCTTAAACTCTGCAGTGAAGGGAGATGTCAATATTGCTAATCTTATCTCGCAACCAAGGTCAACCATTAGTTAGGCATGAGTGAAAGAACAGGTCTGGTGGTGCATCCCACCACAACCGAGTGGTCACACTCACCTGTAGACATAGTATAAGCACCAGTAACTTACCCAAGCTAGAGACCAGTTCTAAAACTGGCCTCAGAAAGAGGCCTTTTGGTAGCAAACATTTTACTGCACTTCTATATAAATCAGAAGTCTGCCAGTACTTTACCCTTTGACAGAGTAAAAATTGCTGGTTCCAGTCAACAGTTGCTCCATACAGGACTAGCAGTTTGGCATAGAGTTGCTGAGACTCTTCTCCCACTCTTATTTCTTACTTAAATGTTAATTCATCTATTATTGGAATTAACTCTTGCAAGTTTTAAGCTCAAGTTTTAGAGCTTAAGATCTTAAGTTTTAAGACGACTAGCAGAAAAATCATGCTTGGTACAAGATGAAACAAGTATAAAACCCCCAAAAGTTCATGAGATACAGAAGAGGAAAAAAAAGTAGATTAATGCCTACAAATCCCAAAGCAGATTAAGCTCTTCAGGAATGTATGAAAGGAAAAGCCAGCTAGTTGCTAGAACGTGCTACAGAAACTGAAAGAATATCTATTCCCATAAGAAATATATCTATTAAGAGATATGAATTGCTATGAGAAGTGAAAAAGGAAAATAAACTCCTGAAGGTTTTACAACACATTTGAAAATTTGAGCTTATGTGTATGGAACTACACAATACCTATGAAATCCTTAATTTAAGTACAGTGGAGTCTTGAGACTCAAAATGGCAGAAAAGGCTACTATGCAACACCATTTCAGCTTGTATAAAACACTGGAAATGTATCAAATTGCAGAAAATAAAAATACAGGATTTAATGCGCTGGGGCAAGAACAAATAACCTAGTTTAGCAAATCACAAATAAAAAAGCAATGTACACATGCAAAATGAAGGATACCAGGTTTGCAAAATTGATGCATTAAGAAACAACATGGAAGACTGTTTGGCTTCCCAAGATGCTACACAGTAAGCTAAAACAAACATGCTACAAAAACTACCAGAAAATTTTGCAAATTCTTTAAGAAAAAAAAAACCCAAAACAACAAAAAACAAAACAAACAACAAAGCTTAAGGAAATCAGAGAATTTATCATGCTGAAAGGGTACAATAATTAAAACCTTTGCAATTTTACATAATAGCTTGTGATACAGTTATTGTAAGATATAATAAAAACTTGCTGATGGAAAGGCACTCTTGCAAAAATAGCCTTTGCTTTTGAGGTAACCACTAAGCTACATGAACTCAGTTCCACTGTTTCTAAATTATTTAGAATTTCTCCTAAATTCTGCCCAACGCAGAACATGCCATTAAAGACACAGATCAGACAATAGCATGGCCCACAAAAAGCACTTCAGCTATTGACACTTAGGAAGAAATATCAGATCTACGAGGCGACAACATCCAGAAGAAAGGCTCGCTGAAAATAAAAAAGTCCTCTGTAATATGCCGGTCTTTACCTTGACTAAAACCTTATGTAATGTTTGGTCAACTGTGAGTAAAACATGAGAAAAAGCAAGGAAGTAGTATAAGAAACTCAGATAATTGAACAGAAACAAATACTGTCACATACGCAAATGTGCAACTTATCTTTTTCTTTCTTAAATAATCTTCTCTTCCTAAACTTTACATATTACTTTAATTGTTCCAAAAGGCTGTTATTGTTAATTAAATTTTATTGCATCTGCAACCTGATTAAACACTTCCTTTAATCTCATGAGTACATGCATCTAATTAAATGGAGAAAATATGCTGTAATCTGGCTTCTCTTTGAAATATTCTTCCACAACAGTCTTTTTTTTTTTCCCACAAAGAAGTTTGAAATACTCTGCACATACCTAGGTCCTTTCAGCTGTTAGTACAGAGTACACATACAAAGGGTAGAGAAACTATGAATCTTGTCCTTCCTTAGTGTTCTTTAACATGATTATCACTCTACTCTCCTTTGATGGATCTTCCTTTTGAAATGCTTTTCATACACTAAATTGTAATTGCTTCTGTTCCTGAAAAGCACTGTGTAGTCAAAGAGAGGAAACATAGACAGGCATTAAAAATCTTTGAAGAAAATACATCTTGAAAATTAGAAAAAAAATGTAGTGAGAAAAAGACTATAGTCCCAGTTTGGCATAGCTTCACTATAATTTAGGAGTTTCAGAATAAATATACTGAACCAGGCAGTGTAGAACCTCATCAAGTATAAGCATGTCGCTCTTCTGAAATCTACCTGTAACTAATCCTCAAGTCCTTGTTGTTTCTTTTTTGCAATTAGTGCTAAAAGTGCACAGAAAGATATTGTGCAATAAAGATAAACAAAGACCTAAGTTTATCAGTACCCTTATGTCAGTTACATTCCTGAAACTTAAAATGGCACACCTTACCCCTATCTACCTAAACTATTTCTAAGGAATCTATAGTTTTCATATCTGAATGCCAAAGTCAATGTAAAACTATTTACTATGGGTGGGGACAAAGGCTGGCTGAATTCAGATGAAAGTACTCTGTATAATTGAGCACATACTTGTATTCTTAAAGTTAATAATCATATTAAATAGTTAGGTTTGGGGTGCCTGTTTAAAAAATAAATAAATAAAAAATCTAAAAAGCAAAAATATAAACCCCCTGAATATCAGAAAGCACTAAAGGAACCCTAGAAGAGCCAGAGAGAGGACATCAGAGGGGAAGACTGACAATGGACCCATGAATAATAAACCCACTTTATATAATGAAAAAAATGGTCATATTTGTTGTATCTAAACGCACACAAATCACAAAGGCAGCAAATATTCTGCTGAAAGTTATACACAACAGAGGAAAGATAACTGAACAGTTTTGTTCACTGAGAAGTACTAAGACTGCAAAATTAAGGCAAAACAAAATCAAGTACATGCATGTCATGACTTCATCCTTCCAACTAAATAGATATAATTTAGTCGCTATGTTGCACTGACCTTACTATCTTGCTCTAAATATTTATGCTTCCTGTGTTTCCTCTCTTTCCTACAGAGAGGATTTTTTCATGTAAAATGAAGGAAAGCTGACTTCCCACATGAGTTAACTAAAGCTGTATGATTTAAAGTATCTAAACATCCTTCCACAGACCTTTGGACATGTCTCACATGCACTGGCTGTTCATGCAGCTGTGGAGCTGACAGTCTCCTTCCCTGCAGTCGAAGGCCTTCTCTTCTCACAAATCCCAGCATGTATGATCCCACTCTATCTCTCCCACCAAACAGCAGTGGGGTAATAGGCGGCTTATAAAAGCCTTATGAAGACCCAACCAAGACAACCCAGAAACAGTTTGTCAAGCACGTAGCATGGCACTTTATTTATCTTGTCTGTGTCTCGTTGTAATACATGTTGCCATATCAATGTATTAACCTGAATAATAAAGCATTATGTGATTACTTTTACAGTAATACAATGTAATGCGGATTTCTGGGGAACATGGATTGGTTTCTGCTGGAGTACATCAAATTCCTGTCCATGGAGCTTTGACACACCTGTGTCATTTCAGTTGGTGTGGTTCTTTCCTACAGACTGTAGACTCATACTGTCTATAGATTGAGAGTGATTAAGGCCAAAAGTTCAAGATAATCTGTTTTAATTTCACAGTTACAGACAAGACTAACTAACACTCTGTGAAGCTGCAAATTATTCAGATACATCTCCAACAAAAATGAAGACCCCATGCATCTCTACCACTTAAAACTTTCAATTTCAACTCACTGTCAGTGCCATATTTTCTCTTTCTAAAATCCTAAAATTAGAAGTATCTTTCAAGTGTTAGAATTAATTGAGAGTTACAGCTGGGGAAGGATAAAGAAGAAAAGGAAAGAGAGAAGGACTAATAAAATACGTGAGGTTTATGGCTAGGGATGAACTCTGAGTTATAAAAAATACTGGCAAATTGTCCATTACTGTCTCGTAAGCAAAATCAAGTTACGTAACTCAATTTCTGAATATATAGTGCACAGAAAACTCCTATTAAAAAAATTTTTAAAACCCCCAACTATTAATTCATGCCTTCCTGAACACAACTGGTACAGAAAGAACAGATTTAATGAAATAGTTCCATCAGTTTCTTAAGAACTCTAAAAAATGGCATGGATTGTATACAATTTTCATGACAATTCTTACACAAGATGTGGTTTTCAGAAGACACAGTGGTCCAACCCTTTTAGAATCATAGAATGGTTTGGGTTGGAAAGGACATTAAGATCATCTAGCTCCAATCCCCCTGCCTTGGGCAGGGACATCTCACACTACACTATGTCACCCAAGACTCAGTCCAACCTGGCCTTGAACACTGCCAGGGATGGAGCATTCACAGCTTCCTTGGGAAGCCTGTTCCAGTGCCTCACCACTGTCATAGTAAAGAACTTCTTCCTTACATCTAACCTTAACTTCCATGTTTAAGTTTAAACCCATTACCCCTCACCCTGTCACTGCAGTCCCTAAGGAAGAGCCCCTCTCCAGCATCCTTGTAGGCCCCCTTCAGATACTGGAAGGCTGCTATGAGGTCTCCACGAAACCTTCTCTTCTCCAGGCTGAACAGCCCCAACTTTCTCAGCCTCTCTTCATATGGGAGGTGCTCCAGTCCCCTGATCATTCTTGCGGCCCTCCTCTGGCTTTCTGGGCTGCGAGCGCACACTGAAGCCGGCTTGTGTTCATTTTCTCATTGACCAACACCCTCAGGTCTTTCTCCGCGGGGCTGCTCTGAATCTCTTCTCTGCCCAACCCGTTGCTGTGCCTGGGATCGCCTGTGGCTTCTTAAAGAGTTCTTAAAGGCTTACATACTACAACATTTTTTTTAATCACAAGTAGTTACATGCCTTTTACATAATATACCATTGCCCCACTGTGTAAATGGATATGTATGTGAACATTGCATCGTATGATTGCAAACCTCATCACATAACAAAAAAAATGAAGGCATTTTGATAGTTCACATCCAGACCATTTATGCAGTCCTTACAAGACCAATTATCTCTGTTATATGACAAAAACTATAACTCATTTATTCATGTGAAAGGATAATAGTCACATAATAAATAAAATGCATTTTACTGGTTACAGCTCTGGTTTCTGCATCCCAGACCATGACAGGGAAGAGCTATGGTCCTTATGAGAGAAAGGTGGAAGAACTGCATTGCCAGAAGAATTCATCAATCTGCCACCTATGTCTTGACTGTGTCTGAATGGGATTTTGGAGCCTTGAAATCAGGGAGTTGGGTACAATCTAAATGAGTTATTCTGGTGCACTGGGTCCTTGGTGGGTGTATTTGGCATCACTGCAACACACAACAGTATCTTTAGTGTTATACATTACTTATATAGAATCATAGAATAGTTAGGGTTGGAAAGGACCTCAAGATCATGTACTTCCAACCCCCCTGCCATGGGCAGGGACACCTCACACTAAACCATCCCACACAAGGCTTCATCCAACCTGGCCTTGAACACTGCCAGGGATGGAGCACTCACAACCTCCCTGGGCAACCCATTCCAGTGTCTCACCACCCTAACAGGAAAGAATTTCCTCCTTATATCCAATTTAAACTTCCCCTGTTTAAGTTTTAACCCGTTACCCCTTGTCCTGTCACTACAGTCCCTGACAAAGAGTCCCTCCCCAGCATCCCTATAGGCCCCCTTCAGTACTGGAAGGCTGCAATTAGGTCTCCATGCAGCCTTCTCTTCTCCAGGCTGAACAGCCCCAACTTCCTCAGCCTGTCTTCATACGGGAGGTGCTCCAGTCCCCTGATCATCCTCGTGGTCCTATGTTACCTGTAGGCATAGAATCACAGAATGGTCTGGGTCGGAAGGAGCCTTAAACATCATCTAGGTCCAAGCCCCTGTGCCATGGGCAGGGACACCTTCCACTAGCCCAGATTGCTCAAAGCCCCGTCCAGCCTGGCCTTGAACACTGCCAGGGATGGGGCAGCCACAGCTTCTCTCAGCAACTTGTGCCAGTCTCTAACCACTCTCATTGCGAAGAATTTTTTTCCTAATATCTAACCTAATACTACCTTCTTTCAGCTTGTCCTTATCCTATCAATACATGCCCTTGTGAAATATCACTCTCCACTTTCTTGTAGGCCCCTTTAGGCACTGGAAGCTGCTCTAAGCTCTCCCTGGAGTCTTCTCTTATCCAGGCTGAACAACGCCAGCCCTCTCAGCCTGTCTTCATAGGAGAGGTGCTCCAGCCCTCTGAGCATCTCCATGGCTCTTGCTCTGGACTTAGTGGACATAAACTCCTAATCATAAGGAAAACATAAGAAAGTACTATGTTTATAAAATTAGTGGTATTTTCAAAGTCAGAATTGCTGTCCAACATATTGGTGGCTTGAATAAGATCATGTAGTTAAAATTTATAATGTCTATATGTCAGGGACTAAAAAAGAAAGATGTATACATTAATTTAATGACCCACACTTAAAGCACAGAAACAGAAATACAAGAAAATTCAAGCACTTGCAGAGAAGGCTGTACCTATGGTGGAACTATGGATACTAAAACCAGAATGGATCATCCATAGTACAACATTTTTAAGTCACCTTATGACTGCTCCATTTTCAAAAGCACTTTTTTTCTATGCACTGCGTAAAATGGATTATATGGATATGGAATTAAAACCACCATAGTGCCTATATAGCCAAAGCATCTAGAAACCATGTCTGTCAAACAGCATCTCAGTTTAGAAAATAGATAACCAAGTGAAGATGTATCAGTAATTATGGACTTCATGTGATTTAGGAACAACTATATTTTGTAAGCCCACAGTAGTGCTTCTGCTTCCTTTTGAACACATGTAGGTTTGATCACATATATCATTGCTTAAGATTAATCTATTTTCTCCTCCATCTTCTCTTCAAAAACGATACTGTCCCTGTGGCAGGGGGGTTGGAACTAGGTGATCTTAAGGTTCTTTGCAACCCTAACTATTCTATGATTCTATTCTTTGCAGGTTTTCAGGTAATTTATTGTAACTCTCTGCTTGTCTCTCTACTTCCTTACTTGCAGGCAAAAAAAAAAAAAAATAAAAATAAAAATTGTGCTGCTAAAATGAGCCAGTCTTCCATTTAGAAATAACTATGAATGGTTCAACCACAGTAGTTTTCAGGGCTAGTATTTCACATATTAGGGAATACCCCAAGCATTTCCTGCACTCCACGTCATGCTGAAAAAAGCACTCTAACAAACACAAAACTTTCTGAGGCTCACTACAGGAAGTGCGTTTAAACCAAATTTCACTTTTTAATACTATGCCAGCCTTCGCCCTTTCATGTTGCCTAAACCTGTTTGGTCACTTCATACCTGTCCCTTTTAATACCCTTCCTTTCTCTGTCATCTTAAACTCTCTACAACAACTGTCATAACACATACATAATAACACGCAATTATCTCCCTCTGTAAACTTTCAGAAATTCTCATTTATTTTCATCTTACCATGTAATAAATAAGATTTACCAATGTAAACCAGCTCTGTCTGAATTATTTGTTTTTAACCTGCATGTTTTTATGTACAGACTATTTTATAAATTATTTAATGCAGACCAGCAGCTAGGGATCCTTAATGTTGTTGGAATTTATGCATAACTGTTAAAGGAACGTGATACAGCCTAATTTTATTAAGTTTTCTCTGTTACACATACAATTTCTGACCAGGTACTCTGGTTTTAAAACAAATATTCTCTAAGTAACAAGATTCACTTGTTTTTTCTTATTCTTTTCAAAGCTAAAAATATTTAATCAAAAGACTATTTTAGCTGCACAAATATATAGGTAGTAAAGATTTAGCCACACATGTATACAATGTGCAACGAATATACCAGCCACATAGCTATGATATAAATCTAATTTCAGATAAATTAATATAAACTTGAATGGCCTATTATTTGCTTCTTAGAATGCATGACTTACTTTCTTTGCACATATTTCACTGCCCTCTTTTCTTTATCTTACATTTTTATTTGAAATATAATAGGGGAAAAGAATCTCACAAGAAAAAAACACATTAAGATCTTAGGACCATCAAAGCAAACAGGAATGTATCACTGAGTTACAATAATCTCATGTGAAACATTTTAAAAATTAATAAATTAAGTAATGAAACTATGCTGTTGTTTTACAGAAGATGGATGCAACAAAATTAATGTCTTTTATAGATTTGATCAAAAACACAGGTCTAAGAAATTAGTGAGTTGCCAAAAAAGTAGTACTAGTGAATCCTTTAGCAAGGGGTTCACTTCCCATCTTTCCTCTGTTTATTTTAGTAGCTGCTTTAATAAAAAACAATGTCTATTGCCACCATTCATCTTTTCTTAATTTGAGCATTGTTAAAAGATAAACAAACTGGTTATTCTGCTTAGGGGCAGAAGAGTCATAAACTGCCAATAAATAAATAAAATATATTTTAAAGAATCATTAAAGAAAAAAGTTGCCTAATCACTCTAGCTTAAACAGCACAGAATGAGATAAATACTTTTCCTTCTTAAGACTCCAGTTTTTATTTCAGGAGGAGGGGAAGAAAGGAGTTATTACCTAAGAAAGAGGGGTAAATAAAGCAGCTTTTGTGTAAGCAAACATGTTTTCTTACTTTATATAAATTACTATTTTAAACTTCAGGTCTGAAATTCACTTGCCCACACATTAGAAATGACTCTTTCAACCAGAGGGATTCATGCAGATATCGAACTGACAACTAGAAACACTGACCCCGAGAAGATAAATACTCTATGAAAAAAATCTAATTGATATTTCATTATGACCTTCTCAGTACTTACCAGGTATGTGCCACAGTAAAACGCCGCTGTTTTGGTATGTTGCTACTTAAAAGCATCCTGCGTAAAAGCCTTGGAGAGTTTCGAGGAGAAATAACTGGACACATCCGGGGAGAAGTAGATGAAGATTTCTTAGATGTCCTGGACTTTTCATACTGCAACAGGTTTTCTCTCAGTGTCTTCACAAGATCTTCATTTAAACATGGATTTTGGCAACGTGAATTATCCCCTTCAGAAACAGTGAAAGCGTCTGGACTTGTTGCCTGAGCCATGCTTCTCGAATAAGTTGTTATTAAGGTCTAATACAATCAAATATTGGCTTAACTGCTTAAAATATTTTCTTTCTAAGTCAGTTCCCAAGAACCATGCAGAGCTACAACTCTAGTTCAGCCTATTCTGTTTTCAATCTGTGGCACCTGCCCTTAGCATCTCTGTATAGATAATGATCAACAAAGAAAAAAGCAAGCTAACTCCTCTACAGAAACCTGTTAAACATTACCACTCCTTTTACAGCCCTGCTGCCAAAGATCACTTATTAGCTATCATAGCAAGTGAGCACGGGAGGAAGAAACTGCTTTAGCACAGCCTTTGTCAGAGCTGTAAAGCTGCCTGTTAAACTATTGGAACTAATGTGCTGCAGCTGCTTGAGTGACTTCTGCTTATGTACATAGAAAGTGCTGGAGGAGGGCTTAAACGTATGATGCGTGCTCATTTTGTTTGGTTATTCTTTCCATTTGCTTATTCCTGAATCTTCAGGGGGGGCTGAAAGGGAGGGGGACTGTTCAATAACTTCTGTTTTTTCCAGGATCTAAAGTATTTATCTTTGTAGCCCTCATTTACAAATCAAGGTTACAGACTTTAGCCTCTTAAGCTAACTAACAAATAATACAATTAAATAATGTAAAAAGAGTTTAGGTTCTCTATTCTCCCCTATCCCCCCAACCTCAACTCAGTTTATCACAACTAGTTTTCAAATGTGTTTAGAAAAGGCTAATACTTGCTACCTTACATTTTCAGGAAAACTTAAAATAAAAACAAGATCTGCACACAAAGCGAAATCAGACTGGGACAACTACTAGTGTCTGTTTCATGAGATGTTCTTAATTTATTATATGATTGTGACCACTGCTTAAACTAAGGAAGTGCCTTTCTTCATTCATAGCTGGCAGGGAAATAAACTATCAAAAGATATTAAAAGAGAACTTCCAAAACATAAAAAGCAAAAATACTTGCATTTATTTGGTCAATACATACTGCTATTAAATTCAAATTTTAGAATATCTGGTTTTTTTTCACAGCATTATGCAAATAAGATATTGTTGGAGTTTTCCAACAAAACATTTGTCAGTCAATCCTGAGATTTATTTTTCTCATTGTTAATTAAAATAACTCATTTTGTCTATACTGAAAGAAAATTTTTATAAACACTTGGTTTTGTTCATAACTCACTGACAATGGAGAAAGACCTGTAATCACTGTATTAGGCTAATATTTGCATAAGTGTGGTGCGTTCATTTTTATAGCAATAACGACAATCTTTTCAGTTATAGCCATACTTCCTGATCATTCTACAGGAACCACTTTGCAAGAGATTTCTTTTTAATGTCAGAACACTGGTTGCATATAGTTTTCATTGGTGCAAAGTATTTGTCCTCTTTTTCTTTGTTTTACAATCCAGCTTTCATTTGTGTATAAGAATTTCCTTTTGAAGCACACAGAGTGCCCAGGCTTTCAATGAGGTGAAGGGTGTTTGACCACAATTACATGACCCAGTGTGAAAAAAACCCTCTGTCTTCTGGCAAAACCAGAAATCCTGCAAAAGCAGCCTTCTGGACAGGAATCACCTTTGTACTTAGCACCAAAGCCACAATTCCTGATGAGGATTATAAAGAGAACATCATGATGCTGACAGAAGTAGAGCAGAACAGCAACTGAAAGGTCAACTTACATTAAGAATGACATTGCTATCAGGTGTCAGCCCCATTATATAGACAAGTTTAACTGTACTGCGTCATATCTGAAATTTGATAACACTGTATTTACAAATTTAACTCAATAATGAACACACTGCAGGATGAAGAAATCACTGTGCATTATGATTTTGTGTATTTTTCTAAAATTTTATAGAAGATCTAATCACTGTGACCAAATATAGGACAAAGGCCCAATATTATTAAAGCTTAAAATAAAAAAACTTAAACTGTATTTTATTAAGAAAAAAAATGAAACTTTAAAGGAAGTGTTAACTCACAGACAGCAAAATAATTGGATTAAATCATAACTAAGTTCTAACACAATAACTGCTTCCACTGCTTTTCAGTTGGAAGAGTAGTACACATAGCACTGATCCTCAACAAGCAGACAGAATAAAAGCATAATTATAAAAATGATTATTTCGTATCTATGATGTATCACCTTTTTATTTATTGAAATACACTAGCAATCCCACAAGTCCATTTTTTTATTTTTTTTTTAAACAATACAGTCTAAGTTCGATTATGCTATGAAATACTGCCATCTGACGTCTATTCCAGAGCATGGTCTTCAGGTAGCTTCAGTGGCTTTATAAAACTAGACAAACTGACCCGTTGGAAATCAATGAATCAATGACGTCAATAAGACCATTAACATTTATTGCAGTGGGCCTCGGATCATGCCTCAAAAAGTGCACTATGTTACAAAGATAATTATAGAAGAGGAAAGTATTAGTCCACAGAGCAGTAGTTTTATTACCCTTGTTCTTGAAAATATTAGAACTAAGTCAACAAGGACCATCAGCTTGACACCCTGCATTACAGGTATTGAGTGGGTTTCCCAGATATTTAAAGAGGTAATACAAATGTGTAGAGAACAGCAGGCTATGGCCTTTTAACAGGAAAAGTGAACTCAGTCATTATAAAGTAGCACTAGTTGCATGAATAGCTAACTAAAGTGTTTTCCCTTATTCAGCAAACAGGTTAAATTTCTGAACATAGATATTCCATTCTCCCAGATACCTTATTTTAACATATGCCTGCCTTTTCTTCCTCCTCAAAAAAAAACCCCAACCCATTCACCACTAAATGAGATCTTCACATACTCAGAACCACAGAAAATAATTTTAATTTCTATAAAGTCTTACAATGTAAATGATTTAAGAATCTATGTAGTGCCAAGCATGTATATGTACTACAAAAACTTTTAAACACACTTGTGAATTTAAATTAAAACCTTTGGACTGATTTTATTATAGACTGGAAACATGAACAGCCTTCACTGTAATATTACACATAGCTACACATGAAAAAACATAGAACAAAGTACTTTTTTATTTTTCTAAAGTACATTTCTGTAAGCAACAGCCCTACTTGGCTATGTCTTAATAAAGACATACCTAATTTTCCTACAAAGATCACCACAATTCTTGCTAAAACAGGAAAAAATGGTCAGCTACTCCTCTGAAAAACTTCTTCAGGCAAAACCCACAGTATTTTTTTTTTTCACGCACATTAAGAAATCATATGTTAGAATTCAAAAACTTGCTATGGGGATTGTAATCAAGATCACAGAAAAAAATAATTTCTTTTATGATGAGTTTATTTTCTTGGCTCTTTCCCAGTCCTACTAATGAAAGGAGATGACTCAAAGTGGTCTGTAAAATTCCACCAAAAAAGATACTTACTGCTTCTTTAGAAATAACAACATACAAGAATCGATACATATTACATTTCCAAGAAGTAATACTGATAGTGCTTTAAGCATGTCCCTGTTGTATGTCCACAGGGTATTTGATTCACTTTCTGATTAAATGTCATATTTTAAGGCACTCACAGATCTAATTTTGCAGATTTTGCATAGGTAAAAGTTATATCAAGATCAGATTTAATTCTGCTAGCTATACATTTAACTAAATCATCACAAGGCTCAGGACAAAAGCAGAGAACTAGAACCTCCTTATAACAGAAATTCAGTACTACAGAAATCTAGAAGTGCCAGTAGCTTCTATTTTTTTTCCCCAATGACCACATAAAGATAAAATAAAAAAAAAAAAAAGAAATTTACGCATTCAATTCTTATATCTTTCATAAAATTTCTTGTGAACTATGTTCCTTATGATAAATGTACTTAAATATTACAGGCTCAAAATGCTCATATTTCTGTTACCCATGAAGACTAGAAAGAGCTACAGCATACAGAGCAGAATAAGCTAATAAGTTCTGCAGGTAAGACTTGCACAAGGTTAAACGTATTTGATCTCACATAAAAGAGACTAAACCAGGATTAAAAAGTAATTTCTATGTTACAAATACTCTGAAATCAAGAGTATGATAAAGTTAGTTTAATATTATAACTATTAATCAATATACAAAATATATTATCCAATTGCGGTTATTTCAAATTACCTTCAGAATTTTTCTTATTGAGCATAAATGCAGTCACTCGCAAGGAGCAGAAGAACTCTTTCATATAAAAAATGAAGAGAAAAAGTTATTAAAATATCTTACTTGGGACCAAGTAGAGAATTCCAGACACATAGGAATGCAAGCGAAAGAGTTCTCCGATGTGTTGCTTCTTTGAAAGCAAGTAGATCAGTAGCACAGGATCATAGAAGAATTCAGGTTGGTAATGACCTCAGGTGATCAAGTCCACTCTCCTGCTCAAAGCAGGACCAGCTGTAAGGTCAGACCATGCTGAGGTACTAGAGCACCTGAGAATGGTGCAGAAGTGGAGAGAAAAGAAGACAAAGTCAGAAGTGGTTGTGAAGAATGGGTGCTCTACCATGGTTTAAGTTCCTGAAGCAAATTAACAGAATACTGAGGTACGGTGTGACTGAGGAGAATTCTGCTTCTAGATAAGGTTGAAAATAAGAATCTTGTATGATACTTTGATTCTTATTTGGAAAGAGAGGTTAACACATGAATTGAGGCACATAGCAGCCAAGGAAGAAAATAAGGATAAAAGAAGAAATTTATAGGTGATAGGAAGTTTTAATAAAATGTTATGTACCAGCACAGTTCACAGTACCATTTTAATACCTGCCAATTGCCACATTCTCAAAGAGCTGGTATGATATTTATGGATATGCTAAGTGCAGAGTAGTGCTTATGAGAGTGTTTTCCTATCAGCGATATGCATGGCCTCCACAGGGGGACCCCATAGGTACCATCGAGCTGCAATAGGTGACTAAAAATAGGATTGGCTGCACTTATCACAGAATAGCAAGCATCCTCTGGTAATAGACAAAGGCATGGAAAATGTGTGCCATGGAAATTGCAGGCTGCTGTGTTTACTCTGCATATTTGAGCTAAGCAAATTTTCAATAATATTCTAAGGGAACAATGGTATGTAAAATGGCCAAAGAATCAGGCTAACTTTCCAAATAATAGTCAGATAGAGATACTTTTGGAAGTATTTTTTCAGAAGAACAGAATAAAGTAAGAACAGCTTGTGGTACATCCAAAGTTCAGTGTTTACCACCATCAACAAAACACTTGTCACTTAAAATTTTAGAGCTGTTTTTATAATATTGGCTCAGATTCACCTTGCAGTTCAATAAAGTATGTTGCATTTAGTCAGTCATTCATTTCTTTTATTATACTTTTGGAGTGTTTGACAATATTGTCAGGGTTCTAAGAAAATAAAAGTACTGTTCAGTTGCTGATTCTCTTGAGTGAACTGCTGGCTTCTTGTTCTCTTTTCTGTGCATGGCAGAAACAACAAAGGTAGGAGAACATTGAATATATGGTAATAAAAGAAAACAAGTACATGCAAAAGCTGTATCACAGTATGGTCAGGGTCCATTCCAAGAAAAAAAAAGATTTTCAAACTATGCACATGGACTTCAGCAGTATTTTATGCAAATGTCAGAGAAAACAGTCTTATATTTTCAAAATAATTTGCTAAGTGGAATACAGACCCATAACAGAACTTCTATAAATCTCCAAACTTTTTAAACAGAATAGTACCTTGTACTTCTGGAGAATTAATTGAAAATAGAGATTCTCTGAAATCTTTGCAAGTTTCTACTTGCAAAGTTCTTTCTACAGTTCTTTCTACAATCTGTGCTGATACCGAGAATGAATTGAAAATATTTTCAGAATACGGTTGTGTCTGGACTAAAACACTGTAAAATGAGAGCTGTTGGGAGCCATCCAGTTTTCCCATAAGTAATACAGTAAATGGTCTGTCAAAAGACCTCTAGCTTAAAAACACATTACCATACATGTACATAGGAAAACAGAACAAATGAAGTTGGGGAAGTGGTCATCCCAAGAGCAGTCTACTTATCATTTGGTTATAAATGAAATCATTATGTCAACACTACATAGGATAGCCTGGAGATTTTCTTCAAACAAGATTAGATGTTCCTTAACTTAAAGGAGTAAAAGAGCCTGCTTCCATTAGAAATGACTGCAAATACAATTCTGTCTAACTACACAGGGAAACCTAGCAACATCTGAAAATAAAATGCCTTTACCTCTTTGAAAAAAGGCATCAACCAGTGTGGTACATGTTAGAATATCTAACAGATACCTCATAAATATAAAAGCAGCATTTCTTTAAAAAGATTAGATGTGGCAAGAAATCTGTGATCCCCATGCATACACATTAACACAGAAGTGGATGACCTCACACAACAAGTAAGAATAAGCAGAGTACCAATAACTGTAATTTCTAAACAATTGTGCAAGAAAACATTTCCTGGGGTAAGATTAAGGGAAATGAATGTACTTCTACACAGCTACATCAAAGAACAGATAAGAGCATTAGGCAGAATTCCTGGCAATGCAATGCATAAAGATATCTGTTAACTATTAGATAATTCCAATAGAAGGACATGGCCTACATGAGAAGAAAACAATTATAAGCATAAATTGCTCTGCAGAGCAGTCTGAAGAGAAGGGAAAGGAGATGGCAGTGGAGAAGACAGGGCACAGAACAAACCAAACTGGGCCCCACCTCCCCAGTCTCTACTTCATAAGGGTATAGGCTAGATTAAAACATATAACGGTTAGGCAAGTTGCTGTTGCCATCTCATATTTCTTGGGGCTAGACCTGTGACAGATACTGTTAGAGCTTTCAGAAAATCAATTAGTTTAATGATGAAAGCATAATTTTGGCTGTTGATGTCAGTGAATGCATGATAGCCTTGTATAATTTTAAGGATTTTAAAGTATCACAAGTACTGCTTAAAAAGTATATAGACATTCTGGTCTCCCAAACTTCAGACTTTATTTTTGAAGCTAGTAGGAGCTCTTAGCAAACTGGACTTAACCCAGGCTCTCCAAGCACGGTGGTTAAGCCAGAGTATAATGTACAAATAAGCAAGTACATTTCTGAGTGGTCAGACACATGCACAGAAAGTTTACTTAATAAGGAATATGGACCATCTGTTTTATTTCAAGTTATCTTATTTTGACCATGTGTTAAAAACTGAGAGGAATTTAAAGAAATATTTATAAAATTGAGAGAGATTAGAGAAATAAAAAGTCTAAAAGTCTACAGTCTACATAAATAATTCATTGTGTGAGGATGAACAAAAATACTCAATGGCAAAAAATAAGTACATTATAAGAGAAATCATAGCTCCTGAAAATCTTTAATACCACAGGATGCTTCACAGTGTGGAGGTTTCTGCTTAGACTGTTGAACTTAAGATTGGTTCAATTCAAGTTTCTTGTTGTTAATTGGATTTTAGAACTTTCAAGTTACCAAAATTTTCAGTAGATAATGACAATGTGCCTTTTAAGAAACCCATTAATATAGTTCACCTAGAGTCACCTTATCTTTTCTATAGGTGTTAAAGTGGTCACTTGTATTTAAGAACTGGAATTTAAACTACACAAAGGATATGTTTCTGCAATGTTATTAAGAATTGATAGAGTGTATTCCCAGTCAGTTGATAGGCTCTCTGAACATGTTTTGGGGAAGAAAGTTCCTTTCCTGCATGGAAAACCTTGGTAATGCAATAATATGAATATATAATGCTTTCTCCTTTATAGAAACTATGATTTTCGTAAATCTTTCTGGAATTAACAGTAGGTATTTGTGTATTTTCCAGTCCTCTAGTGCATCTCTCTCCATCTTACGAAGTAGGACTTAAATTACTTCAGGCAACCTTTTGTGGATATAAATGGAAATTTAATTCTACCCTGAAGGATTCTACCCTGCAGTCTGAAACACTGTTATTTTCTTCTGAACATACAGAAAAATCCAGCAAAACAACCTTGAAATTTCCTTTTGGTTGCATATGGCTTATAAACTTTTAATATAAGAAGAGATCTGTTTTGTATAAGCAATTTTATTCATCCTAATATTTGCCCAAAGCGTTGGAGAAGGTTTTCTTTAACTTTGGCAAGGCAGTAACTAGGAACCAGAAAGCAGAATGCAATTCACAGTAGAAAAAGGTAGCATGTAGCTAATGACTTAAAAGAATATGGTAGAAAAGTGGGATTTTTTTTTAGTACATCTAACTTGAGACACCCCAAATGATTTATTGAAGTACATTATAAGGCATACCAAATTACAAAGTAGTTAGAACATGATTAATTATGGAAGTGAAAAATGGCTGCTGTCAGATACTCCAAAGTACTGCAACTGCATTTAAATAAGACAGTCATATACAGTCTGTCAGGCCATATATGATTATTAAGAAAAATAATAAGAAAATTAATAATATATTTATGATAGAAAGCAAACATAATTAGCAGATCTTTAAAATCATTGCAGAGGCATGGATTTGATTAGTGAATCACTGAGTAGATAAGGAATTGGCTGGATGGTCACACTCAGAGAGTTGTGATCAACAGCTCAATGCTGGGCTGCATTAAAAGGATCATGAGCAGCAGGTCTAAAGAAAGAGCAGGTCGAAAGAGGTGATCCTACCCCTCTCTTTTGCTCTCGTGAGACCCCACCTGCAGTGCTGTGTGCAGTTCTGGGACCCTCAACACAAGAGGGACGTGGACCTGTCGGAGTGAGTCCAGAGGAGCCCAAAATTATGGTCAAAGGGCAGGAGCAGCTCAGCTATACAGACAGGCAGAGAGAGTTGGGCTTGTTAAACCTGGAAAAGATTCTGGGGAGACCTTACCGCAACTTTCAGTGGCTTAAGGGGGCTCACAAGAAGTCTGGAGATGGACTTTTTCCAAGGACAGGAGAAGGAGGAATAGCTTTAAACTCTGAGAGGGTAGGTTTATTTATATATTAGGAAGAAAATTGCTAATGTGGGGTGGTGATGTATGACCAACATCATGTATGACCAACCTTATAGCCTTCTATGAGGAAGTGACTAGGTGGAGGGATGATGGTAGAGCGGTAGATGTAGTTTTTCTTGATTTCAGTAAGGCATTTGATACAGTCTCCCACAGCATCCTCATAGATAAGCTAAAGAAGTGTAGGCTTGACGATCAAGTAGTGAGGTGGATCGAGAACTGGTTGAAAGGAAGAAGGCAGAGAGTTGTGGTCAATGGCGCAGAATCTAGCTGGAGGTCTGTGACTAGTGGAGTCCCTCAGGGGTCGGTGCTGGGACCGGTGCTGTTTAATATTTTCATCAACGAGCTGGATGAGGGAACTGAGTGCACCCTCAGCAAGTTCGCTGATGACACAAAACTGGGAGGAGTGGCTGACACACCAGAGGACTGTGCTGCCATTCAGCGAGACCTGGACAGGCTGGAGAGTTGGGCGGGGAGAAACTTGATGAAATTTAACAAGGGCAAGTGTAGAGTCTTGCATCTGGGGAAGAACAACCCCATGTACCAGTACAGGTTGGGGGTTGACCTGCTGGAAAGTAGCGAAGGGGAAAGGGACCTGGGGGTCCTGGTGGATAGGAGGATGACCATGAGCCAGCAATGTGCTCTTGTGGCCAAGAAGGCTAATGGCATCTTAGGGTGCATTAGAAAGGGAGTGGTTAGTAGGTCAAGAGAGGTTCTCCTCCCCCTCTACTCAGCCTTGGTGAGGCCGCATCTGGAATATTGCATCCAGTTCTGGGCCCCTCTGTTCAAGAAGGACAGGGAATTGCTTGAAGGAGTCCAGCGCAGAGCCACAAAGATGATTAAGGGAGTGGAACATCTCCCTTATGAGGAGAGGCTGAGGGAGCTGGGTCTCTTTAGCTTGGAGAAGAGGAGACTGAGGGGTGACCTCATCAATGTTTACAAATATGTGAAGGGTAGGTGTCAGGATGATGGAGCTAGGCTTTTTTCAGTGATATCCAGTGATAGGACAAGGGGCAATGGGTGTAAACTGGAGCATAGGAAGTTCCACGTTAACATCAGGAAGAACTTCTTTACTGTAAGAGTGACAGAGCACTGGAACAGGTTGCCCAGGGGGGTTGTGGAGTCTCCTACACTGGAGATATTCAAGGCCCGCCTGGACAAGTTCCTGTGTGATGTACTGTAGGTTACCCTGCTCTTGCAGGGGGGTTGGACTAGATGATCTTTTGAGGTCCCTTCCAACCCTTGGGATTCTGTGATTCTGTGATTCTGTGAGTCCCTGGCACAGGTTGCAGAGAGAAGCTGTGGCTGCCCCATCCCTGGCAGTGTTCAAGGCCAGGCTGGACAGGGCTTGGAGCAACATGGTCTATCTAGTGGAAGGTGTCCCTGTCCTGGCAGGGTGGTTGAAACTGGTTGATGTATAAGGACCCTTCCAACACAAACCATTCTGTGATTCGATGATCATCTTAATAATCCAAAGGCCAGAACATGAGTCACCTTAGTATTATTTTAGTTTTTTAATTCTGCTCTTTGTTGCTAATTTTTATGTTTTGTTCCTTATTAGATTTTAAATAATCAGATATCATCCTAAAATTAGCCTCTAGGAAAAAAAAAAAAAAAAAGCCCTGCTCGAAAATAGAGAAATTCTTCCTGAGGCTATATTATTTTCATTGATTGTGGTAACCCAACATAAGAAGAGATAATTTAATTTTCTGTAGCAGGAAGATTTACCTTTCCGTATTTTATTATCCCCATTGCTTGGAAAGAAAACACTACAAATGGCAGGTTATGTACAGCTCGCAGGGTTTTGAGCAAACTAATGGGACCTGGAACCACTTTGTGCCAGAGCCCCACACAGGTGCACACAGATTTGTTGTGGCTGTGGCCAGCCCTGCTTTCTACTGTCCCTATTGGCTCCATTTCTGCTACGGGTAACTGTCTCCAGCCTCATCTCCTCCTCCTCCTGTCCAGACTCCCTGGACTTGACCTGTTCCTGGCATCAACTGGGCCTGCTGGCTGCATGGGTGGTGTGACACTGCACCCTGCCTGTGCCAGGGGAATCCTCTCCTCCCAGCACATGTGAGGAACCCTGCTCCCTCTGCCCCATGATGCAGCCATACCCCTAACTGTATCTAACCAAGCAAAATGTTCATTATAATGTACAGTCACAAGGGAATACTCAAATGATACCTCTTGGTAGAAGGCTGCCTGAAGACCTCATAGCAGCCCTCCAAGTATCTGAAGGGGACCTATAAGAATGATGGGGAGGGACTCTTCATTATGGACTGTAGTGACAGGGTGAGGGGTAATGGGTTTAAACCTGAACAGGGGAAGTTTAGATTGGATAAAAGGAGGAAGTTCTTTACTTCCACTAGCAGATTGAAGGAGGTGATCCTGCCCCTCTACTCTGCTCTTGTGAGACCTCACCTGGAGCATTGTGTGCAGTTCTGGTGTCCTCAACATAAAAAGGACATGGAACTGCTGGAACAAGTCCAGAGGAGGCCACGAGGATGATCAGGGGACTGGAGCACCTCCCGTATGAAGACAGGCTGAGGAAGTTGGGGCTGTTCAGCCTGGAGAAGAGAAGGCTGCGTGAAGACCTCATAGCAGCTTCTTCCGTACCTGAAGGGGGCCCATAAGGATGCTGAGGAGGGACTCTTTATCAGGGACTGTAGTGACAGGACAAAGGGCAATGAGTTAAAACTTAAACAGGGGAAGTTTAGATTGGGTATAAGAAAGAAGTTCTTTGCTGTAAGGGTGGTGAGGCACTGGAATAGGCTGCCCAAAGCAGCTGTGAATGCTCCATCCCTGCCGGTGCTAAAGGCCAGGTTGAGTCTTGGGTGGCACGGTTTAGTGTGAGGTGTCCCTGCCCAAGGCAGGAGGGTTAGAACTAGATGATCTTGAGGTCCTTTCCAACCCTAACTATTCTATGATTCTATGATTCTATGACTGTCAGTAAAAAAGCAATGCATGAAAATATTACAAGTTCATGCATTCTGTGACTTTTGAGGTCACAAAATTTAAATTGTGCTATTCACAGAACGCAGATATATAGAAAAGTATGCAAAAAATCTCATTCCATGCTTAATTTACCTTAACATAATCATGCAGTGTATTTTCCTGCTATAAAAATTATTCTAGGAAGAATAAGACAACGCTGTACGACTATCAAAAGGAAATTTCTACTTGCCAAAAATGTTTTTGTAAAATTCTTTCTTGATATCGAGGGCACCAGGCCTGACATATTCAGGTTAGAAAGGTGCCTACAGACAGTGTGGTAGTTGCATTTGGGGATTCTTGCTGCCTGCCCTGATAAGGAATCAAAGCAGTGGAATACTACCATGGAAGAAGGTGCCTGAGGACTGCTCATTTTCTTTTTAGTATGGTTAGACTACCTTTAAAGATTTTAATGTGCCTCTGGAATAATGTGTAGAATGCATAATCTTGTCCACATATAAGCTTAAAAGTCCTTTGCTGTCAAAGGAGATTAGGACTGGATACTCTTTAGGGAAGTATGACATTAAAACTGCTTCTCAAAAAAGGTGCATAACTGCTGGGCTGCATTTAGGATATAGGTTGCATAATGAATTACTGTCATAGAAATGAGCTCCCTCTGTGACAATCAAAAGTCCTGCAGATGTTAGGTGGAATAAAAATAAGATTAATGGAGTCAGTAGATTTTTGTTATACCTGATTAAAAATGCTGATGTAAAAATGAAGAGTATCAGAAAAAGTGTAATTGTTTGACCAAAGCATCAAGGCACTTATACAACTTTGTGAACACTAAGGCTCCAGCCTGTCTGTTTCTTTAGTGGCAATAGTTTGCCTCAGTGAAGAAGAAATTCACATGTCCTAGGTAGACTTTTCAAATTTTTTTTTCATTCTTTTTTTTTTTAATGTGGTCGTATGAGAAATCTTTTTTTGCCAAAGAAGATTGGCAGGATCCAAGACAGCACACCTAATAGTGTCACTGCAACCAGTGACAGATGTCTAGAGATGTGATGAATCTAAAAAGAATGCTAAATACCAAGAAAATAATAACCATGCTGGGTCAGAGCAGAGGTGCATATACCTGAAGATGCTTTCTCTGACAGCGGCTAAGATTAAATATTAATTGAAGAGTAGGAGACAAGAAGCATGCAAAGACACTTCCCACAATAACCTGTTTCATAATTTGCAGAGTTTGGGACATTTCAATCTGCACACTGTCTTTTTACCTAACAGAAAAAATACCAGCGTATTTTTCTTCCATATGCCTGCTCAACCATCTCAACTTTAAGCATCACATTCCATAAAAGGACTTCCACAACTTGATTAAAATTTTTGTAGAAAGCATTTTGGTTCATTTGGGAGACACTGACAGGAGAAGAAATGCATAATCATATTGATTCAAGTCTGTGGATCTGCTGGTCTCAGTGGAAGGTTTTGAATAAGGACAATTCAAAATTGCTTGAAGGAATTAAAGATAAAGGGAAATACTTTCTCTTCCTCAAGCACTGAGCTGGAGCGTGGTGGTACTGGTCAGTGCTGGGGAGCCGATTATACCAAAATGGCAGCATTCTGTTGTAAAATGCCATCCAACTAAGTGGTCTCAAAAGTGGCTTACTGGAGAGCTTTGAATATGTACTGTGGTAGGTATGTTGCAGAAGATGTTTCTGGTTCCCTGAAGAGCAAAGGGACGAGGTGCTGTTTCCAGTCCCCAATAACCTCTGCACAGGTGAATACTGCAACTCATAAACAGACACAGTTGTCAATGTTCTTCTTGAAAAAGAAGAACATTTTGCAGAAATTATGAGATACTCATGAAAAACAGTCCAGAAACACCTTTAAATCTCCTGTCTCTAGAAGAGGACCTGGAGGAGGTGTTTGGTGCTCTAAGAAGGCACATGGCACCAAAGCCAGTGCTTAAAGTGTTTGGTTTTCTTTTACCCCTGCTCAACCACAGGAATGCATATCTCATTTTCCAGACAAGCTCTCTTGACATCCTAAAGGTCGGAGGGTCCTTATAGCCTACATGGAAAGAGCTGAAACAGGAAAACAATCTCTGTGTCTTGCTAATGTGTCCAAGATCCTTCAGTTACCACATAAACTGCCCTTAAAGGAAGACGAACACCTAATAAAATGCTACAATGAAAAATTATCTGACAGCACAGTACATATGCTCCATAGTGTAAATGGGCTTTCAGATAAACACTCAAAGGAAAAAAATAAAGGTACAAAGGATACAGAGTACACAGAAAAGGACACATGAAGAAAGGTACACAGAGGAAGTAGAAGGAAAACCTGGAGTTCTGCCAATTTTGCTAAAGAAACACACAGCTGTCTGGAAAGTTTTATCTTAGGGGAAACCAAAACTGTGGTGGGATATTACTGTTATTGTCTATAGAATGTGAGTGTCATTACGCTGATATAAAGCTTTACAACTTCAACAATGTAAATTGAGAACCCTGGGGAGCCACATGTCCAGGGCAGAAAATCCTGTGTGTTTGTGCTTAGCATCCAGTTTTCAGAGTATTATGATGATACAGTGATTCCATCCATCCACACAGCCAGAATTCTTACCCAGAAAATCATTATCTCCCATCCTTTCTCCTGGCCTTAACAAATACAGTTCAGAACACTGCTGACAGTAATTTCCCCAGTGAAACATTCTGATATGACACTCCACTTTTATCTGTTTTTTTCCCCTTTTTTTGTGAAGACAGTCTGCCTGCCTTCAATTCTGGAAGACTTCTCTGACTATTCCACCCTTCCTCTTTTCTTTCATCTTGCTGACATATCAAATTAATTACACTTAAGATACCCATTTCCCTCATCCCCCTGTCATTGCTAAATGCCTTCAAGCTGTCTTCAGGATAGCCTTCTACTTAGGAGAAGCCACCTACAAATATTTGAAAATTTTATTTCGTTATCTACCTTTAAATTCCTCATTGCAGTGACTTTAGAAAACTGACAAACTAGACTACTCAAAATCGTAAAATTTCCAGTAGTCCCCTACTCACTTTTAAATATATTGATCTGTTGTTATATGGTGCTTTAAGCTGTACGATCTCTTTAGCAAGGAACATTGGCTTTGGGATATTCTCATGGGAATATTTAATTATGTATTGCTTGAAATTTGGGACAACATAAATAATAAACAAAAAAAGACAGTTAACAAGGAGTGCTTGAAAACCCAAGCCTATGGCTCTCACCCAACAACAGAAGATATATAAGTGCTAAACATATATATGAATATCAGTTACCATCTGCTGTCAATGCTAGCTACCTAGTTTACAGTGAGAAAATGCTCAGAATTTATCAAACGGGATGACTGTAAATATTCTGGGAAATGCAAATAGAAATTCTCCCTCTAGTGGACTCGAAGGAGAAGTAGAAAATTACAGTAAAACAAGCAAACAGGTAATAAAAAGCTCTTTTTTCTCTTTTTTTTTTTTTTTTTTTTTTTTTTACAATTTGTTACTAATGAATGTTGCGGGGTTTTTTTCCTAATCATTTAATATCTACCCTACTGCAGTAGCTCTGAGCCATAGCCAAGAACTACAGCCTCACTGGGGCGGTTTCTGTACAATTACAGAATAAAATGCTTGAAGAAACACCTTAGAATTTAAATGAAGTCATAGTTAAAAGAGGAGTAAGACAAAGGGAAAAGAAGAATATAAGGAAACAGAAATTTTCACATATGAGGTAGTGAGTCCTATCAGTAGTAACTTCTCAAGATTTTGAACAAAAATTCAAAGTTTTAAGGAGGATCAAGAACAATTAAATGTATCTGTAGATGTTCTAAAGATAGCTCCTGACAGACCTGAGGGGTAGAGACAGAAGAATATATCAATGCTTGTTGGAAATCTAAAAGGAAGGTATTAAAGGCTCATCTATGGACTGATGAATGCCAGGTGCTCTTTTTTTTTTTTTTTTTTTGCAATAAACAACGTGGGTGAGCTGGTCAGAAGTAACAGAGAAGCAAGAGTTAGAGGACTGATGCAAAAAACCCAAGTGGACATAAAGGAAACTTCTCTATTGTTTACATGCTTTGCCTAAATGAATGAAAAAAAAAAAAAATGGTTATACAGTTTCCAAGTTCAGAATTACAAAGACTAACACAGCATGGTAAGATTTAGTTTATAATTTCATCACCGTTATAGGAAAACTTTGAGAGTTTTGAGATCTTTGTTCACTTGGAAAGATTTTATATTTAATTTTCTGGAAAGCAGATAGTTAAATTGGTTTCTGAGACCTTCAGATGGTTGTGCTTTCTGGTCAGCCCCAGTCTTCTCCTTCCTTGTCCACTCACACATATAATTACAAAGCCCATTCCCTCTCTCTTCAACCCTCTGATCATAACTTTGGGTTAATTTCAGCCCCTTCTCTATTCAGTTTTCCATGCTGCAGCTGCCATTTCCCTTTTTAATTTTTGCCTTCTGAGCATAGCTAGAAATTATAACCTACAGTTCAGATGAAGGGAGGCACAGCTGCAAGTCCTGCATTCTGGAACAAGAGAGAGGCTGGACTTGATTAAAAACATGATCCAGGGTTTGGAGCTGAGGAAACAAAGCAGAAATTATAAGTGCCAGGTTTAGTCTGATGTATCTCAAATTGTGGCAGGTAAGTGAACCCTGTGTTTACTGAACAAAATTAAATCCTAGAAAAGAGTACAATTACACACAAAATTGCAAGTTAATCCCATATTATAGGAAAGCGCAGAGCCTTAATCAAATGCTATTAATTCAAATACATCTCTAATGTGACCAGTGATGCTTTATCATAGTTGAATCATAGCTTGCAATCAGTGGTCAGTAAAAAATGTTTGATCAGTATGAAGGGGCAAAATCTATACGTTTAAGGGTTAAACATATTGTGCCCTGTCATACTGCCTCTATTGGGAAGCATGGAATGTGTTCGGCCCTCAGTTCTTTTACTCACAGGAGGTTAATCAATTCTTAGAACTTCATTTATTTCAACTGACGAAACTGAAAGCACCAAGGGTATAATTTCCTGTACACAAGGTAACAAAGTGACTGGAGGATGGGAGGGATGACAGATCATCTGTGGTAGAGGAAAACTGGCAGGTATTAGGCTGAAACTGAGATATCTACTTCTACCTGAGCTCCTGTAAACAATACATGGGAAACATGGTAGCTGCAGAGGCAAGCCGATCAGGTATGTGTGGCACATGGGATGCCAGAGTAGGATTAAAACTACAGTAACTGAAAACTCCGTAACACTCCGTAACACCTTCTTGGCCTTTTTCTCATCTTGCTTTGCACTGACCTTTGCAAGTAGGTAGTCCCTTGTACTCTGTCTCCATTCTAATACAGTTTGAACATTCTTCATTACTGAAATTAGTAGTAGTTTTTTCCCAATAATAAAAGTTTCTTTCTTTGTTCAGACACATTTAGTCTTGAGCACTCACAGATCTAGCTTTATACTTTTCCCCCGTACCTCCAGCCTGCTATTAAATCTGAGTTTTATCCATCTGGAACAGAGAACCAGAGTTGTGAGAACACCAGGCTGGGGAGCAGTTGACCCACTGGAGAGGAAGGCTGCTATCCAGAACATAAAAAGGCTGGAAAAACGGGTCAACAGGAATGTCAGGGACTTCAACATAGGTACATGCAAAATGTTGTAGCTGGGATGGAATAACTCCATGCAATTTGAAGATGAGCAATTTGAGTTTTAATTTCATGTGAAGTGGAAAAAAGACAGTGAGCAACTGCATTCCACAATATGCTTAGGAACAAAAGGAAAAAACTCAGTTGAACAATAGGAATGGGCTTATTTAACAATAGTGTTCTGCGTATTAGAGCAGAGGGAAAAATGGGCAGACAAAAAGAAAACAAATCTCAATAGATAACTGAAGACATCAGAATAAGCATTGATTTTGCTTCTAGCCTCAGAAAGTGAGAGTAATGAATTTAGAAAAAAGCTTTAAAGAAAGTGGAGAATTTTGAGAGTGCAGTTTTGACAAAAAAATTTATCACAATATTTCAATCCTGAAAGATTATGTATGTTGAAGTACCAGGTGAGAGAGAGTAAAAGGAAGATAAGTATACACAGATTTTTTTGAAAACCACAATGAATTGATGAAAATTATAGTTATTGCCCCCCAGCACCAGTTACTGCAAATCCCATTTATTACAAGGTGCTGGTTTTCAGTCATCTTCAATTCTGAATGGACTGAGAGCAGATTTAAAAGTGAAATCTAGACCTGAATGTATATGATATGAAGTTGTCTCAAGGGACAAAACACTGCTATCTCTGCTCGCATAAAACATGTTGAGATTAAAAATAACAATAATGCAATCATTCTTCAGGAAACACAGAGGCTTTTAGGGACTTTTAATGACAATGTTATATTGTTTTCAAAACACTACTTAAAGCTAAAGCTTTTTAAAAATCCACTTTCCCCTCTCATAACTGCTATCCAAGAGAACACTCCTCAGCAGAAACAGAGTCTGACCCTTGGAACAGTTATAAAAGGCTGCATTAAAAACAGAAATATAATTTAAAAAGTCTTCTGAATGCATTTCCTGCGACATTGCTTCAGATTCTTATGTACTTCCTCTCTTCAACTGTAGGAAGTGTATAGTAACCCAAATCCCATTATCCTGTCATAAAGAGACAGGATATTCAGCTAGTTTTGGCTCAAGCTAAAATGAAGAATATCTCATTTCCTGCCTCTATTAATGGGATACATAATAGAGTAAAAATTTTTCCGACCCTTTATCAAGATGTTCCAAGCTCTTCATATGTAAAAAAAAATACAACAGATCAGAAAGATATCCTCTACCCATGCCACAAAGACTGCCTTTGACAAATACTTTATTTTTTTGAAACAAAAACTGAATAATTCAAAGGACTTCTAGTTACATCTAATAATGTTGCAAATTTGTGCAGACATAAGGAAATCATCTTTATAGTGTCAGAACATGTCTTAAGAGACCCTTTTTTAGCTTACAATACAAATGAAAGAGCCTTTAAAGTTCTCACTAATTAAACAAACAAACAAACAAACAGAAACAAAAAAAACCCCACCAAATTGCTATCATTAAAACATCTATGAAACTGATCCAGGGAAGCCCCTCTCTGTATTTTTGCCACTGTAATTTCTGTAGATTCTTCATCAGTAATTAGGTAAGTAACCTGCACCTGATGCATCTCCTTTATCAGCACCAGGAAATAAAATTAGACTTTTGCTTCAGATATCAGTGTAGAAACATGGCTGTCTAACACTCTGTGCTGCAATTTAATTTTGGTTTTTATAGGTTCATTTTTACTGTAAAAAGAAACTGTTACTCAAATACATATTTCCACACCCAAAAATAAAATCCTAAAGCCTGAATGTTGTTCCACAGATTGAAGCAGAGATGGGAAAAAAAATAATGGAGCCAAACTGCAGCCAAAACTGCAACCTATAGAACTGACAGGGTTCAGCTATAGTGCTGCAAAACGAATTTGAGAGCATTTCTTTAGGTAGGTCACAGGGTCCCATAAGACTCACAGGGTCTTTTATTTTCCTGAAACTCTAAAGATTATGACCACATACATAAAATTAAAATAGCATGTCTCACCTTCACATGTAATCCCGTGCTGTATTAATGAAGAAAGAAAAAAGAAAAAAACCAACCAAACAACAGAGATCTTGGCTAATGCATTTTCCCCTTCCTACTTGCTCTACCTTAATTAAAAAAGCCATGTATTTACTATTGTTGAACAGTAGAGGGGGCTCTCTTCCTTGAAAAAAGATCACTTGTCTGCATTTACGAAGTTCAATACCTCTTTCATATAACTAGCTAAATAGAAAATGTGAAAAAACAATTGCAAGTGTATTACAGAAGAAAGTTTCCTTGAAAATAAATAATTTTAATAAATAATTTTAAGTCCTAACCTAAACCCATCCTAATTTTAAATAAATTGTTTACATTTTATAACAGGCAAACAGGTGAAGAAAGACAGAAAAATAAAAAGGGGGAAAGGCTATTACAGCACACAGCTACCACTCTCTACCCAGCATAAGAAATTTCCATCCAGAGAAAAGCATAGAAATAAAAACTGTATGGTGGTTATGGCTGTGGCCTGAGAAAGCTACACGTGGACACCACGCCCTGGGGAGACTGGAGCTTCATCAGGACAGGTATTTGTGCTTAATGGCAGTACAAAGAGCAATGCGTGATTCAGCAGACCTCTGCCGAAGCTTAACAAAATCACAGGAGTCTTCTGATTGATTTGTTCGTATTTTGGTCATGTTCTTCGTTGGTTCATGAACACTAAGAGTAAATAAAACCACAACTCCACATTCTTTAAATGAGCTCAGTGGCACTGTAATGCTGAAATCAGGTGACCATCTGATCCTACCAAGGATTCATAGAAATCTTTCTTTCCATTTTTTTTCCACTGAAAATGCAGTTACCATTTCATAAACAAAACACTGTAATTTCTAATTTTTCTTTTTTTTTTTTTTCCTCCTTTAATTAGACATACTGAAGTAACTGTCCTTTTATTTCTTTGTCAAAATAAGTATTGACTAAGGTATGATTTAAATAGCAAAATTGGAAAACAATAGTTTCTCTGTTTGGGGTTTAAGATTTCCAAGCTGTAATCCTAGTATATGTATATATTTTAGGATATCAGTAAGTTTATCACACTAATGATTACTATCACTTGCAAAATAAAAATTAAAAGACAGGTTTTGTGCATATAAAAAACTATTTTGCCTCACAGCGCATTCAACAAAAATGTTCTTTTATATCTGTTTGTCCTGCTCAAATCTACGAAGTTTACACATCATTTCTCTTCAATCATCACATTGGAGTAGTGTTCCACGCTACAGCAGTTACAATGCTGCATTTCCAAAACAGCCCCAGCAGTTAATTTTCAAAACTGAGACCAAATAAATTACACAGGTATTTGTGATTTAGGCACAACACGATAGATTGATTAATCAGTTATCCCCACAGTTAAAACTATACAAACTACAAAATTAATTTTACAAAGCTCCATAGGTAAATATATGTACACATGTATACAAAGTGGTCAGGAAGTTGAAAGGAGGCGTGGAATATATTTATTCATATCAGCTCAAGCTCTCAGAATATGAAATAACAAGATCTTATGAAAGTAATTATTTTTTTATATGGGCATCTATTAGACGCCTCTTACAGAACATGATAAACATATTTACAGAAACAAACAAACAGAAAACAATATTAAAAACCCAAGAAACCTAATTGCTTTGGAAGTTAAAAGTATATTTGTTTTTTGTAGCATTGCCACAAGAGCTAAAAAATGAAGATGAGATACTCAACAGCCAAATGCCAGAAAGACTGTATTAAAAAAAAAAAAACAAAACCAAAAAGCCAACAACCAAAAAAATCCCAAACAACTAGGGAATTGAACTTTTAGATAAGCTACTGAAGTCAACTGTTGAGCAGAATATTATGTTATAGATAGTCAGACAGAACACTCCAAAGTCTCCGCATTGCAGAAACCTTGATTCTTCCATGCTGTGGTTAGGTCAAGACAAAATTCTCCCCTAGAACCAAGTACTGGCAAAGCAGAAAAAAATTACACAAAAGTCAGATGCTCAGAATGCTACTCTGCTAGAGATTAAGCTGATCATACTCTGAAATTTTATCTTCTCACTCTTAAACTATGTATATTTACTTTTGCCTTTGAATCAGCCCTATCACTGGTATGGTACATCAGGTGAGAAAGAGCAGTCAGCCGAAATTATCCCCACAAAAACTTCCACAGAATCCCAGTCCATTTACAGATACACTAAATACATAGCTCAGTTTATTCGATAGCGTCTGGATTAAAGGAGGCAGCTAGAAGGCAGATCTATTAAAGATGCTCTGAAAAGACAAGAAAAGTTCAAGAGGGTCTATGGCTGTAGTTAAGCAGGTTTTCCTCCATACAAATTTAAGTTTAAAGTAAAAAAAAGATTCCTGATATGATACAGTCTTAAACAAATACATCTAGGTATTTCACAGTAGCTCTATACCTTCTTTTGATATTTATGAAAACTTGGGGGTTTAGGTTTTATTCCTGGGATATTTTCCATAAATTAAACTTCGCATTTTGAGATGAAGAATGGTTTCATTGATAATATTTTAAACAGATCCTTTAAAGTAATTTTTTTCAATCAACATTATCAGAAATATACTTTTGGCTAGAAAAAAAAGGGTCTCAGGTTGAAAGATTAAACATTATTCCACAAAAAAAATCCTGGTTACATTGTGTCTGATAATGTTAATTTCCTAAGGAAACACTGTGCTATTTTCATAATGACTTTGGAAGAAATAGAACAATTAAAAAGAAGAAACTAAAGATAAAGAAAGTCAAAGCAAAACTATTTCTTGATTTTAAATTCTGCATGACAGCTATGCAAGGGAGGAAAATTATGTTTTCAGCTCCACTAGGCAGGCTTAGTGTGAACTTTACATCCAAACAATACATATTGTATAGAATATTTATAAATGTCCCCACTTAATGTAAAAGCTTCATTTTGAGAATGTACTGCTTCAGACACCGAAGTTAATCAACTGCAAGACACCAATCTGTAGCTAAGCAGGCTCTCTTAATTCTACTGTTCATTAAACTTATTTTTTAAGTCTAGATAAGGTTATCCTGCATTGTTAATAAGGCATGCAGTCTGGACTATTGATATTCTACTTGTACCACTGGCCCATATTAAAATTATATTAATATTTATCTGTTTCTTAGAAAGAAATTCAAATTTTAATAAAGATGCACTCCTTGCTAATTTTGCATATACTCTAAATGAAAATTAATATCTGTAGCAGAAGTTGCAGACAGTTCAGATGTGAGATCACAGATCTGATTTTTGGAAGCCAGATTTAGATCAGTTTGAATGGTTATCTTGAACTGAGATACTTATCCTAACAGAAATATTCTCACAGTGTAAAAACAGTACAGCAGATGTATTACAAAATTCTAATTAAGAATCTGAAACTTAAAACCTCATGTGTTTTTTGAAGAAATACTTAAAACTTATCACATCTCCATATAGAGGAGTACAAAATTATTTATGCTGCCAATATTCCAGGAAAGCAATGGAATGTATTCTCTTTTGGCTTTACCATATGTTTTCTCTAATTGTAAATTCAGAGATGGATCAGAAGTTATAAGAAATGAAAGTTTATTAATATTCTTTCTAAAGATTTGTATTGGGGGCCAATTATCTACTTGCTAAATAATAGTATTCTGCTGCCCTTGCTATTATGCTTGCAGATCCAATTTAAAAGTATGTTCTCTGTTCTCTGCTCTTGCTTTTTCAGGAGAATTCCTAAACTTAACACTCTTTGCTGGCCTCAAAGGGAATCACACAAAGCACTTCATAGGCTGTTTATTCTTTGACTGGCCTGTACAAATGAGAAAACTACTCTATGTATCTCGTAACTTAAAACATCTTTTAACACAGATACGAAAGGCAGAATATGGTAAAAACAGTTTATTGGCAGGAGAAGACAGAGGTGATGTCTTGTTGATCAATTAGCTAGAGTACAAAACAGTATGCTATTGAGCTTGGATCTGCTTATTTAATCCACTGCAAACTGTAGTTGTGTCATTGAACAGTATGTGACACATTTTTAACAGGCAATAGGGATATTTCACTTTTTTCATGATGAAACAGTTGACATTTTTTTTAACTGCAGTTTTAAGAATCCCTGCTATTCTTTCATTTTTTTTCTTTGTTTTGTACATGACATAAAATAACAGTGTTCTTTAGGAAACTGGTGTTTACACACATGACTACACAAGCATGACTTTTTATGACAAATAATAACTATAAGAAATATTTTCAGAATATCCAGGAAAACAGGTAGTCAGCATAACAGGTATTCAGCCAGTCAAAATAATTCTATGCCCAGCATTTCCATTGTTCTCAAGGGAGTCCTTCAATGCTGAATATATTTGAAAACAGATAATTTAGTTTGCCTAAAGCAAACAAGATTTTTCTTGAAAATCTGCCATCTTCCTTACACTACTGTGGCCATCATTTTCACCAGCTGTCTTCTGGTGACCTTTAAGATTATATATGAATGCAAAAATAATATTTTAGGACTAAGGATATTTTAGAGAATATTTAGGTATTTTGGAGAATCTCTAAACACTAAAATCTTTTAAGACCATTTAAAGAAGTGCCTTAAAGTAAATACTTATATTCAGATCTGTTTAAAAACCCCGAGCTAAAACCATAATTATCATAAACAGTCTTTATGTATATGTTTAAGAGAATGAGAAAAATAAAGGAGGTTATCTAAGACTGTGCCTGCATTAGCAAGTAGTGAGGCCCAATAGGAGCGTAACTAAAGAGTGAAATAGCATCAGCATCAGGAGCTTAGCTCAGTCTGCTCTGGTCCCCTAGACAAAATGCTTGTTAATGTTTGTAGTGCCAGAGAGCGTGCTCTAACATCTCCTGGTTTAGTTTTAGAATATGAGAGGATTTAAATTAATGTGCACTAAGACACCTACTCAGTGTAAACCAAAATAAGAAAAGGGTTTCAAAAGCACAGTCCTGATCCAACCTAAAATGTTTGAAGCAGACATACTGTCCCTCTAGGAGCAGACACAGTGATAATATATAACAACTCTAGTAACTGAGTCAACCATAAATTTTCATTATTACATATGTTTACCTTCTCATTCTGCCTCTGAACTACATGCATTTTGTCACCCAAAGAAAACATGATGCTAGTCCAGAAGACTGTCGTATTCTGACCAGGCAGAGGAAATGATCCAAATACCATGATTTTCTATGTTAATGAAAATATGGCAAGAAAAGTTTATACATCAGCCTATCATGTTCATATTTTCTTCATATACTGAAATACACAACTACTGAAAAAATGCATTTCTGTTATAAAGTGATCTTTACTTCAAGGATGAGATACTTTGCTTATATAAATATGGATCAGCAATTTTCATACTAAGATATAGCTACCGAGTGCCCACATTCCTGTTGCCCATATATGATTTCACAAACTCTAAACCACTGCCAGGGCAAAATAGTCATTAAAATGTCATAAAGGCAACAAAAAAATAGAAAATGGAATAAAAAATACTAAAACAATAGAATATTCTGTCCCTTTTCTCGTTAATTAACTGGGCAGCTGAAGCTCACACACTTTTTAATAATGAGTAAAGATATTTAAAATTGGCAGTCCCTGCAAGTAGTCATTTTCATGTACACTGTTCCAAACTCAGTTTTAAGTAAGCTGGAAGAGTAATTACTATTAGTTAAAAAAGAAATATTGTAGCACACAACATGATCTCATAAGTTAAAAGTATTTTAAACAGCAATAAACATAGTCTGGGGGAATGTGATGTTGGATTTAATACAATACATCTACGAAAGTTCCTGTCAAACAAATAGCAGATCGAATATCATGGGCTAGAATCAAAACTGGAGTGAAATTAATCATTTTTCAGGACAACTATATTGTCCCCAAATCACAAAAGTTTCAGCACAAGTGTAGCAAAAATTACCAAAGTACACTGTTTTATCCATTTCATTACCTCGATTCCACCAAAATTAATTCATGCATATATTTTTAAATAGAAAAAGTTTGCCCTTGGTAATATTTCTTGATAAGGTTTCTTTAATGCTGAGTGATTATAGGGTTAACTGGATTACAATTAATCATGTTAAAATGTTACAATTCTAAGTGAAGTAAATATCAAAATGTTCTATAGCTAGTATGGAAACATTTGTAGACTCACAACAAATATTCTTCACTAAAATTCTTCCTTTTTATCTTGCTCATAGATTTTTGTCCCATTTTATATCGCCTGTAGTCTTAATTTCTATATGTCTGGCACTGACTTTTACCATTTTAAAACTTGTTTTCATTTTACTTGTTCTAGATCACTCTGTAGTATCCTGCTGGCATTCCAACTTTATTTATGACTTCCTGTTTTCTTAATCTCATTTACAAACTATCCACACAAGCTTTACGATTTCATCTACAAACCCTGTGTACACTAAGTCTATAATAAAGTGATGCGACGTCCTTCTAGAAACACATACACTGAAGATGCTCTACCAGAAACTACTTTTGAAATTACCGGTTAGGTCTCAGTGCTACAATGATTCTTGCATAGTCTAAATTTACTAACTCAGAGTATCGTACCATTCTAAGACAAATAGCGCAAGAAAATCGAAGAATAAAATAACACACTTTTGTGGCCACATTTATAATATAATTTTAAAATAAGTTTTGAAGAAGGACTTGGGGGTGCTGGTCGATGAGAAAATGAACATGAGCCGGCAGTGTGCGCTCGCAGCCCAGAAAGCCAACCGTATCCTGGGCTGCATCAAAAGGAGCGTGACCAGCAGGTCGAAAGAGGTGATCCTGCCCCTCTACTCTGCTCTTGTGAGACCTCACCTGGAGTATTGTGTGTAGTTCTGGTGTCCTCAACATAAAAATGACATGGAACTGCTGGAACAAGTCCAGAGGAGGGCCATGAGGATGATCAGGGGACTGGAGCACCTCCCGTATGAAGACAGGCTGAGGAAGTTGGGGCTGTTCAGCCTGGAGAAGAGAAGGCTGCATGGAGACCTCATAGCAGCCTTCCAGTACCTGAAGGGGGCCTATAGGGATGCTGGGGAGGGACTCTTCGTCAGGGACTGTAGTGACAGGACAAGGGGTAATGGGTTAAAACTTAAACAGGGGAAGTCTAGATTGGATATAAGGAGGAAATTCTTTCCTGTGAGGGTGGTGAGACACTGGAATTGGTTACCCAGGGTGGTTGTGAGTGCTCCATCCCTGGCGGTGTTCAAGGCCAGGTTGGATGAAGCCTTGTGTGGGATGGTTTAGTGTGAAGTGTCCCTGGCTACAGCAGGGGGATTGGAACTAGATGATCTTGAGGTCCTTTCCAACCCTAACTATTCTATGTTTCTATGAAAATACTATTACATATATAAATATAGAAAGAAAAATTAAAATGGTGGGCATCAATTACAAATCAAGATACACTGAATATCCCATGGAATAGTTAATATGACAATAGCTCACATATGAGAATTTTCTTGCAGAGACTAAATCATCAACAAAAGTTTGCAAAATGGCAATCTTTAAATAAAGAAAAATAATTACCTGCAACTGAAATTATATTTAATTTATATAAAATAATGTCATTTTAGCTATCCATTCTAAAGTATCTCAACTTCTAAGTACTAAGATTTCTAAATTGTACTACAATAAATATTTTAAATTAGCCTGAAGTGCAAATTACTACTCTGTTCTCATTCCCACCAGATAGAATTTTGCATTTAGAATACCCTCCGTTCTCTGGGGAAACATATGGTCTTGAGTGCTTAAGGAAATATGACTCATACAATAGGTTGCTTTCTACAGAGCTGCACATAAGAGTTTATAATAAAAAATATTAGAATCTAGTATTTTGTAACCTTTGGTAATTACACATATATTGTATCGTCACTCTTCCATAGAAACTTAATATTAAATTTTATAAATGTCTTATTGCCTGATGTTCCAGACAAAGTATCATTTTAAAGAAAACTATAAAAAGGCCTGGGCAAAAAAGCTGTATCGCATTTCATAGTTTAGTACTTTACAGTTTTATTTTGTACCCTGCTATGGGATGTCTAGATCAAGATATAAGATACTGAGCCTTCATTAGCTTTTCAAATTACCTAAGGTGCTAGAGCAGCACTTAAGCTAACCACCTAGTTACAAAAGTTACCTCTGCCTTAGCTGTCTTCCCCTATAGCTGAAAACCTAGAAATCTCTTCACAGGAGATTTGCGGGATTTGCTTCATTTGAGTAATGTGGTAGTCAATTTGATTTTATGAAAAAAAAAAGCAGTGAAAGGTGTCCTAAGTAAGGTACTGCCTCCCTAGTCTTCAGATAGCATAAACCCTCTCCCTCTACTATTTAGAATACCTTATAGTATGCAAAACTACCTGTAGAACAGGGTAAGTAGTGGGTTACAGTCCAAATGCATAACTAGTTCTGCATAATTTTATAGAAAATATGCTCTGTGATAAAAAAGCAAACTAAATTTCTGGTCAATTCCACACTGAGCAGCAAAGAAATGAAGACTAATAAACTTCAGGGCCTACTATCAAAAAACAAAAGAACTCAGAAAACAAAATACATTCATAGACTGCAAAACTGGCCATTCACCTGCATTTTTAAAAGACTTTTGTGCTTCTAATGACACTGGTGGAAAAACACTGAAGAATAAATTATCAAAGCCATATTCAAATATGACTGAGACTTAGAGTTTCATTTCATACATGCATAGAGCCATATATAAATTAAATAATAGCTAGCTTGACAGGACCTCTGTTTGATAACTGGTCTCTGAGTAGATCTGTTATATAGTCTCTAAGGTGAAACTGAAAACGCAGACCCGATGCATGCTTCAGTTTTCTCATTCCTCGTAGGAATTAATGCTGTAGGTTTAAAAAGACAGACTTCCTCTACCTTGCTCATCACTCTGTATGCCAAATGTTCAAAGCAGGGATTAGAGAAAATCCCAATATTTTCCCAATATACAAAAAATTAATTTTACAACTGTATTTATCAAACTGGCTATTTATAAAGGAACTTCAAGAACAAATATATATATGGTTTTAAAACTAAATCCTACAGGAAAAACTCGCTTTCGCTAGACTTCCCATCGAGTGAAAGTGTAGAACATTTATGTCTGTTAAACCTAGAACTTTATAAAATGTCTACTGATTTACTTCAGTGATCTAACTACTATATTTCCTCATGTGCATAATCTCCATTTTAATCAAGGTGACACATTCATAATTAATGTATATTGCTTATTCTCTAGGTATTTTGCATTTAATCTATTGAGTATTATGAGTATGACTGAGTCTACGGTTTTCATTAAGGTCTGTACAGAGACAGTAGAATGTACCTGTTTCTTGCAGACACACAATGAAAGCTGTGCAATGAGTCTTAGTATTAACACGGAATAAGTGTACATACATTTAACTTATTTTTACAACCTCCTTATTGCTGGCCTTTTTATCTGTTTTAAATAAATCTCCAGAATCACACATGAACATGAATGGTCAGATAATGTGCATGCATATATCAGGATTATATATTCACAGAAACATCAAATAATAATAATGGATAAGATACACTCCAAATTTTTCTGCCAATCCTATCTACACAAATATTTTATATTTCAAGATTCACTGTATTAAAAAATTACCCAAAAGATAGCTAACTGCCAAACAGCCCAAGTTTCTGACCTTTTTTTTTTTTTTTTCATTTGATTGAATGCAGTGCTTATGAAGTGGCATTTATGGGCTCAAAAAAGTCAGTATGAATAGTATCATATAGAATTACCATGAGGTATTCAAAGCCTAAACATCTGTTATTTAACCATTGCATAAAACTGTATTAACAAATTGCTGGAAATTAAACTAACATATAGTGTTTATATTGCATTATCTACCCCAAAGTAGCTCCCTGATTTCAATCCCAACCTCATAGAAAGTGTGGAGAATCTTATTCCTCACTTGAAATTATTTCTCAACTGGAGTTCAAAATTATCACTTCCTTAGTAAGAAATTAGTCTGCCTTAATTCTACTAGAAATTTTAATTTCCTGTACAAGACTAAAATCTTATTTTATGTAACCTTTCATTTTAGCTGGCCATCGTTGTGCAAGTAAATGTCTTCAAAATGGATGTTTGTGAGGGCTTTATGAATAATTGAAGTACTTTGCATGCTATAGCCTCTGCAGTGTGTGCTAGAAAAGTCTAGGTTTGCAATTCCACTTCAGGGTACAACACTATGAATGAGTTATTTGCAGTTCTTTCCCCAGCCAAGTGTGGGAAAGTACATTTTTTACTATATCAATATCGTGAAAATTCACTTTCACTTCTCTAATGCTTTTGTGTTTCCTCACAGAAGTTTTCTTATTTTCAGTCACGATCCCTGTAAAAGATGGATGTATTGTCACTTTTCAGAAAACTGCAAGGGTCTACTATGCACTACAGCACACTTTAAACTTTCACTTCACATTACAACTTAACAAACATGTTCAGACTTTTTGGAGTGTGTCCCTCTGCATAAATTCCAGCCTATTTCCTCACTGTCCAGGCACTAAAGCAAGTCTTTCTAAAGTCTAAGTTTTCATATATTTCCATCAAGTTGAGTTAAATAATGAGACAAAATATGTATAATATATTCAGCTTGATTTAAGTAGCTTATTCTTGAAGTCCAGAGGTAGCAAGTAATTCAGAATGAAGTTCAAGTTTTCACCTCTTTTTCATTCATGTATAAACAGTATTGATTTTATGGTATCTATTTTGTGAAATTAAAAGAGAAAGGGTGGCAACATTAGGCTGGATCAAACCCCCCACTGCTTATATCTATAAATAATTGAACATATTGGATGCAGGGAAGACTTCTGAGTGTAATATGCAACACATGCCAACAAAGCAACAGTGTTAACAATGACACCGAAACTATAAACAGAAGCCTGTAGGTCAAAACCTGGACACATTGGGCATTGATGGGCAGTGTCTTCTGCACTGAAGGTAGCTTAAAAAAATCATTATCCATATATTTGGGATAAAAGTTAATACACTGGTTCAGTCAGTTGAAATGTAAAATTTATTTTAGTTCTGCTGATTTGTAGTTTCTGCCTAGCCACAATGTTTGTTTGAATAGTGATGTAAATGCCCTGCTTTGACAGATAGGATGAAGTCTGATATCACCTTAAACTGCTCTATGAATGTGACTCTATAGGAAAGTGGCATATAGGTGTGCAGACACATGAAAAAGCTATTGTAAATAGGCTGGAGTGATTAAAACATCTTCTCTATTCAGCACAGCTATCAAAGTGTACTGTGCTAAACATGAAACAGATTCATCCTCAATAAAATTTCCTGTGATGGCAATAAAATTTCCTGTGATGGCACAGTGTATAAGGATGCAATTAGCACAAAACAGCTATAATTCTGCCTGCTTATACCCATTACTTCCACATAACTTACTTTAGGTTTTATACTCCTCAATAAATAGGGCAAGCAACTACAGCAGCTGTGAGTTCAGTAGCAGATGGGGGTCAGTACCTCTGAAAACACTATATAGACCTGTATTTATACTTACATTTCACATATTTAGATAAATACTTAGGCATTTCTGGAGAAACTAAGTTTCATTCTTAATCATTTACCTTGCTTATTGTTGTTCTTTAGCTAAACTCTCTGTGCTATAGTAATATACATTTCCATTGTAAGCTATTTGGCCTGTGGTTTCAAAAGCTTGCTGTCGCTTAGTTTTCACTGGCTTCCTAGAAAAATCACAGCCCTAACACTAAGTGGACATACACTCTCGGACATACAAAAAAGACATTTCTGTTTACATACCCATGACATTTTATCAACTTTCTACCACATAATTTTATCATATTGCCATCTTCCTATTACAACAGACTTCTAGCAAGTAGTACAAAACTTTATTAGCCTACATGTAAATCATATTTACTTCTCAGTTATGTTTTGCTTCCTTTGATTTATATATATATATATAAATAAATAAATACTAATAAATAATAATAAATATACTTATTTTCAGATCTGACTGCCTGAAGTGGATTTTGAATTATAAGTACCTACAGTTTCAGACAGAACCTACTTCCTTTTAATGTATACACCCTATTTCTTAATCTCTTTTTTTTTTTTTTTTTTTTATTATAGCAGATGTGCCTAGAAAATTTGTGGGATTGAGTAACTTCTAAAAAAAAGCAGCAAATACTTTTTTTTTTTTTTCATAAAATAGGAAATTGAAAATAATGTGTGTAGAGAGCAAAATCCATCATTGCAATCTTGTCAGAAAATATTTGAAAATGGATACATTGCAATTTGCATTCAATTTGTTACATTATCATAATCCAAAATACTTTAGATATACTGCAGGATCAAATTACATCCATGTGAATGGTTACTTAATTGTCTTATTTCAAGTATGGTGATCTATGCTTTTCAGTCATTTTTATACCTATGTTCTGTTAAGAAAGAATGGGAAAATATCACTGAGAGCAGGAAACAGTGCAAAGCAAAAAAATTAAAAGGAAGCACAGAAATAAAACTTTTTATCACAGTTCACAAATTAATCTCAAGGTATCCCTTGGATAAGTACAGTTTATTAATTTCTTCTGATTATTAGGACACCAATTTTAGCAAAGAGGCCATGGCCTAGAAGACATAGTTTTGATGAAATAATAAGAGGATTTGCCATAATGTAATAAAATGTATTAATGTAGGAGGCTCATTCTCAAACAGTTTTGTGAGATAGTGGAGCACAGCTATCACCCACATGCTGCTGAAGGAACAGACCTTCCTGGCAAAATGAACATAGCGTTTCACTGAGATACTGCACATGCTATGATAAAATCTGGAGCTACGTTTTTCTGTTACCAATAGGCACAATCCAGACATGCTGGGAGAAATCCCTTAAGGCTTGTTTTCATATTTCACTTACAAATGGATAACAGGTAAATTACCATTTCATATTTATGTAAAATCATGTTATAACATTCCCACTGAAATACATCAGAAAATGCAAATATTTAGAAAAATATATGCAAAATTAAAGGCATCAAGTATGAGAGTAACACACATATATCCTTGTACCTATAGAATTCCCAAAATAAAGTCAGAGGACCTACCTCAACAACATGTCGAAGTTAGATGGTGCAAGGAACTGAACAAATATTACTAGCTGCCTAAGAGTACCAGGACATATTGTAACTGACACTTGTTCAGGACTGTCCTATGCAGTTTTAGATGCTTACTGAAAAGCAAAACCCATTTTCCAGATTTTACACACAACTTTTCCTACCCGTCTGCAAATACAGCACTAACATCCAGGGTCTTGTTATTTTATAACTCCACTATTCATCTAGAACGCTGCTGCAAAGAAAATTATCTGATCAATTTCTTCAACATCTCTGTCTCCCTTGGTGTATTCTGTTGCTGTCTTTTTCCCCTTTCTATAGCATCCTTTCACCTTCGAGTTTGTTCATTAGTTATCCCTACTTTATTTATATCTTATTTCCTGTATGACAATTCCCTCTTCCAAATCAGCTCTCATACCAATCCTCAATTAACACTTGTCAAATGTTCAAACAAGCTGAAAATGTTCTTTTCTTACTGCAAGGGAGAAATCCACTAGAAAGTAATTTGCAAGATTAAGCCATAAGTCTCCTAAATTCCACTGGAGTGACTGCTTTCTTATGATATTGCAAAAATATTGATAATATTCTACATGAACATGAAAAAGTTATTAAGCCTGACCAATCACAAATTTCATCCTGGGATCAAGTACTGTAGATATAATTGCAAACTGTACATCCTGTCATACATTAGGCCTATTCAGATGACAGGTAATATCTGGTGTCAGCATCTCACATAAAATAATCATTCCACATCAAAAGTAAGGGCTGACATCTCCTGATAAAAAAATGGAAGCAGAAACAATATTAGTCTTTTACAACAAACACTTAAAATTAGCATCTGCACCACTTGTAGCACACAGAGATTTCACTGGTATTAAATGTTAATATTTTTCCAAAAGTCCATTATGTTCCTTCTAAGTAATGGAAAAAAAAGGCAATTTTATCTGACTTCCTCCCACTTAGATGCCCTTCCGCTCATTCTCAAGAGAGCAAAGTGCTGACAGACCACACAAAAATAAATAAAATTCAGAAACATTTACAAAATCTGTGGAAGTAGAAATGAGAGTTCGTATCATATAAAAGCTGTACAGTACACATACAGTGTTTATGGAGTGACTTGGAAATATGCTCCACTTCTGAGAATTAACATAGTCAGAAGGTGCTGCTTTTTCAGCAACATCACTTCGAATCTTACAACGGCACTGAGTTGTGTAAATATTAAATCAATGTATTTTTTGTGATGACCCAATATTCCAAGGTACTCCAGCTGAGATGCTTGTATCCACAGTTTTAAATGAGCAAGAAGCTTCATATATGGAAGGAAGTCTCTTTAAGGCACTTTGGAATTCTGCTCTAGGTTAAGCTGCCTGTAACCCCTGTCTTTTTTGTTTGCCCCTGCAACCTCCTTTCACATAACTAAAATTTAGGATCTTTTGAATTATTACTGGATGGTTCGATCTTTGGAATGAGTCATCATTCTGTCTGAGGCTTCAACACTTCCAAAACCAAGGCAATGATAACATGATAACAATGACAAATATACAAAACAGATAAAAATAATCACTTTGTGTCTGAGTCAGTTAGAAAGTAATAGATATTTTCTGGCTTTTATAACTTAATACTGTAACTCAATAAAAGAATGCTCTATACCACCTCGAATAAACAGGTACATACTGTTAATGTAAAATGAAATTTATTTAATATCCACAAGGTGCCATGCATATGAGAAATCAGAAATTTTTCCCAGGAAAAAGGAGAAAAGTTTGTGCTAGTTTCAAAACTCAACAATTAATAATATAAAAGGTAAAAATAATGTTGTTAAGTGTTTTCAATTTCCATCTATGTAGCATTTTTATTGAGCAAAAAACATTATATGGGTTTCATCAGCAATGTATTCATTATACTAGTTGTTCTATATAGTAAATACGTTACATAATTTGAATACATAAACATAATTAAATTCGTGACTTATGAAGGATAAGCATAGTTTCTCCTAGTTCCTCTGGCTGGAACTCAAGAAAACAAAGGTGAGTTTATGGTCTTTGGAAGAAAGGGCAGCTCAGGGGGACTACAAGGATTGTTGTGAGATTATGCAAAGAGAAAATTAAAAGGGCCAAAGCCCAGCTAGAACTTAACATGGTTACAGCCAAAAAAGACAATAAAAAATGTTTCTGGAGATACATTAGCAACAAAAGAAGGGCCGAAGAGAATCCCCATCCTTTATTGGATGCAGGGGGAAACATAGTTATAGTGGATGAGGACACGGCTGAAAATGCCTTCTTTGCTTCTGTCTTTAATAGTAAGACCAGTTGCTCTCCAGCCACCTGAAATGGAAGACAGAGACAGGGAACAGAAAAAAGCTCCCATAATCCAAGGGGAAGTAGTCAGCAACCTGCTATACTTAGACATACACGTCTATGGCCATGGACGGGACCCATACAAGAGAACTAAGGGAGCCGGTAGAAGTGCTCATCAAGCCACTTTCCGTCATTTATCAGCAGTCCCAGCTAACCAGGGAAGTCACAGTTGAATGGAGGTTAAGAAATGTGATGTCCTTCTGCAAGAAGGGCTGGAAGGAGGATCCAGGGAACTATGAGCCTGTCAGCCTGAATTTGGTTATGGAGCAGGCAATCTTGAGCCACATGCCATCATGCAGCACATACAGGACAGCCCAGTCAGCATGGGTTTAGGTCCTGCTTGAATAACCTAATCTCCCTCCATGGTAAGGTGACCTGTTTAGTGGAAAAGGGAAAGGCTGTGGATGTTGTCTATCTAAACTTTAGTAATGACTTTAACATCATTTCCTGGAGAAACTGGCTGCTCATGTCTTGGACTTGTGTACTCTTTGCTGGGAAAAAACACCTGGCTGCATGGCCAGGCCCAAAGAGTGATGGTGACTGTTGACAGCTGGTCAAGTTGTTTTCCCAGGGCTCAGAATTGGCATCAGCTCTGTTTAATATCTATCAATGATCTGGACAACAGGATTGAGTGAACACCTCAGTAAGTCTGCAGATGATACCAAGTAGGGTGTGAGTGTTGATCTGCTTGAGGGTTGAAAGGCTTTGCAGAGGGATCTGGACAGGCTGGATCAGTGGTATGAGTTTCAACAAGGGTGCATGCCGGGTCCTGCACTTGGGCCACAACAACCCCATGCAATGCTACCGGGTTGGGGAAGAGTGGCTGGAAAGCTGCCTGGAGGAAAAGAACCTGGGGGTGCTGGTCAACAGCTCATATTCACACACACCTGGGCACACTCACATTAATATGTGCCCAGGCACCCAAGATGGCCAAAAGCATCCTGGCCTGTATCAGGATTAGTGTAGGCAGCAGGACCAGGGAAATCTAGGGAAATGATCATCCCCTTGTACTTGGCACTGGTGAGGCGACAGGTCAAATATTGTGTTTAGTTTTGGGCACTGCACTACAAGACAAACATTGAGGTGTTGGAGCAGGTCCAGAAAAAGGCAACACAGGTGGCCTAGAGCACAAGTCTCATGAGAAACGGCTGAGAGAACTGGGATTGTTTAGTCTGCAGAAAATGAGACTCATGAGAGACCTTATCACTCTCTGTAACTACCTAAAACTGAAAGAAGGTTCTATCAAGGTGGGTGTCGATTTCTTCTCCCAAGGCATAATCCGCAGGAAAAGAGGAAATGGCTTCACATTGTGGCAGGGGAGATTTAGATTAGATATTAAGAATTTTTTTTCACCAAAATTGTTGTCAAGCACTGGACCAGGCTGCCCAGGGAAGTGGTTGAGTCACCATCCCTGGAGGTATATACAAGATACATAGATGTAGCACCCAGGGACACAGTTTAGTGGTGGATTTGGCAGTGTTAACAGTTGGGCTTGATGATCTTAACAGTTTTTTCCAACCTAAATAATGCTATGATTCTTTGACAAAAACACAACACTAAATTCTCTGGGTTTGATCAAGTTCCTTCAAATCCACCCAAAGAACTTTATCACTTCAATTTTATTAATGTGGACTTCAGCAGTTACTCAGAAAGCAGTTACTTTACCTACAGTTTTCAGAAAACTTTTTTTTTCTTTTTTAAGTTTAGAACAGCGTTATAAATATGGAATTAACCTCTTTAAAACAGATAAAATAAAATTTAGGAAACAATGTTGAAGAATTTCATTTAATAATGTATAAATGAGAAAAAGATACACCAAGTATGATGATACAATCACAAGTGAAATTAAAGCTCAAAGATCCAGCTGGGAAATTAAGTATTGTGAAAGTTACATATTCCTTTCCTCTGCTAACATCCTTAATTTTAATATGATCCATGTCATAAACTAAAATAGCTAAGTCCCAGAATAAAGTCATTTCTCAGAAATGAAGCAAGGAAACTGGTGTATGTTTAATACGCAACCAGTTAATCATCATTATTACCTAGAATAATAAATAGGAAGGCAGAATTGAACACTTGCAAACTATTCAAGATCATTCAGCTGTGTTTTATTTGTTTTAAAGTCTGCTCAAATGGTGTATTTTTACATGTATATCCGGTAAGAACTTTTAAATTGGAACAGTAACACTACCTTATCTGCCTTTATACATCTTTTTTTGTGCTGAGTAATATATATTCACATATGTATTTGACAGTCTTATTGGATTTTCACATACGGGGTAAGAGCTGATAGAGCTGGACATATCCCCCCTTATTGTTAAGAGACTATGACAGTGGAGATTGAACACTGAGGAATTTAGCTCCATTCTACTGAACCCTTTGTACTTAGAAATCAACAAAAGACACAGGATGCCATGGCATCTTTGGGTTTTTTTCTGCTGAAAATGGAACTGCAGAAAGCTGGTCTACCCTTATCGGTGCTGTGCACTTTAAGCTTATTTTGACAAATGAGAGAACCCAGGGGTTTTGACACAAGCACTTGCCAAGCTGTGTGATACTCTAACTCTCAGGAACACGGGGAAGTTCATCTTGAGATATTGTGGGTGAGTTTTTCCATCTAAAATAATAATAATGCTTTTTGGGCAGGGGTTTTGTTTGGTTTTAATACTGCATGATAGAGTAAAACTGGAGCATCAAAAACTAGAAATTCAGATTTGAGTACATTTGAGATCTACCAAGAATTGAGGTAAATTGGTATTAGAATTTTATATCCTACATATAAAGCATGTGGTCAATCCATCATACCATATTGCTAATGACTGTAGTCACTGCTGTCACAAAGTAGCACGTTGTAAAAACATTCACCTTCTTATCTTACACAGTTGAAAAATGTCAGAACCGTTTGAATTATACATTGCATACCTCTGTGTTGTTTCTTTTGGTGAGAAGGGCACACAAGTAATGAAGTTGAATTTGAGCAATGTAAAGGCTTGTATTAAGCCAACAATCTTTTTAGTAGTAACAAAAGTTTTTCTCCTAATAATAAGCTTTTAAAGACAGCGATGCTCTGGGATCTCTCAGCCTTATCACTTTCCTGTTGCAAACTCTAAGAAGACAAAGTTCAATGAAGTTCAGACTTCAATTAGATAATTATGTACTGCTCCTGGAAGGGGAGGCAGAGGCTGAAGCAGCAGCATTTCTCTTTCACTATTTGGTGCACAGTAATGGTACATAAACTTAAACAAAAGGTGCATGTAGCTAAAACAAGAATCGAAGTCATTAAGTTCTGTGAACTGAAACTGACTGAAATTTGCTTACATGTATCTCCTCAGCTAATTTCCTACTTATGCACCAGTGAAAAATATTATATGGTTGGAAGGGCAGAAAGTGTACCTGTGAGTATCAGTCTGCTCATTTCTCTACATCTCTGTACAGCTTTAATTTCCCTGTTTTTTTAGTTAGCAGTTTTGTTACTGCCAACTCAAATCAATTTTTTTTCTCTGACCTGTGATCTGAATTAAAGATTCTTTGTCCCTACTAAATGCAGACATACTTCAATAAAAGGGGAGTTCTTTTAAGCAGAGGCAGAATCAAATACTAGAATTCAGTTATTAATTTTTCAACCACACTTATAGCTATTAAAAGTTAAATAGGTCAGAAAATATTTAATATGCATACATTCTGGACATATGTATAGAAAAGTTTTACAATAGACTTTGCTGATATAGTTTTGCTCTGAGTGTGATCCAAGTAAGGATTAGTCAGTTGTTTCCAGTCATGTGGATTTTGCTATACTCCTGCATTATTTAGTAAGATATAAGTATTTCACAATGAATAATTTAATTATTTGCTGCATACTTCATCCCAAGAAAAGAGGCACTTTAAGTTACTTCCTTACCTTGTGTTCTTTGAGTATGCCTCTGTCACTGAAAAAAAAAATCTAGCCTATGTTTTGTATTACTCTAGTGCTTTTATTACTACACCCCCAGTCTTTGCTTGTTATTTTAATGGGACTATCAAATCAAAAGCTTTTTTTTTTCTATCTTTTATAGAATCCTAAATGTTGCATCAAAAATTTCAACAGGGCTTCCCTATACCCTATACTTCAAGTTACATTATAAAAATGGTTTGGTTGTAGTAATTTCTCTTGCTTCATGAGCTCAGGGAAGTACTTGATCTCTATTTATTAACACGGGATTTGCAGGAACCTACTGCTGGGGGAAATTGCACAACTGCAAGATAAAAATTATATGTCAGTTCTGTTTAAAAAGCATGTGGGGTTACTGAGAATTAGAAGCCTATTATGTTACAACATTGCCAAACTCTTGGAAAAATGACAATCGTCAAACTAGGATAAATAAACAGAAGCATACCTTTCAGAACACTTAAATATGCTTCTGCACTCGCCACTCTTGGGATTTCCTTAGCTGATGGTTTGACCAGTTTTGGACTTCCTATATAATGAAATGTACGGATAAAAACTGAAAAGTGTAGAAGAAAGGAGAAACTAGATTAGAACTCAAAAAATGTGGACTAAAAAGTAAAGAAAATAAAAGGTATGACACAGATGTAGCTGATTCTGCTAAGAGATCTCTCCCACCTTTATGATTCTAAGACAATAAATAGAAAACAAGACATCTTTAGTTTTAAAATATGCATGTTAAACATCCACTATGCCTTTCACAGAAAGTAAATTGTAGGTTTTGAAATGTCATAAAACTCTCCCAGAAGAAAAATACGCTGCAAGTATGAGATCCTCCTTAATCTTAGGAACTCTGCTAGTCTTCAAAAGATCAATACAGGAAACTAGCTTATTTGTATTTTCATGATGACACATGAAGTTTCTGGCAGTATGAGGTGGGAGGAAAACTACTTTGCTCAGAACAATCTCCTGCCATACACCTAAGCTATTCTGTCGGCTACCCTATTCAAATATACATTTTCCAGGTAACCATCTTTTCTGTTACTGATTTATAGTCAGTACGCATGAGTGTAAATTTGTTTAGTTCCTAAAGAAAGTTAATGAATCACTGTAGGGACAGACTGGTGGAAGCTAGTCAGAAAAGTTGAAAGTCAAAAGATGATGAGACTTGCCAGACAATTTTAGTGAAGCCTCAATGGTAAGCTTTGTTTGGTCAAATCAATTTCTATTTTTCTTATCCAACATCTTTCTTTCTTAGTGTCCTCACATTGTTATTATTTGTTAAAATTATCAGTTTCTTTTGTATTTTTCTAAGTCATACCAGTGGAAAAAAGAAATTCAGTTGACCAGTAATTATTTTTTTTATGGTACCCAGTATCTACTCCTTGTTAATTGATAAAAATAAGATGGATGTCTAGTGAAATTTCTGTAATATTAAATATCACAGAAGCATTCTTCTGTCCATTTATAGGAAACCCTGTAAACAATGTAAATGTATCAAAACAACTATCTTAAGTGTAAACTGGTTTTATTCTCACAGCCAAGCACATTATGCCTAAAAATCCCTAGAATATTCATGCATAGAGAAACATGAGTTGGTTATAACCTAAGATTATAAGTAGACAGAGGGAAGTGAAATTAACATTGGTTCCTGAAGCATGCGTATACATATAGCAGTCGTTTATATCACTATCTTTGCATTAGATGGGAAGTTACAATTGTTTCATTTAATGTTATCTCAAGCATCTGAGAGAGAGCACCCACACAAGTGCATCTGCAAAAAGGCATCTCAGTCTTAAATTTGAGGGTTTTTTAAATTTGATATGAAAATGAGTACAGTTCAGTAGAATATTTATCCTCCTTCCATTTACTGCCATACTTTCTTACTAGTAGCACTTGTATTCACTTCGATAGAAAGTCCTTCCACTGTTTCTTGAGAACTGAACTATTGCCTTGAAAAGTTGGTGCTCTTTCACTTTCGAAGTGGAGAAAAAAAATAAGTAAATAAATTAGAGTTGATGAGTTTAACCAAAAATTAATAGTTTAAAACTAATAATTGAAAATTATGATGAACATGTCCAAAACAGAAAGCAACTTTAATACCAACTGCTCTCAATCTCATCATTTTTTTTTTTTTTTTGTCAGCTGCTGCAAACATGGGAATATGACCACATCCCAAAACGTAGGTGTGATGACCTATGGTGATAACTGAGTGATGTGCATCCAGTGATTTCTCAGTTTCAAAAACTGACAGAAACTGAAAATTTTCATCCCTCTATGATAACATCTTGTACGGGGTGGAAAATGCACTTTTTCTCGTGAACTTGCAGATCCCTTGAGGAGAGCTTCTCAGCACTTTCTAGTCTCCTGAAACTTGTCTCTTTATATTTAATATAAACTTACATTGTTAATTGACCTGCCTAACTCTAAATTTGACAACTGAAATCACTTTCCTATGACTGAATGTGTTTAGGTTCTCTTTGTGTATGTGTGTTTAAGTACACATCCAAACGTTACTATTACCTATAAATATGCAATCTAAACAAGTATCACTAAATGTAGTTTCTCTAGATTACCAGAAGAGCTTTGGATTTAATCCAGACATTGTGGTGATCCACTATATTACTAAAAAATGAACCCTCGTTCTCAGAAAAAAGCAGCATTTTTGTTTACAAGCATAAACTCTACTAGAAATGCTCTTATTATTTTTTAAGCTGCAATATACCTCATACTAATTAAACTGACAAAGGAAAGTTGACATTCCTCATGTCAGCATGTACCAACCTATTCTGAACCCATTCTATCAAGTTATACGGAATGGGATTTGTCCAACACCCTTTCTTATGAAACTCTTACCGACCACTAGCAAAAAATTCAGTCTTGCGACTTGTCCATCAAGACAACCTGTTTAGCAAATGGTTCTGCCTTGCTTTTGGACCTATACATTCCCAGCTTCTTCTCACATTTACAGTTCTAACACATCAACATAATCTCACAGGTTTTCCAATCACCTGCTAGCTCCAAAGTCTTCTCTAACAGAAGGGGCACCACATAGTTAAAATTATTTCACTTAATTTAAGATAACTTTTCAAGAACTGCACTAAGGTTCTTTCAGAGTTTTACATAAAATTCCCATCTAAATTACACCTCAACTGTGCACCTGGTGTCCCACAGAGAGACACTCAGAACTTCAGCTCCATGCCACAGAGCTGACACCATGAGTCTGGGAGTTCCTTTACATATGACTTCTTAGACAGACATCTCTACTAATACTTAAATATTGTTACCTTAAAACCTACTTTTAAAATACTAAAAGAAAAACTGCATTACATATCTCCCCATTGGGAAATATATTAAACAGTTATGTTAACAATTTTAAAGTAGAACTTTATATGGCTATGTCTTCAACAAAAAGTATTTAAGTACTGTTTAATCTCTATTTGATTATGATGGACTTTTTCTGATAAATTGCCAGGCTTCTATACTCACTAGTTTATGAAATTGGCAACAGTAATTTGCAGTAACAATTCATATCAAACACATTTGTATATATGAATTTTAAAAGCTAATAGTTTTACAAATTCTAACAGCATGAAAATTAATGCTATTTCTATTGTTCATGTTACACAACTCTAACAATTCAAAATGTAAACCTTTTGAAACAAACATGAAAATAAGGCCGTTACAGTGACTTATTTAAAACATTTGACAAGATGTGTTTCTAATTTATCTTTATGGACAATTCATAAAGAACATTAATCCAACAGTGTTTACTAAGTTGTAAAAAATATTTGTATGTTAGAGGGAGAGCTAGCATATGCCAATTATTGTAACATCTTGGAAGCCAGTACCACTTAGTAGTAAACAATGCAATAAAACACTCCCAGACAAGTAAACAACAAAATTCTCAATTAGAGACTGCTACTAAATTCTGAGAGTATTTTCTATTGCCCTGTAAGCTGGAAAACACACATCTTTCTTTTCCTTAGGTTGTGTGGAAGCAGCTAGGGCACAACAGATCAAGAGCAGCTTTTCAAACCAAGCAGAAGAACAGAGATGGGTGGATTTTATTGGAGTACAAGACAGACATTTGGCAAGATTTGTGAAGGCACCATTATTTTTCCAGGTGCTCTATCTGTAGCTACAGAAACCAAGGGCTTATTTAGCTAAATATTACAGTGTCATGTAGTGTCCCAGACTTCAGAAAGTCAAGAAACTAGCACAGAAAATTCTGTTCTTCTCCTAACAGAGAATAAAGCCCCTGGGCCACTGAAAAGTTACACTGCATTCAATCTTGGATGTTATTTTGGTATCTTAACCATTTATTAAGTGGTGTAACGACAAGATTGACACTTCAAGAAAAAAAAATAATACTTTGGAGCAATCTCCGTATATACGCAACTCATTAGTAGATGCTACCTGGTTAGACCTAGTCCCATACAAAGAATGGAAAGGGAGAGGAAGCATATGTTTTTGACAGTGACTAGTTTCAATAGCCACTCATGAAGTGAAGTTTCAACAACCTGTGGGAACAAACACCAGGATTACTGGACTGCAAAAGGCTTGAAGTTGCCTCACCTTTGTGCAGTTGCTTATGTATGACTATAGATGAAACTGGTTTCATGAAGAAGCCTAGACCTGTAAGTTACTCGAGATAAAATTTAAAGGAGACCTATTGTAAAAAAAATATCATCTGGGAAACCTGATTAAAGAAAGCCTAAGGACTAAGAGATTATGGTCTACCTTAAGGACACAGCATCTTCGGAAATTACATGACTAGTGGAATTAGGATTGATAGTATTACTTCTTTTTTTTTTTTTTTCCAATCTGAAATATCTGAATTTCTGAATTAATGAAAAATACAACATAGAAAGATGATATGGCAAGATGATGTAGCTGACATATGTCTGATGGCCTTCAAAAATGCTTAGTTTTTTTAAAAACAACCAAACCGTAAATACAGACCATGCAATAATGATAGCTACGTGAGCAGCAGAGGTACCTGAAATTTTTTAAGATAACCAGAACATCAGCTCCACTTATTGCACTAAATGTTTTTGCACTATTGACTGGGAAACTATTTGAGTTAAAGTATTTATTTCCCAGTTCCACTAGTACTATTTATTATAACATAGCGGTACCTTTTATTCTGTAATGACCTACTTCTGGATTTATTTTACACAAGAAAGTAGTGACAGGGAGAGATTAATTGACTTGCTCAAGACCACGCAGTAATCAAGAGACATACAGAAAAAACACAGCTAGTCCCAGCCATCTTCTTGACTCTTCCAGCTTTTGAGTAGCTCTTGCAAATATAAGTTCAAAGCACCCACCTTCTGGCTTGTAAACATAGAAATAGTCTTGGCTTTTAAGAAAAAGACATCAGTCAATGATTCTGATACATTGTTCCGTGCAATGAAATGCTATTGTATTTTTTGAAGAAATATAGCACTGTAATAAGTTGTGCATGAAGTTACTGATGATCAAATGGAGCCAGAGTAAGCATTACAAAGGTTACAAACAATACTACATTTTCCAAACTACAAGCACATCCTGGTTTTCATCTAACTCAGCTTAGAATTTTTTTGGGTTGATTTTACCTTTTAAATGTTCAGTCTTTTCAGTCTGGATCATAATGATGTACTAGACTGTTCTAACTCAAATTTTAACATACGTAATCCCTTCTCCTTGTTTCTTTTGAAGAATATAACTGTTACTATTTTTAAGTTTTCTACAAAACTTGAAATAGAAGAAACTTCAAAGTTTTATATTTGGCTTCTTAAGTGTTCCTTTCTGGTTTTCATGGAGGTTTTAAGAATTGGGATATCTTCAAAGCAAAACAAAACAAATACTGGAAAAAACAAACACTACAGAGATATTTTTTGCACATTTGAGCCATTCACTTAATTCTATCTCCAACACACGATGTGTACACTGTACAGTTCTAGACACAATTTTACCTACCCTCTCATATTCAGAGTAATTTGGGGTTTTCTGAAAGAGTAGCTTATCACTCTAAACCATAATAAATCCAGATGATCAGGTTAAATGAGGGAGAAACACTTAAAAGTCTTAATATGGACAGGGAAAAAAAATACTTGAAAAGGGACTGGTGTGGTTTTTTTCTAAGGTAATGCATTCTTTTTGCAGGTTATTGGTTTTACTAGAATCCTAAAATGACTTTTTTTTTTTTGTTTGTTTGTTTCAAGGAAAAAAAAAAAGCATTTGACCCCAAATTTGAAATGAAAGTCCTCGAAAGACCAGCCTTTTCTGATATTTCTTGAACATATTTGTAAAGCAATTATTTATTACAATGCACTTTGTGTTTCCACACTATAGCTGTTTGTTTCACCCAGAATGACTAACTGTGAGAATTTACTTTTGCTAAGAAAGTCATGGAATGATCAATTTTATTGAGCTGCTTTACACCACTTTGCTTTAGCACTTCTAAAAAGGAGGCACACCTGAACCATTTTTACAAATCTCAGAAAATGAAAATAAAATGCACTGACACCCCCCGCCCAATTTTAAAGCAGCATGTCTTGTCAAAACAACATTATTGCACTTATAAAAAGAATGCAACATAAAAAAAAACAACAAAACCAAACCACAAAATACTGTTCATAGATAATTTTAAATTCCTATTTAAACTCACAACATAAGAATTGCAATTTAAAATTTGAAAATGGCCCCAAAATCCTAACAAAAAATAGTAAGTGTACTTTCCCTTCCCACCTTGACTTGTCATCCACTTGTCATCCCCTTAATAACTGATCACTTATGCCGTAAGGCTGAATATACTCAAACCAACCATTACAATGTACAAAAATTAAACTTCTTTGCATTCAGAAAACAGAAATGCATTCAATCTTAAAGATAAAATCCCCAGACGCCTAGAGTTTTTTTCTATAAAAGATACAGGAATGTATTAAAAAGAGCATTAAATTGAGCATTTGTTCATTTTGAAGTATATGATTTGTTCTTTCAAATCTTACATAGTGAAAAATTTAACATCATTAAGCTCAGACAAGCATGAGTTCACACAAGTGATACAAAGGTGTAGCAACAGAATGGCTGTGTGAAAACCAAAGACATTAAAAGCCAGATTTAAAAGATTACAGATCTGAAAGTGTAGTTCCAATTTATAATTGCTAGATATCTCTTTATTTCTCAGTTATATACAAAGTGGAAATGAAGCCAACATTAGGTAGAAATAGAGCAAACACTGCCATAGAGTATTCAAGTATGTCTTGCTCAGATTTATGGCCAAGGCTCCATAATAAGGAATACAGTGTGTACCACAGAAACACACAAAGCAATCTTCCTTCAGAAAGGAATCTATTATTTATTCATCGAGCATATCATGCTATAAAAATCTGATTATCCTGCAAATCAAAATTCTACAGAGTAACTGAGTACTAAGTATTGTTCTTCTGCCCACCATTCTCTCCATAAATCCTTTATTCACAACGTCCGCTTAATATTCAGATACGAGTGTGTGGCTTTCCACTAAAAGGAAGTGGTTCCAGCTACTAAAAATGAAGACTGAATAATAAATTGATCAATCAAATACAATATCCTGGTGATCTTGACAGAGAATTTTATTTTGCAACAGATGCCTGTGATAGCCATCAAGGGCAAAATAGGCATTAGTGAGCTACACACTGCAAAATAAATTTACAGCTCATTTAACAAGGAACAATAGACTACTTGATGACGGACTCCTCCCTCTGGCTAAGAAACCATTAGCCTATTTTCTCATCTAGGGCCATTCAAACTAGCAGGACCCTAACCCTGGATTTGCCAGACTGTCTCCCACCTCCCAGCGCTCTCATTATTTTAACTTTGCGCAAACACCACACGAATTGCTTCCTTCCCAGTCGGCACCAGCGCTGGAGGTTCCTGGGGAGCGCAGGCACCAAGGGCAGCTGCGGTGAGCAGAGGCGGCCGGGGTGCGGAGCAGGGCGGCGGCGGGAAGCGGAGCCGGGCGGGAAGCGGAGCCGGGCTGGAAGCGGGTCCCGGCCGCCCCCCACTATCCGCCCCACTCTCGGCTCCGTGCTGGCACAGACCTGGTCCCGCTCCCACCCACGTGTTTTGCGATCGCTTTTCCACCTACAGACCGGCGTGTATGGGACGACGCGCCGCCGCCCGAGCCCCAGTCACGCCCGCTCCCGGTGAGCAGTGCCCGGGGTCCGCGGAGAGTGGAGCTGCCCCGCTCCCCGCACCCTCCCACCCCGGGCTCCCCAGCACGGCAGCCCAGCCCAGCCCCACCTCCCCTCCGGAGCCTCTGCAGCCGCACGGAGTCCCTCCCTTTCTTCTCCTGCCCGCCGCGGGGAGCGGAGTCAGTGAGACGGGGGGGTCCCGCTGTGCCCTCACCTCAGCGACCCCACCGACTCCCCTCCCCTCGGCCAGGAGCAACCATGGCGGGAGGGAGAGCGGCACCCCGCACGCACACGGCCGGAGCGGTGGGCCAAGCCGTCTCCTACCGTCTGAGGCCCTGGAAAGAGGAGGGCCAGGACATCCGCGATTTCTTCAAGCCGGGCCGGTGGCTGGTCTCTACGGCATAAGAGGCGCGGTCCATGGCTCGGCAATAGAGGTACCGCTCCGTGTCGGAGTAGCCGCGGTGCCTGACGCGAGCGCTGGCCAGGCAGCGGCTACGCGAGGCTGGCGGCGGCGGCGGGCCGGGGGTCTGCTGGTGCTGGAGAAACTGGTGCTGCCGCAGCTGCGAAGGGTAGTGCTGCTCATGCCGCCACAGATGCTTGGGGGCTTTCAGACCCCCGTCTCCGTCGCTACTGCCGCCGCCGTCGCTGCTGCCGGGCTGCACGGACAAGCCGCTGCCGCTGCTCTGTTCTGCCTCCATGGTGCCGCTGGGCCGGGCCGGGCCGGGCCGGGCGGCAGCCGCTGCCTTTCTCTGAGCAGCGGCGGGGAAACTGTGCTGAAAAGTTGGACAGCTCCTTCCGCACCGCCCCTCGGCCGGCTGCGGGAGCGGCTGCGGCCGGCGCGCCGCCGGGTCCTTGAGGCCACTCGGGAGGGAAGGCGGGGACAGGGGCGGGGGCCGGGGAGAGGGGCCGGCGCCCGCTCGAAGCTATTTAAAGCCGTGCTGGAGCCATCGCGGGGTAGCGCGGAGGCTGTGGTGGGGTGCGGTTGGTGAGCCGGGAGTGCAGGGCTATGCGGGAGAAGGGGGAGGGCAGAGACCAGGGAGGACCAGGACGAGAAGTGAGAGCCGAACGGCTCTCCCTGCCGCGGCTCCGGCCACTGAGGGGCTCTGCCCTATCACCTGTCCCTGCCGCGGCTCCGGTCCGCTTGCTCCCCGGACGCGCCACTGCCGCCCTGGAGCCGCGGGAGCCTGGGGCACGGGCACGGCGTGTGGCCACTGGCCGGACGTGACCCCCGCCCAGGGCACTCGCCGTGCAAAGCCACGGCAGGTGGCGAAGTTTCACACGCCCCAGTTCGCCCGGAACTTCGCGGTCGGCTAAAAATGAGTTCTTAGTCCCTAAACTCCTCCTTCCGCCGCCCCTTATTCCCTACATCATACTTTTAGTCTTTGCTACATCAGGTTTAGAAATCGTCTGTTTCCCAACTTGAAACCTTCCTCTGGTCTGTCGTCTTCACCGATGAGTAAGCTCTCTCCCCCCAGGGAGTAAGACTGGCTGTAAATCAATGTGAGGAAGGTTTAATTATAGCGATGCTGAGCCTACTGCTACAGGGAAGCCTTTACACTATAAATCACTAGTTTCGGGAGTTTCTAACTGTCACAGAAAAAAAAAAAAAATTTTAAGTTAGAACGTACAGAACAGGAACTTCATCCTAAAAAGATTCTTTTTTTAAATCAGTTTCACATTTCAGTTTCTTCTGTGCTCATGTGAAATCAGTAATCCAGAACAGAAGCAAATTGCATTGTTTTTTTCCATTAAGTTGCCTTTTTTTATTTTTCCCCTTTTTGCCCCTGCCCTTTTTATGCCCCCTTTTTTTCTTTTCTTTTTTTTTTTTTTTTTGTTGTTGTTCTTGTGGGTTTTTTTTTTTTTTATTTTGGGTTTTGGGGGTTTTTTGGGGGGGGGGATTGTTTGTTTGTTTGTTTTTTGCTGTTGTTGTAGTTTTGGTTTTACTGGTGTGTAGAATATGTCTTTGTCCTGTGTGGCAATAATCTATTATCTAATGCTTCTTATTCATGACAAACTTATAACTGCTACCTCCTGACAAAATATGAAAAGAAGACATGTAGGTCTTCATTTGAAAACTTTTAGTAGATATTTGCCTAGTCCTTCCATTTGCCAGGGTATCAGTACTAAGCACGAATGCATTGCAAAAATGTCTCTCCTACCGTACCTTCAAAAAACATGCGCTTTCTTCCAATCAGTGTTCACTTACTTATTAGACTGTTCTGATTAGCTTCATGCACAACTTCTACTTCCTCAATCACAAAATTGGTCTTGCCATCCTTCTTTCTTTTCCATCAGAGATCTGCAATCATTTTAAAATCCATAAATTTCTTTCTGAACATCTTCGTTTCTTATTGATGGAAATGTACACCTATATCAGTTCTTTAACATGTTGATGCAGGTTTTTTTCCGTTCATCATCCTGATAGTCAGCCTTCCTTCGCAGACATACAGCTCTCCTAAAATTAAGATTGACCCTCTAATAATATGCATCCAAGGGCTTTGTTTTTCCAAGTTAACAGGACTTTCCTAGATAATTTTGATAATCACCCATCATCACTTCATTTCTTTTTTCTCCTGTCCTAATAAGGTTCTTTTTCACCAACCAATTTCAGACAAGACACTGAGTTGTGATGCGTAATGTAAATACTGGGAAAGAGCTGAAGTAGTACTTCCGTTGAAGGAAATTTAAGCTTGAACTGCTATGTTTATCAAGTTCTGATTCTCCTGCTATTTATGCAGACATACAAGACTCTTTTCCAAACCAGACATCTTAGATGCTACCACTTGCCCAGCTGTAGCAGACTGTGACAGTTTTGGCAGCATGTGTGGGATGCAGGGGAAAGACCAAAGTGAGACAAGAGGAGAGAGTAATACCCAAAATGAAATACATAATGGGATAATTCCAGCGTGGGATATAGGCATATGGAATGCACCTGCAGTACTGCACTCAGCTCTTGAGACCCCAAAACAAGAGGAACGTGGACATGTTGGAATGAGTCCAAAATGAGACCCATGAAGATGATCAGAGAGCTGGAGCGCCTCTCCTATGAAGACAGGCTGAGAGAGCTGAGGCTGTGCAACATGGAGAAGAGAAGGCTCTGGGGAGGCCTTAGAGCAGCTTCCAGTGCCTAAAGGGGAGGCCTACAAGAGACTTTTTATAAGGGTATGTAGTGACAGGACAAGGAGGAGTGACTTTAAACTCAAAGAGGGTAGACTTAGATTAGATATTAGGAAGAAGTTTCTTACTATGAGGGTGGTAAGGCGCTGGCATGGGTTTGCCCAGAGACGATGTGGCTGCCCCATCTGAGGCAGTGATCAAGGCCAGTCTGGACATGACTTTGAGCAACCTGGTCTAGTGGATGGTGTTCCTGACATGGCAGGAACAAGATGATCTTTAAGGGCCCTTTCATCCCAAACCATTCTATGATTCTATGAAGTTTGGTATCCTTTGCAACTACCCTCCAAGTAGCTGCAGGCTGCCTTTGAATCACCTTTCACCTCCTCCACCGCAGGCCAAGTAAGCTCAGCCCCGAGCGCTCATCACTGATCCTGTGCTTTAGACCCAGCACTCCCCTCGATCCAGTAACTATGGTCACTTTGGCACAAGGTTTATTTTCTTTATGATAAATAGTGCTTGACTGCTGCCTGTCCTGCAGTTCCTTGAAGCCCCCAGGCCCTTTCCAGCAGGGTTGTGACCCTGTCAGTCACCCCCGACCTGTGCCAGTGCTTCAGGTTAGCCTTGTCTGGACTTCAACATGAGCTCTAGTAGTGATGTGCTCATTACCAGATGCCAGCTAGATGTTAAGACACCATTCTCTGCACTTTTGATCCCACCTAACAGTCTGTTCATCCAGTCCAGAGTTTCCAAGTAAGAATATTTTGTGTGGTTGTTTCAAAAGCCTTACTAAACTGAAGGTATGTTATAACCACTCTTCTCTCTTCTGCACAGTCTTTTAATCATAGAAGACAGTCAGGTCAATCAAACATTAGATGCTCTTGGTAAATCCTTCAGGAACAGACTGCTCCAGTGGGTCCCCATGGGGTCACAAGTCCTGCAGCAGACCTGCTCTGGCATCTGGATATAGATTCAGAGATGGGCTTGGAACTTTCCATCAACTGTGATCAGGCTGATCAGTCTGTAATACTTTTATCCTCCCTATGGCCTTTCTTAAGGATGAGTGTAATGTTAACATTTTCTCAGCCGTCAGAGACTTCCCTTAACCATCATGACTTTTCAGAAATGAAAAACAGCAGCCTCACAGTCACACTGGTACTGCCCTTTGCATATTAGATAAACTTTCACTGTGCTATCTTGTCTGAATTCAGGTCAATAGTGTAAACTTCATTAACATAGACACTGATGTAAGCTAAGATAGATTTGCTTGATTTTTGAAATGTATTTTGTTTGTATCCTCTTTGGGATAGGAATTTTTATTGCCTAACACAAAAGATCTTTGAATTTATGGTACAATACAAACAACAAAAATAAAACTATACACGCATCCTATGGCTCCAAACCCTTTCTTTTACATGAACTATCCTACCAAAATGTAGGTGCGAACAGAAGTTATTTTAGACTTGTATTGGAGTGAGACAACTCATGACTGTAGAGAAAGCAGCTACACTGTTGGCATTTTTTCCATTTTTTGAAGGTTAAAAGAAAATCAAATGTTTTGAGCAAGTAATACTGGTTACTGCAGTGGCTTTTGGAGGATGGAGAATAAATTCTAGCCAATGTTAGATGGCAAAACCAGATACTTGTCCAGTTTTGGAGCCTTAGCCCTATGCTGGAAATCGGCTGGCAGTTTGACGCCTGCTTTCTCTGGAGAGCATGGGCGTAAATTGTATTTTTTTTTAATTTTACTGGAATGTCAGTTCAAAATGAACCTAATAATACCTGAACATGTTTGTTCCTGCTTTGTAAGCTCTTTGTGGCAAAATCTTTAGGTTTTTGGTTTGGTTTGGGGTTTTGTTTGATTGTTTCTTTAAAGCTAACATACAGGAAGCATTACTACATGTAAAATAATAATAAAAAAGTATGTTAATCTTTTTTTGCTAACATTTCTGGTTGTGAAGGTCAGTGTAAATTAAATTTTTTGCAGTTACAGAGAGAAAGGGTGAAAGAATAGTGTCCGAAACACGCTGTCCCTTGCAAAACCTCTCAAATACCAGCCTATACAAAAAGACGCTTACAACCACATGTTTTGCTTTCTAATCAGCTGTTAAGAAACACAATTTCTGCATAACTATATTTGGGAGATTTATGTTTGCTCCCAGAGGCTGAAAGGAGCACAGTATGGAGAAAGAAAGTTAGATCCAGTTAAAATGTGCCTAAGCTTAGCTCAGGAACTCCGGAGGAACCATTTTTTCTTTTTAGAATTCTTAGCTGCTTCTCTGCTTGGAAGCTTCAAAAACTTCTCTGAGCCTCCACCTACCATAACAGGGTTCCTATAGAGTAATGAGATTAATTGTTCCGGATGCAGTACATAGAATCATAGAATAGAATTATACAATAGTTAGGGTTGGAAAGGACCTCAAGATCCACATTAACTGACCTATACCATTTTTCTCTCCTCACAAATTGCAGATCATCTCTTCCTTGCTTTTGCTGGTTAAATGGTTCTTCTGACCACACACTCTATTTTGTGAAAATGATACACCCTAAAAAATTTCATAGCAAGTTACAGACCAGTCAAGCCTATAGTTAAGCAGACCATAGAGATCATAACCATCAAAGAAAAGGTAAGACTTGGATCTCATAAAGCCAGATCAGTCTCTGTGACCATGCCCCTATTAAGTAGATGTGATGGTGGGTTGACCCTAGCTGGCTGGCAGGTACCCACCAAAGCTGCTCTACCACTACTCCTCAGCTGGAGAGGAAGACAAAATACAACAGAAGGCTTGTGGGTTGAAATAAGGATGGGGAGAGATCACTCACCAGCTGCCACTAGCAAAATGGACTTGACTTGGGTGAAATTAATTTAATTTATTACCAATCAAGTCAGAATAGGGTAACAAGAAATAAAACCTGAATCTTTAAATACCTTCCCTACAACCCTCCCTTCTTTCTGGGCTCGAATTTGCTCCTGAATTCTCTACCTTGTCTCCTCAGTCACTCAGGGGGATGGGGCACGTGGGTTGTTCATCACATGTTGTTTCTGCTGCTTGCTTCTTCCTCCTCAGCGGAGAACTCTACAGTCTTCCCCTGCTCCAGCATAGAGTCCCTCCCACAGCAGACTGCTCTCCATGAACTTCCTCAACATGAGTCTCTCCCACAGACCGCAGTTCTTCAAACTCTGCTCCAGTGTGGGTCCCTTCCATGGGCGCAGTCCTTCAGGAGCAGACTGCTCCAATGTTGTTCCCTTCCATGGGGTCACAATTCCTGCAGCAAACCTGCTCCAGTGTGGGCTCCTCTCTCCAGGGGCCCACAGCTCCTGCCAGGAGCCTGCTCCAGCACAGGTTTCCCACAGGGTCACAGCCTCCTTTGGGCATCCACCTGCTCCGGCGTGGGGTTTTTCATAGGCTGCAGGTGGAGATCTGCTCCTCCATGGACCTCCATGGACTGCAGGTGGAGATCTGCTCCTTCATGGACCTCCATGGGTTGCAGGTGGAGATCTGCTCCACCATGGACCTCCTTGGGCTGCAGGGGCACAGCTGCCTCACCATGGGTTGCACCATGGGTTTCAGGGGAATCCCTGCTCTGGCACTGGAGCAGCTCCTCCCCTCCTTCTGCACTGGCCTTGGTGGCTGCAGAGCTGTTTCTCACACATGTTGTCACTCCTCTCTCTGGCTGCAGTTGCTCCTGCACAGGAACTTTTCCCACTTCTTATCTATGTTATCCCAGAGGTGCTACCATCATCACTGATGGGTTCAGCCTCTGGCCAGGGCGGGTCCATCCTGGTGCCATCTGGTATTGCTTCTTGCAGCTTCTCACAGAAGCCACTCTTGTAGCCTCCCAACTACCGAAACCTTGCCACGGAAACCCCATACACAGGCTTACCCATGTTTCATTTTAAAATGTATTATAATAAGAAACAGTAATGCATGTATATTGTAATAGCTGTATGTTAATTTTTGCATTGGTGTGTTCCATATCTGTACCATTTTTTTACTATTAGTAACAATATTATATTATTAAGAATAATGGCATTTTGCATTTACATAGTGGTTTATGTGCATTTTATCCAAAAAAATACATATGGGATGTTACTACCTATATTTTACACAAGTGAAAACTGAAGCACGGGGCACAAAGTATGGCACAGTATTAAGGCAGACGTTCCATTACAGTCAAATATATGACTCTTCACTTACAGTTAAATATCTAACTTGCACTTCAGTTACCTTCAAATCTTTAAATTTAAAACCCCACATATTTGATTTTTTATTACACCAGTGTGCTAACATATTGAAAGAACATATTGTTCCTAAAGAACAGGATATTTACACTTTATTGAAAAATGTTATAAATAGAACCTAGAAGCTTTATCTAGAAACATACAAACAAACAAACAAACAAATAGCATATGATAACTTCATCAATATTTTCTATATGAAATCAAGCCTTTTTTTTTTTCTTCCTGATTTGGCTTATTTCACCGCAGAATCCTCAAAAGTACCAGGTCTGCTGAAGACTCAGTAGCAACAGAACATTCTATGTTTGAGAGTTGTAACTGAAATTATTTAGAAAAATATATTTCATTTTCTTGGACCTTGCCTGAGCCTCCTCGCACAAGACTGGAATCTCCCTAGCGAGCTGAGGCTTGAATATGAGAACTATTGCTCCAGGCGTACCCATCTATTAGCCTTGTATTAACATCTTGGAGCTTCCTGTGTATATCACACCAAAATGCACAGAGATCCATAAAATAAAATGTAACATTTTACCTTATAAAAAAATGCCATTTTAAGTAAGGCAGGTTTCTTAACCTTTCACATCTGTCTTTAAAAACATGTACTGGTGTTTTTTAAGAAATACTTAGAGAAGGAGAAAGAACAGTGTTCAAAACTAATAAATTTGTTTGCTTTTATATCTTTCCTAACAAAGGTTTTCACAGTATTTTCAAGGCTCTGTTTAGCTGATGGCAGTAGCATTAACAATGTACCATTATATCTCTGAGTCTTTCAGAATGGCAGCTCGTAACAGATACCTGTGATACTGCAGTGAAGATAATTCTGACATACAAAAAATAACGTGGAGCGTCTTATATTGACACCACTTTTTTGGACTAACAATTGACATGCAGTCATTAGAAACCACTGCTTTTAATTTTTGGCCTCAATATAAGGGAATTATAATGTTGAGGTGCAATACAAACCATAAATAATGTAACACTGAGGGTCAATGTATTAAGAAGATAACAAGTATAACTGGATTAGAAAAGAAAACACACAGCAGTTTAATTAGGAAACTAATAATGTCCACCTACTTCATGTGAGAGAAGATCCTTCTGTAATAGTTTACATACCTTGTAAACAACGGTAGAGTGAGAGAAAATCATTTACATTGTCTATACAAAAAATGAACCAATGCTAAAACACACACATTAGATAATGATAAATTTTGCTCAGTCGTATTCATTACTGACTACAGTGCTGATAGTGTTATAATTCAGCACAATAGCACTTAAAAAACTGCACTGTATTTTACATATAACCATGAAGTTTCACTGACTTAAGCCCACTAAGATTGAATTTCTGATACGTGGACAGTCACTAGGTCTTCATATAATTTTTTTTATCACATCTGGCTCATGAAGCAGAAACATATTCCTGCTGCTAGCAGTGGAAAAGTAATTCAGCAGATCATCATTCTATAAATCAATTGAAAATATGATGAAAGAGGAAAAAATTAGTGCTTTAAAAATTAGAGGTCTGATTAAATGGAGAATATATGGTTAGATGTAGAACTACAAAATGTAGAAAAAGAAAATATAACAAGACCATACCTGTATAAGTCTCACATAATCTACTTGTAGAATGTATTCTCATTAATCATTAACTTCTTTACCACTGCAACCAAATTGACAGTTATGGTAAGAGCACCACATCTGTTTCAACACATATTCTGAAATCCTATTGCAGAGACAAGTTAACGATCAGTAACTGTTGTTTCTTTTTTTTTTTTTTTTCTCTCTGTGACTTTTTTAAATTATGGAATTTGTCCATAATTTAATTCTACTGAAATTACTATTAACATGGTAAATGCTTATTGCCTATTAGGAAGGCTGCTTTTCCAGTTTGCAGAAAGATATTCCTGTAGATAGCTCCCTGGGGACCTATTTTTGATACATTTTTTTGCTGAGAAATAACACTTCCAAGTTCAGAGGGTGGGCAGAAACGACAAGCAAAACAAAAAAAAAAAAAAACCACCAAAAAAAAAAAAAAGAAAAAAAAAGAAGACCCCCAACAGTCAAAAAAAAAAAAAAAATCCAAATAAAACTCCCAAACAAAAAAACCCTCTGTAAACTTATTAGGTATCTAATCTACTGCCTTCTATATATAAGCATAATCAAAATACTTAATTTGTTACCTGACAGACAATATTTTTGAGTGTTCTTTAACTTTCCCTGTGTCCAGTCACGATTGATTCAAATATCTACTTTGCTTAGAATAGGTGTGGCATAAATACCAAATTAATTTATAGTATAAAGTGAAATAGAAATCATATTCATTTAAGTATTTACTATAATACAGACTACTACATGGCTTTCAAAATCTGAATACAAACACAAAGCTAACAGTTCCTTGTGTGCACAGTTTCTCCTTCTTACAGACAGTATTTATGCTAGAAGGATGTTTCTTTGAATCAAAATTCCGATTGCAAGAGCATAGTCTCTCTGTATAAATTCTGTTCTTGTTCAGTGTATTAAAGCACTGAGTTCAGTCCTGTGCAATACATTCATCATAACTCTGCCAAAAAGAAGAGAAATGCCCTGACACACAAAACCCAACCCTCTCCTTTTACCCGTGTAATTTAAAATCTGTCAAGTGTGTAAGAACCATGTGTTTGATACTGCAGGTACATGGAAAGACACAGCCAAGGCCTGGGCTTTGACACCCCTAGGGCTGATGCAGAGCTGTATTTATGAAAAGCTGAGCTGACTGAGATGAAAGGCATTGCCCCCATTAAGATCACAATTTCATGTATCCTTCCACTTGGAACACTGAGCAAAGGCTCAGTCTATTTCAGAAGCACACTAAAAATCACAAGTTATATCCCTGCTAGTGCTATGTAATTACTGAATGTAGAAGGGGCAGATCTTAAAAACATTTCCTTGACTGCCTTGATTTGCAGCTGGAGGAGGAAACAACAGCAACAGTTATTACTTTCCCAGTTGGATAGTACAGGAGCAAGAGAGGATAGATTTAGCACAGTCAGTGCTCTTCCCACTACCTCCTCTTCCCCACTCTACCACAGCAGCAGATTTAATGAAGCATAAGCCCCAGGAGAGGCTCTGTGGAGTTTCTTCCTTTTGTAGCAATAGAGGACAGTGATACCTTGATTGAAACTTGGTTTCCAAAGTAGTTCCTGAATAATAAAACTGCATATCACCCATTGATCTGGAAAAATCACAGAGTGAGAATCTAGCCTGTTTTGAATAAGGTCTGAAGGATGAAGGTACTTCTCCAATTTCTTTTCCACTCTATCAGTTAAATTATTGATCTGCTCACTTCAAGCAGAGGAACGTGGGTGGCATCCAAAGTATTTTGTTAAGGGTACACTTGTATGAAATATAATGACTTCAGTTTGCAGGGGTTTAGGAGCATTTAATTCCTTAAGACTTGTGCAGCATTAAAGCCTCTTAATTTTACTCTGATTTCCACAAACAAGAAAGCTTACAAGTTAAAAGCAAACTTCATTCAAACCTAGTTTCACTCAGTTCTCAGTGAAAAAGCATAAACCCTCACTGAAATAGCAAACACTAAGAAAAAAAAAATCCAAAACAAACAAACAGGAAGAACTGGAGTGCTTAATTTAACTCCAAGTCAGGTGAGTTTTGCATAAAACTGGTAAGATATTTACTCAGAACTAGGCAGTATAATTCTTTGGCTCTTTTATATTACTCAAACCATATCTGAAGCTTGCTACTCATTGTCTTAATTAGTTTACATAATTTTTAGTGGCAGTTTGGATTAATCACACACACACACACACCCTGAAATACTCTGCTATTTACATTCACTTAAAGAGTAAAAAGAAGGCTACTAGATATTCCATGAATGCAACTGAACCAACCTTGAAATAACTCTTTTTTAGGTAGGTTTTTCTGTTTTTTTGTCTCTGCATCCCCTTCACTCCTTCAAGCTTCCACATTAGCTTTAATATTTTTCTCCAACTTTATAAAGCAAGATGCAGAGAATAAAAGTAAAAATGTTTTAAAAATAAATTTTAAAATAGTCACTTTTCTGGAAGAGTAATACAGGTATTTCAGTTGATTCTTGCCAAGTATTAAGAAGGCAAAAGAATGGAAAGGCTCATGTCAACAGATTTCAGTTAATTGCTCCTAAAAATATTTATGGATTTATTTATTTATTTATTTAATGAAGCAGTAGATCTATCCACTACCATTAGAATGAATAAAAGAGTTTACTTCCTTCTTGGAAACAGCATTCAGAAGAAAATTACATTCTCCTGTAAAATGTGTTTAAATTACTGGACAGCTTAATTAACGCATACCTAATCTTAACTTTGTCAGATACAGACCAAAATTCAAAAATATAATGCATTGAAGCTAATTAAAGTGTCAAAATGTCTAAAATCTATGAAACTATGTATTTTTTTATTACAAAGTTAGAAATTGGTATCAGTCAGTTTTTCAATAAATTATTTTTAAACAAATAAAGGATAAAAAAAATTGTATTTAGTGTTTTTTAATATTAAACATTTTTTAATATTTTTAAAAATAAAGAGTATAGATGTAAATTAAATTATATTTCTGGTAAAAGGTTTGTTAATTACTTGCTTTTGGTGAATCAGAAATATTAACAGTTTGAATAGTAAAATGTAATTTTGAAAGTCAGTGGATTACTTAGTATTTAAATGAAGGATAGAGGGGAAAGTAGCATTCATTAGTGCGGGTAAGTGAGTGTGAATATTGCCAATTTAATTTCCCATCTGTAACTCTCCAAAGTAAAGGCCTTTATAGAAGGATATTAACTTGAGATATAAAAAAAAAGTTTTAAAGTGTTATTTATCAAAATTGTCATTTGTTACTTGTGCATCTCATACTCGCTGAAAATATTAATGGCTTTATTTACTAAACTTGGTTCATTTTGGTTTGCAACCCTCCAGCTAGAACCACTAGGAGTTTTTTCTGCTGTCTTCATTGAAAGTTGGATTGTTCAGCTCATATTTGAGCTACAAGTGAACATTATTTGAATTGCAATATTTGCCTGAAGCCAGTATAATGTATCAGTTTCAGTTATGCTCTGAAAATATGAAATTTGTTGGCTGAAAATTCTTTCACATTTGTCAAATGAATCACTTGCATAAGAAGAGCACTGCCCTCCAGAGACAAATGTGAAAGATCTCATAGACAATGGTTTGCAAAATAAAATGCCATGTTTTTCAAGTTAATTATTTTACAAAAATGGTGGAATGCTTTGATCCTATCTTATCACTCTAGCTAGCACCCACATAGTTCCCTTCAACCCTCTCTGTCCTCTCACCACTGTTTTCAAGCAGAGAGAGAGAAAGATTAAATAATTAAAACCTACTTTTCAGTCTTTAAAAAACCCAAGCAAACCAAAAAAAAGAGAAAAAAACGAAATCAAACAAAACCACCAAAAACCAAATTAACAACAACAACAAAAAAGAAAAACCCAAACCACAACAAACAAACAAACAAACAAACAAAACCAACCAGAAGCTGAGCTTCTCCCTGATATTTGCAGGGTTTATAAATCTTATAGGAATGCTAGCCAGATCGTGACTATCCAAGGCAGCAGTCACAAGCAGCAGAAGCTCTGAAATTATTCCCAGCTCTGCCTCTCTTGGGTCAACATTCACTGAGTGCTTTAGTGAAGGCTGACCCTCTAACCCATCAACAGAGGCAGAATACTAGACTTTGACATTATTACCTCTTTTAGAGCAGTGTGACAACATGCTTTGCTTGAACATGGTCTAGTACAATCGGGACATGTTAAATTTGTACTCAAAAAAGGATTAAGATGGGGTCAGAGATGCTGAAATCTACCAGTGCCTAGAAGCTATTGTTAGCATGTGATTAACATTTCAGGATTAATGGAAAATACTTGTAAGATTTTAAGTTTGAATCTTTGTTACTGCTGGATTGAAGGTGTGGGTCTTGACTTTTGCTTTTTTTTAAATAGTGAATCCTTCAAACAAAGAATTGTTTTTATATTCAGTATCATGAGGGTGTTCATGATCAATATAGCTGTTTTCCATACACATGTTTGCGAATACTTTAACAAAAGCTTTTGTAATCTGACATCCTTGCAAGAAGCAACAAATCTTGAAATATCTACCTACAGAATAAATAAGTACAGGTTTATTTTCTTACTCTCTTTTAGGTATCATAAAATACGGAGCACTAAATTTTGTCCTCAGGTTCTGCAAACAGCTCATGCTTCAGGGAATCAGGACTTTGAGTGCCACTGATCACTCAGACAGTGAAATCATCTGGCTCGGATCTGATTCATGATGGAAAGTTAATACTCATTTAATGCTGAAAAAAAAAAACAAAACCCAAACACCAGTAGCACAATACTTATGATTTCTCTGAGTGAGATATAGTAGTGGGTAAGAAATCATAATCCACTTACTGCTTTAATTACTGAAACAATTGCTGACAGTAAATGCTGTCATAAATAGAAACTGTTGGGTAGTTTCAGTTTAAATCATTGAGAGAAAAAACGCACAACTATATTCTTTAAGTTCTCAGTTCATACTCTTACACCACTCTCTTGGTAGCAACAATGTTCCAGCTTTGTTTTACTTTACCCATACTACTTTTTCCAAAGCCTTTTGCATTCTTCAATAGGTTGTCCCCTTAATTCTTAGTTAAGCACATTATATAATTATTGTTTACATTTACGTAACTGTGTAGCTATTAAGCATCTTACAGGTCTTGATCTTCCCTATGGAAAATGCTATACAGGAGAGGAATGATGGTAATTTAAACAGCTTCAACAGCATTATTTAATTATTCTCATCACAGTTCCTTAGCACTCTGTGTTAGTTCAGTAATACTTTATGCACATTTTGTAAGCCTTGACATAATGTGGAAAGCTGGTGCCATAGTTGTCCATGAGATTTCTTTGCTTGTCTTCACCGTGCTTCTTGGCAAAACCCTTACCACAATTAATCTTGGCTTATAAATTTAATTTTCTGTGTTTTGCAGAGTGACAACATTTCTCAAAATATCTTCAAATTACTTCTAATCTATCTGTATTTTTAAAAGTATTTTAATTTATAATTAAACAAACCAGATAAACCTTATTTAATTACCTTGTATTAAGGCTTCCAGTCCTACATCCTGGAATCACACTGATGATTAGCAAAAATTTTTATTTTGTTTGATTTCTAGATAGGATTTAAAGCCCAAAGAGATCACCCAAAGCAATTCCTCTCATTGTAATGCTAATAGCATCTCATGAATTGGTGCAAAAGAGAGTAGCAATTGCTACTGCTGTATTACAGGACTAGCATGAATATGACTTCTGTTATCTCACACTATCATCAGGCCTCATCAGAAAGCAAAATAGAAAAGCATTGCAAATTTTTTTTACTGATTATGCTAACACTCTGAGACTGAAAATAATGTTGTATTGCCAATGGCACCATTTTTCAAAGGTCTAAATTCAAATGAAAAAGTTTTATGCTTGGATCTATCTGACTTAAATCATTCTTAGCTACCTAGCTGCCAGTGGAACATGTTCAAGCAAACAAACAAGCCCTGAAATATTCTTAGAAAATTGCAACATCAACGAATGCATTTCAGTTATCTTTGAATTATGTGTTCTCTGACTTTACTATTGAGATTATCAAGGGCTACTTTCACTCAGTCCTCTTAAAAGTCTTTACTTTTCCAGATTTTTTAATCACGTCTGTTGCTCATGTCTACTTGTTCTTTGGTAGATTGCTCTCACTATTATTTTTAGCAGTTGTTCATTTTTTTTTTTCCAAACTCAAGGTGTATCAAAGATTGACAAAATAACCCAATACTGAAGTTATTGTCCTCAAATATAGGGAAAACTCCTACATCTAGCAACTGCTATCAATTCCTCACCTTTCTCAGAAATTACAGATAGACATCAGCAAGTTTTGTGCAAAGGCAAGCACATATTTTCAAGAGCATCAAAGGAATAACGGATCCGCAACTCAGCCCACAATTAAAATGCCATTTACATTTTAACTGGGATTTGGGATGCTTGGGTTCTTTGGAGATCACAGAAAGCACAATGGCTATGATTCTATTACTCACTAGGGCATTTGTCAAGAAAAATCTTAAGAGGTGAGGATGTTAGAACCACAGAAAAGCTTCTAATACAAAGTCAGTACTAAGCAGTGTTGAAAGAAATCTTAACTGTAGAGTATATTCATCTGCAGTGATGCAGCTGCTTCTCAGGGTAGCAACTTTATTTTGTGCAATTCTTCTCTAAAAAGCTATGACAGAATACATCTAGCCTCTGCTTTACCGAAGAAATCAATGACAATAATTTGAAATACAAGCATGTTAATGAAGAGATTAAAGATTTTTAAGCTACCAAAGAAGTCAGCACTGCTTATTTTATTATCTTAATGCTGGGATTTTAAAGGCTTTTTCTATATCTCCTTCATTTTTTGTTTCCTCCCCTACTACAATAAAAATATCATATTTTATACATTTTTAAATAATTGTTATTTACTTTAAGCAAGCATGCCATTTATACTTAACAGAGAAAATCTTATGGTGTTTTTTTCTCTGTTTTCAATTAAGGCTAAATTTACAGAACAGTCTCCAGAGGAAACCCCAGACTACTGACGACTTTACATTAATCTCCCACACAGCTTTTAGTACCTCTGTGTAGGCCGCATCCTGTCACTATTTAATTAAACAGGATTTTGTCACCATGTCTACATGAAGAACAATCTGGGTTTGAAAGTAAATTCTACAAGATATTTTAGCATCATAAAGATGCATCATATTTTATCATCACCATAAAGATAACAAAAGCATAGTTATTGTCCAGATTTATACCAATTAATCTGTGAATAAAAAAGTACAATTATATATTTATGAAGAAGAGAAATTGTTATTAATTCATGCATATATAACAAATGAAGCATCTCAAAGGGAATATTTAGGGCTAAGGATTATTTCATAGTTTTACTTTTGTGATTATAAAATCAAATTAGATTTTATAGGAAAATTACGAGGATGACATCGAGTTTTACCACTGATTATTAAATATCTTGACGCAGATCCCTCCGTATTTAAAAAAAAAAAAAAAGCGCTTTTCACATCTGTATTTACATTACTCAAAAAATAGATGACAATTCTTTTTTTCATGAATTGCACAAAAGTTTTTTTAATTTCATTGCCATAAACCAGCTTGAAAACCGTGGTGCTGAATATCATATAAGTTTCTCTATACACTGTGTAAGTTACTCAATACAGACTACTCCGTGTTCTCCATGGATCATGCACTTTTCCAGTGGTGAGAATTTCATAAAAAATCGAATGCAGGACAGTGATAAAGGTTATAATAGACACTTATAAACATCAAAAGATTTAAACATCTAGAGGAGAAAGGAGATATGAGCCAAAACAAGGAAACAGAAGGGAACTAAGGAAAGAAATGTTGCAGCAAAGTTGCAGTCAGAGAAATAAAAATCTTCCTCAAATTTTTCAAAGTTGTCATAAAAATCCAATTGCTTGAAAATCCACAGTACTGATTTGTCTCCATTGAAAAGTCTCCATTTCTGCCTGTTAAATGAATGTAAGATCATACATAGCTATCAAAAATTATCACTATACATTTATTTTCTACAAGTGACGTACAGATATGTCTCACGTTGGATCTAAGACCTTTTACTGTAGAGTCTATGTGGTTCTGCAGCCACTTATTCACACCTTTCTCATTGTCAAACTGTTCCATTTAATCACCCTATCACCTATACCAGAAAAAAAGACCAGAGTTACATTTGAATTAAAGAAAATTATAGTTGAGATGTGTCAAGACAGAACAGAATGAGACCATTGCATAGCCATTACTTGAGATTGCCCAGAAACTTATTTTGTTGGAAGTAATAGCAGTCAACCAAATCTTACTCTATCACATGGAGCAGATCCTCTGATAAAGCTCACATTTTTACTCTGTACTCAGAAGTTCAAGCAAGACACCTATGAAAAACATCTCATAAAATTGGTTCACTGCTGGGAAAGAGGTGAAACCAGAGTTACAGCCTTTCATGGCTTCTCTCTTCTATATTCTTTGCTGCTACAAGAACTACAAATTATCTGCCCTTATATTTTTGCAAGATAATTTTGAAGTTCTTTCTTTTTATCTCCATTTTATAACATTATCTCTTTTAAAGACCATTTTAAGTAAAGCAAAAATTATGGTACATTCAAGTCTCAAGAGAATCTGATCCATTTACTTTCCAGAGAACTAATGTCGAGCCTTTGTCTGAAGTGAAAAAGGAAACTGTAACTAGGATATTTAAAAGAATCAGAAGAAAGTTTGGAGCTTTAGACTAGAAACAGAAAGTCAGCAGATGAGTAAATGTACTTAACAGGCTGTTTTCAGAGAGTACACCTAATGTAAAATTCGTATGTGGAAATCACTTTCTATGCTAGATCATTTCAAAGTACCATTTTGATTACAGCTGTGAAGAAATCAACTTCCTCCTTTTTCCAGAATATCCCATTTATTCCCTTGTGTTCCAATCTGGAATATTCATTGTCTGCTCTATGAATTATCCTTAAACTTTTCAGTGTGAATCAAGGCATAATCTCAAATTAAAATCTCGCTTTCTGCAGTTGAGCTGTCTACTTAACAAGAGACTATATTTTACAGATAATGAAAAATGGCTCCAGAGTGAAGAAAAAGATAAAGTTTCATCTGCAAGAATACCAAGTATATTTTTCACTAAATAATGTTTCAACAAAAAGTGAAGTCATACAATGAAATAGCATTTTGATAAAAGTGTTGCATTATAAAATGTTCTTTCTATTCCAACAGTGTAATCCTGCAAGTGAAATGCCTTATCACGATTATCTAGAATATTCTATATATACTTGGATGTGATATTGTACGCTATTTAAACATCAAATCTTAAAAGTGTTAAATTTGCAAATTCCAAAGTGAGATTTGTAATCTGCATTAACTACACAATTTGCTAGCAATGCAAAATGTTACTGTAAATACATTCAAATGATCTAACTTAAACTTGTAACTCTAAATCTGTACTTACCCAGTCATAAAACAAATGAAGGCCTTACTAAGCTTATGCTTATGTACAAGTATAACTTCTGAAGTAGATTTATGGTTACTAATGAGCTGAATATGGATGAAAATTCTGCTGAATCAAGTCGAAGGAATGCAAACGTGACGAACAGATGACAATGGTGTAGAAAAGAAAACCTATTACAGCCCTTTTTATGTGAGAATGGCCATATTTAGCCAGACCAAGAGTCTTTCTAGCTAGCATCCTGTAACCCTTACTGGCCATAAGCAGGTACCTGACAAAATTAAAAACAAGACAGGCATAGCTGATATGCTTATCAAAGCAGACCTTCTCAAGTAACCTTGTAAACTGATCAAATTTATTCTCAGAGGATTTCTAGGTATATTTTAAGTTATAAATAGAATCGGGCTATAAAGTAGCTGCTATATATGTAAAGTACTACAGAATAATACTATAAAATAGTTATTATGAATTGTGTGTACTAATTAGGTTATGCAATCAGATGCTTGTCTCTGCACAGTATTATACTGAAGCAAGAAAGGTCAGAAATGGTGACAACAGCTTCATTCACTCTATAGCCCATATCCTTTCCTGTGCACCACCTTGTCACTTCCACTGATTTAGAAAAAGGAACACATGAGAAAAAATATAGTTCATAATCAGCCTCAATAGAGTTAATACAAAAGTAACTGCACACACAGACCTTCAGAAAGATTGGGTGACGTAAGTGCTCAGAATTAATATTCTTCTACTTTGATTTTCATTCCCAGGTGTGCACTGGCTGCTCAGATTCTAGGTGCCATTCTGCACTATCATACAAAGGGCCTTTAGGCTGCTCTGTGCTTTCCTACTACTGTTTGTTATGTCTTTCCACACCAAGACAACTTGGATGGAATTACCTAAAGTCTGGATTCAACCCCAGCTGCTGGCTGATTGACCCTCTTGAAGTGATTCCTATCTTTCTCTCAGCTTTATGTGCCTATAAGAGTCCAGCAGGTTTCTTGTATTTGTAAGCTGCACTGTAAGGATGATTGAAATGCAAACCAGAAAGAGCTCAAGACATCAATAGTGGTGAAACCAATTCGCTAGTGAAACCAACGTAAAGTGACAATTTCCAACATGAAAAATCCTCGTAATGAAGACACTCTGTATTCCTCTAATTGGATAAGCTTTCTGATCTTTCTTGTCGTCTCTAAATTGACATTAATGTGACATAGTGAAAAAGTATATTTTAAGAGATTGTTATGCATTTTTTCACGCTGCATTTTCAACAGTGAATTACTATTTTCAATTTCACACAATTTTCAGTAGTGTGTGATCTTGTGTTTGGCTGATTGCCTGAAGAAATATTCTAATATAATGACTATTTTACTAGTTAACTGCTCAAAAAAAGGCAATACCTGAAAAGTATGAATCTTTTTAAAACAATTAACGTGATACCTTCTCCATTTTTGGTACAGAAAGTAAAGCTGATCTTAATGAATTTCCAGCCTTCCTTTGGGTCACTGCAACTCTAACCAGTTATATAGGAGCAGTCTTTTACTTTTTGAGCTTTCCTTTGCAAGATGAGCCATTGTAGCGGTAGGCCTTGGCACCTATAATCATCTAAGTGGAAAAATGAGCTAGGCACTAGGAAGAATCACCAAGAGAAATCATTTAAAGAGATCACTTAGCAAATGACCAGCCTTTATATATCTACAGTCAAATCCGCTATGAAACAAGAAAACAGTCTCTCCTGTTTAACATAACAGCACCGAATTATATGAATGCAAAAGCAGAGAACAGAGTAGTCACACTAAGAAATCTCTGATTTTTTTGAATCATAGAATAGTTAGGGTTGGAAAGGACCTCAAGATCATCTAGTTCCGATCCCCCTGCCATGGACAGGGACACCTCTCACTAAATCATCCAACACAAGGCTTCATCCAACCTGGCCTTGAACACCGCCAGGGATGGAGCACTCACAACCTCCCTGGGCAACCGATTCCAGTGTCTCACCACCCTAACAGGAAAGAATTTCCTCCTTATATCCAATTTAAACTTCCCCTGTTTAAGTTTTAACCCATTACCCCTTGTCCTGTCACTACAGGACAATGCATACCAGAATGTAATAATAATTGAAAATTAAAATAATATTTAATCATAAAAATCCTACATAATCAGCCAATGACTCACTTTCTTGTAGTACACTAGATAAAATGTGATTGAAGGCTTAGAAACAATAGTAGGACACCAAATTGTCTGAACAAGGAACTTCTTATAGAGATGAAATTCAAGGAAGCGTTGAGTACGGGAGGTGGAAGAAGAAACACATTTCCCAGAAGGAATATGGAGGTATCACCTGGCTTTTCAGCAATGGCATCAGTAAAGTCAAAGCTCAGCTGGAAATGAACATGGCAATGAGATGAAGAGCAACAAAAAGGTACATCAGAGGCAAAAAGAAGAACAAGGAAAATATGGGCCTGACAGTGAATGTAGTAGGCAACCAAGTGATGAAGGACATAGAAAAGGATTAAATGTGCAAAACCTTCTTTGCCCTATTTTACTGGCAAGGTCTGCTCTCAGGCCTCCCAGGTCACCTTGTCCTGATGGGAAGTTTGGGGGAATATAAAGTACCCCATTGTAAGGATAGGTCAAGTTAGGTTCTGCTCAAGTAAATCAGTCACATTCAAATTCCTGATACCACATAGGATGTATTCAACAGTGCTGACAAAGACGGTCAATGTCATTGTGAGAACACCTTCTATTTATCATCACTGAAAAGCTGTGGTGGTCAGAAGAGGTCCTCAGTGACCTGAACATGTTTGATGGTAAGAAGATCTTTAAAAGAGAGAGGAAGAGGGCTTAGGAAACTACAAGCTGCTCTAACCTCACCTTAAATGCTGGGAAGGTTATTGAGCAAGTTCCCTTGGAAGTAAGTTTTAAGCACAGAGGAACACTTAGCATAATTTTACCAAGTGCAAATCATATGTGATGAACCTGATTCCCTTTCATGAGTAAAGTCCTGGCTTTGTGTCAGACAAGAACAGCAGCAGCAAGGTTTCTGACAGACTTGCACTGAAATCTTGTAGCTGAGCAGGAAAGATATAGACTAGATGAGGGGACTAAAAGGCAGACAGCAAACTGGTTGGACTATCTAGCTCAAAATGTTTTGGCCAAGTGGTTCCAAACTTCAGCATCAGTTAGGGAAGAACAGACATCCTTAGGAGTTAATACTGGAGCCAAGACTAGTTAACACCTTCAACAACTATCTGGACAGTAAGGTGTAATGCACACTCAATGACTTCATAGATGACACCAGAATGGTGGGAGCACTTGATACACTAGAAGGCTAACATTCACAGGGCCTTGGCAATCTGGAGGAATAGCAGGACAGGAAACACATAAAGTTCAGCAAAAGGAAAAAATAACCTCAGCTCACCCTATTATCTGCTGTTAACTCACTTTTAAAAGTTGATCTCAAATTTCATCTGATAATTATATAACCCTGCAGTCAAAGAGGACTATACCACGGTTTAGATTTTTTCAGACGTATCTATTGATTAAAAATAACTATTTTAAAATGCTTATTTTAAGTAGTACTTGTTAATTTTTTCCTTAAATTAGAAAATACATGCACACATACGCTTACTCATCCAAAATTTACAGTAATGTCTTTTTCCCTTCTATGATATATAAATGCTATATAAATAATGGTTTTGAAGGCCAAACAGGTCATTTTTATCACTGAAAAGACAGAATTTTTACCACTACTGAACAAAATGTTAGCATTTGACAAAAAATCTGATTTTTTTAAAAAGGATTTCAGGATGGCTAATGCTGGGCTAGACACAGTACCTGCTGTGCTCCACAGCATACCTGTACATCAGATCTAAATCTGGCAGATCTTAATGATAGGCATAAGTTAAAATAATCCTTTTCTTTGGACATGAGAGTCTAGAAATAAGTGTCAGATATGAAGTCTTCTATGGTATTAAGAATTACTATTATGTGAGTATTCTGGTATGGGCTTCACAGCTTCTTTACCTCTCTAAAGCACCCAATCAATAAAAGTCTTGACCAACAGAATTATTTTTAAGTTATTCACGCTAGCATACATATAGCAACATATAAATTGTTGATGCTAAACAAAAGAACAGAAGACTTGCTTAAAAGCCCAGGCTTGGATGCCACAAAACTTTAAAAATTCTAACACCCATTTAATTTTACAAATCTCCACTGATCTTTCCCACTGATAGATCTAAGCTTACATACTGACTCAACTTTGGTTTTCACGCCAATTAAATGTGCTTTTCTTTCTAACAGATACTGTAGTCAGATAGAGTTTTATGGAACTGAGTCGATATAAAGGAAACATAGGTTCCGTGTGAGTGGATGCATACAACAGTTACATGTGTAACTCCTAATAATAATAATTAAAACCCTTCTCAGACCTAGTCAATAACATTCTCCTTGACATACTGAAATAAACTTGAGGCTTTTATTCTTTTTTCCCAAGTTCCATTCTCAGCTTTCTAACACGTAGCATAGGCTAGACACAAAGCCAGGAGCCAGAAACTCTTGAATTATATTCATAGTCTGATTACTTGGTTGTTCTGTAGTCTTGGCCAGTTCTACTACCCCATTGTGTGCAAGTTTTCTAATGCATAAAATGAAAATAAAACTACTTACTCACTAACTGATCTCCCAAAGGCAACATGTGGGTTTGCTCATGTTTATAATGCTTTTAAAATAAAGAAATCTGCAATAAAAATGCTAAGATTTGTTACACTATTCTTCATTATTCTTAATTGGCAGGTGAGTCAGGGAACACAGCTGTAGCTGAAAACAGACTAGACCCATGAGAAGCTTCCTAAGAAGAGTTACAGTGTGGCAGAACCAAGATCATAATTCTCGGTTGAAAAAGAAATTAAATGCCAATTTTTATTTTTTATCTTCTTTCTTTTTTATCTTTCAGTACTGTGTAAACCATAGTTCCCACTTATTTTCACTACATATATTACCATACAGAGTTGCAAATTAATAAACCTGAAGGGCATCTTTACCCTAGCTTTTATCTTTACTAGACATTATTCTGCTAAGGTCCAGTCTCCTTATCTTCATCATCTCTCTCTAACACTCTGTTCCTTAAAATAATAACCCACATTCAGAACTCTAATTTTTTTTTTTTTTTAAATACTTTGCTAGTATGGTGAGTGAATAACTGCAAAATTACGGCTCAGGATTCCCACATTTCAGTCATTTAACATTTGAAAAAGCTCTTCTGACCCTAACTAGAAAAGGCAAAATATAGTCTTTGAGGTATTACTCTGACAGGGGAAAGACAATGAGCGAGCAAGTGGTAGACATTAAGAAACATTTAGTTTGCAGCTAGGACTCTCAGTCTGTATTGCCATAGTATCAAACTTACATTGATGATACTAATAACAATTTTCTAATATTTTCTTTCAAAAGCAGATATTAAAAAATTTAAGTGCATCTTTAAAGGGTGGAAGGAAAAACTGGGGATAATTTTAAATCAAGTTTTTATTTGATTTCCAATAGAGAGAGTTTTCATTGCTTCTTTAATGGATAATAAAACGTAAATGGTTTTAAGCAGTACAGTGCCTATCTAATCCACAGAATTTAACTTAAGGAAAAAAAACTAATAAATTTGGATAGAAGGAACATTGCAAAAAAGATACTTCAGAAATTAACTGTCATGTAAGTCATTCTTATAGCTCCCTAATGTTTCATAAACATGCTGAAATACACACTTTCAGTTGAACATAAGCAATACAAAAGCAATTTAAAATAGATCTTATGTTGTACAATAATAATAATGTCTCCCAAATGATGTTTAAGCAAAGAATATGGTTAGTAGTAAGAAGAGACACCATATATACTGAATTACAGATAACTAAATGAAACACACAAAAAATGTTTCGTATATTTTTATATAGAAAGTCTTTCTAACCGCATCTCAACTCCAAAATACATTTTGCTTTCAAACAACCCTTTCAATGATGTCTTCATAAATATGATATATTAACATTTCTGGAATTTACGTCCAATGAACATTGCATTTCCCTTCATATTATGTCAGTCGTATGTATTAGGAGGACAGAAGAATCTCAGCAGCAACTGAAAAATCCTGTTTTCAAGGGAAAATAAAAGCCTACATCAGACTCTTGATAGCTTGAATCTGTACCAATTGCAATTTTGCCAAAGCAAAAGTATTCTGTCAGTACCTTCCTGTCTGTGCATCCCATCTTAAATGGCATCATAACTGTTACCTATATCAAAAGCTTTGATAAACTTAGTTACAGTTTCTTGAGGAAAACTGACGAAGTTTAAAACACATGGTCACATACACACTGCAAATACCCTAGCTGACCTAGCTTACAGTAAAATACGACATTCAATATTCTATATACACAAGGTAAATATACTGCTTAATAAAAAAAATAGAATAAAATATAAAATAAAATAAAAAATAAAATAAAATAATAATAAAATAAAATAAAATAAAATAAATAAAATAACATAAAAAGAACTAAAATATCAAAAGCAATTGCCTGCCTGTTTCAAATCCTCCCCATAGAAGGTCTGGCAATTGTTACATTTCGTAAATATAATTGTTGCTACCAGCTGCAGGCTGAGTCTATCAATTTGTAAGCACTAGTTTTTATAGCTCCTGTTAGCAAATGTAAGATATAAATCTTCATCTTAATGATGATCTTTATTATTGTCTCAGTTTAGCCTGGGTTAGAAAAACTTGGAATCTGTCTCCCTTCATGCATGGAAAGAAATTAGAAGGGTGAAAGGAATGACGAGACACTTTGCTGTCTCCTTAGAGTCAGAAGACTTAAGTGTTTAAAAGAGGATGAAAGATTTAGAAAAACACTGCTGAATAGTTTATTTCTAATTTTTCATATACTCTGCTGTGTTGTTTGGGAATTTTTAAGAACTGTTTGTGAATTAGTGTAGCTTGGTTATACAAAGCTAACATAAAATCAGAAATGATCCTGAGACATCCTAACAATAAAAAGAGAAAAAGTGAAAAGGGGAGTGTGTGTGTGTGTAAGTGCATGTCCAGGAATCAAATGCATATTTTACTTTAAAAACTACATGCATTGTCACTGGTTTTAGCTTTGAATCACAGTGTAAGACTCTTTATAATATTATATTTGGGGTTTTTTAGCATATTCTTTAAAAAAACGTACATTTATAATTTATAGTGTTTTCAGTGATGAAATTTTTCCACATCAGACTGACTTGCTATAGCCCAAATGTTCTTCTGCCTTCACCTACCTACTAAAGACAGAGGTTTCCTTTTCTCAGCAGCACATTTCCATACATTCAAAGTCAAAGGAGGTAAGCATTTCCACAGACATAATAGGTCCCCTATGTTTGTGTACTTTTACGGAGACAAGATGCCAAATAAAATGATAGCTTCCTCCAGCTTTTCTGCTGGCATTACAAGCACGTAAACGGGAAATGCATAGCTGCTTGAGTGAGCTAATAACTAAAAAATGGCACAAAACAGCTAGAGAAATATAATTTCCTGAACAATATTCTTCCTATAGCAGCGTAATTGCTCTTTAGCTAAGAAGGAATCATAAAAGCTGAAGATTTTATATTACAAAGAAGCAGCAAAATTATAATTGCTTCTGCTGTTCTGTTCAGGTTTGGTTTGTTCGTTTGCTTTAACAGCCTGGCAGTTTCATTCAGCAATCTGTAGATCTGCTGTTTCCCAGCCTCTCTCAGAAATATGCTTACTTGGAGACAAACCATTTTTTGTCCAGTTCCAAAACACATTGTACCAACCACAGGATGAATATCATAGGCAGGATACAAACTTATCTCTTAATGCCTATGACAGATTCTTAGCCTAGAGAAGCCTCTCACAGAACCAATCATTCTCCAAATACAGCAGATAGCTACCCATAATAACCAGTACATATTAGGTCTGTTAGTTACCCAAATACCCTTCAAACTGTCTTGCTTGCTCTTGCATATTTCAACACAGCCTAAAAAAAAATGCAGTTTCCAGAAATCTATAATCACTTAGATGTTTTCATAGGACAGAAGTAATGTTTTTCGTTCTGCTTTCTGATCTTCTGTCACATCAGGAGCATACATATTTTTTTTCACTTAGTGTTAAGAAAGCTAAAAAACCAGAGTACCCTCAGTGCATTACACAGTTTAAACAGGACATCCCAAATCCCATCGAAGTTTCAAAGCCAAATACTCAAAAATCTGGAAAAGCCAGGAATCTGAAATGTAATCATTCCACCTATACTTCTTTTCCTTCCGTATCTCAGACCAATCTTCCCTCCAGCCTCCATGGATAGAAAACAAAAAAAAAAATCACGACAATTTATCTTCAAAACTTTACTAATTAACATTATATTTATCTCTCCAAATGATATTTACATTTGTAAACAATCTAAATATTTATATGCTTCTATGGATGTAGTCACTGTTTCTATAAGCATGTTTCAAGAATTTATCTCTATTATTCAAAAGAAAAAAAAGATATATATATAGAAATAAGATTTGGGGGTGATACTAAATTTAAAGTTAGTATTAGATTGTTTTGGACATAGCAACCTGATGAATACTTATATTTTTTTCAAGCACTGCAAGTCCTACATTCTCTTCACAGTTGCATTATTCAGAATACAATATTGTCTCTGAAGATATATCCAAAAGTTCCTAAGTCAAGTCCTGCATTTCAGCTCTCATTATGTTTGCCTTTCCTTTTCCTTATATATATTCAGGTTACCAAACAGCTGCTCTGCCGCTGCCACCATTGTAAAGAACAATTTCACACTAAACAATTCACATTTTGGAAAATAAGCACAGCAAATAGGATGGTGTTAGAAACATATAAGAACAGGAAAGTTTACTCTAAAAAATTTGCAGAATGGAAGAAGCTACGGGTGTAATATGAAGAAACTATTATACAAATCACTATAACCAAATATGTTCAACTATTTACATTTGAAATAGTGTAGTTATACCAGAGTATGCAAAAGCCTCTCATGAATCCTTGAAACTTGTTTTGAAACTGTGTCATGTGAAAATTTGTCTATGTATAAAAAAGGTCCTATATTTATTATGTCTTTAAAAAAATGGTTATTCAAGACTCCAGAAGTCTACTTTCTGAATATATAATTTAGTAATGTTCAGAGAAAATACTTTCTAGTGTTTGTATTTGGACATGACCAAAAGGTTTACAAGCAGTATTATCAAGTGGCAGGCACACATTTACATATTAATATTTTATTCTTCTTTTTCACTTATTTAGGGGATTTAGGAAAGAAATAGATACCTGTTCTAGAAGCAGCATCTTCTGTCCTGCACCTGCCACTGAAAATATCAAATCAGAAAATTGCTGGACCTTACCTGCTGGACTCAGGAGATGTAATAGCAATGAGAGGAAGAATCCTCAGTGGAAGGGTCGTGGGCCTTGGAATAGCGTCAGTATCATTCTTTTTATCCCAGTCTGCCTGTTCTAACTGTCTGAAAGCCAGGGGTGGAAGCTGGATGTTACGGGATGATAATCTGCGCACAAGATAGGGCTCCATTCCCTGGGAAGACTCTTCATCCTCAGTGCTGTGATGCAGAGCTTCTTCTGAAACCTATGATCAATGCAAAAGAAAATATCCATCATGTAAGAAAACACCTATAATGTTAATTTGATAACTCTTTTAATTCCTTTTCATAAGCTACTTTCTTACAAACATTATTTATACTGTCGTTATTGAGAAAATAAAAAGAATGAAAAAATGCAATAAAGGTTTCTGGGGTTTAGACAATTTGAAATTTTAAAAGGAAAGACAAAGGCATTTTATTATGAGATTAACACGCTACTATCTAAAATGTGTACTCATACCTGTAGAGAGGACAACTGTCACCTGCATTAAGCAAGTTTCTGTCCCACAATACATTTGCTTTGCTACAGGCTACCATCTACCTTTTGGAAGAAATGAAAGTCCAAATACCAATAATAAAATAAAAGTAATAGAGATTTGCAACTATGCAACTCTCAATGTGAAAAGAGTAGAAAATTCATGTTAAATTCTCTCAGCTTTTCCAATGCCCAGCTTTCTCTCTTGCCCAAGACAATTTTATGTTATATAGTAAGTAACAAATACCTAAAGCAAGCACTGTAGTGCTTAGAAACAGAAACAGAACCTCCTAAGATCAGAGTGAAATCTAAGCATTAATAAACATTATTTGTTTAATCATCTACACCACTGGTAATATTTTGTGTGTTATGGAATAATGGAAGACAATCCAAGAAAGAAATCTCCAAATATATCGATTTAAAGGAGAGAAGATGTCTTCAGAAACTTTTCAGAACTTTTAACAAAGAGCTCACCATTGTGAGAGAAAATTGTCAAAGAATTACATTTCTGAGAACACTGATATTCTGAGAAGCCTGTTGTAATAATAAGAAGAAATTGGCTTTTCTTCTCCGTGTCTTACACAGTCTTTTACCATTACCTGATAAATTCCCTACCACAGATATTACAGTCTGAACCTATTGACTTGATTACTTTCCTTTGAAGAAACCCAAGTTCTGAGCAAGTCGAAAGATTTCTTACGTCTAAATGAAGAATCAGGAATACAGCAAATATAGCTAAGTATTATTCCACATAGGTCATGCATCAGTAGCTTCACAGTCCCAGTACAATATTTCAGATAGGTGCACTGAGTATTTGCCTCTGCCAAACTAGAGTTCACATGTGTATTATAGCACACATGGTATACTAAATAAAGCAAACTATACAGTGCCCATAATTTACAATCAAAGCTCCAGTAACAGCACAGACACGACTTCAGTTTGACCTCCCTCATGAGGGTTGATACACACGTGCAAGAAAAGCTTGCATAGCAATGTATTTATGTGTCCCTGCACATGGGATGATCTTAAGCTCCTTTCCAACCCTAACTACTGTATGATTCTATGATTCAGTGCACTCAGGGAGAGCCATTAATGAAATACCTTTCATGATGAGTAGTTATATGGGGTTTGCACAGCAAAGTCGGTGTTGGTTTTTGGTTGGTTTTTTTTTTGGGGGGGGGGGTGAAGCTACAATGATGGCTGCTCTAAGAAGCTGCCAGAAGCTTCTGCCATGTCCAATAGAGCCAATGTCAGCTGGCTCCAAGATTGACCCACCACTGCCCAGAGGCCAAACCAGTGACAGGGGTAGTAGCACCTCTGGGGCAACACAGGAAGTGGAAAAAGTTCCTGTGCAGGAGCATCTGCATCCAGAGAGAAGAGTGACAATAGGTGTGAGCGTCGTGGTTTAAACCTAGCCAGTAACTCAGAACCATGCAGCCACTCACTCACTCCCACCTCTTCCTCTCCCTCCACTTCTGGAGGGATGGGGAGGAGAATCGAAAGAATGTAACTCCCATGGGTTGAGATAAGAACCATCCAGTAACTAAGGTATAACACAAACCACTGCTGCTGCCACCAATAATAATAGTGATAAGGGAAATAACAAGGGAAGAGAATACAACCGCTCACCACCCACCGGCGGATACCCAGCCCAACCAAGCAGTGGTCTAACCCTTCTGGGTAACTGCCCCCAGTTTATATACTGGGCATGATGTGCTGTGGAACGGAATACCTCCTTGGCTAGTTTGGGTCAGGTGTCCTGTCTCTGCTTCCTCCCGGCTTCCCGTCCTCCCTGGCAGAACATGAGACTCAGAAGGTCCTCGGTCAGAGTAAACATTACCGAGCAGCAACTGAAAACATCGGTGTTATCAGAGCTGTTCGCAGGCCGAAACTCAAAAACACAATGCTGCACCAGCTACTAAGAAGGAGAAAAATGGCTGCTGCTATTGAACCCAGGACAGTGAGGAACAGCTCTGCAGCCACCAAGGCCAGTGCAGAAGAAGCGGGGGAGCTGCTCCGGTGCCAGAGCAGGGATTCCCCTGAAACCAATGGTGCAGCCCATGGTGAGGCAGCTGTGCCCCTGCAGCCCATGGAGGTCCATGGAGGAGCAGATCTCCACCTGCAGCCCATGGAGGTCCATGGAGGAGCAGATCTCCACCTGCAGCCTATGAAAAACCCCACACCAGAGCAGGTGGATGCCCAAAGGAGGCTGTGACCCTGTGGGAAGCCTGTGCTGGAGCTGGCTTCTGCCAGGAGCTGTGGTCCTGTGGAGAGAGGAGCCCACACTGGTTTGCTGCAGGAATTGTGACCCCATGGAAGGGACCCACACTGGAGCAGCCTGTTCCTGAAGGGCTGCACCCATGGAAGGGACCCACACTGGAACAGTCTGCTCCTGAAGGACTGCAGCCGTGGAAGGGACCCATGCTGGAGCAGTTCATGAAGAACTGCAGTCCATGGGAAGGACTTGGGTTGAAGAAATTCATGGAGGACTGTCTTGTGTGGAGGGACCCTCTGCTGGAACAGTGGAAGAGTGTGAGGAGCCCTCCCCGGAGGAGGAAGAAGCAGCAGAGACAGCATGTGACGAAGTTACCACAACCCCCATACTGAATCCGCCTGCACTGCTCAAGTAAAGGAGGTAGAAAAAATAGGGAGTAGATTTGAACCCAGGAAGAAAGGAGGGGTGGAGGGAAGGTATTTTAAGATTTAGCTTTTATTTCTCATTACCTTACCCCTGATATCATTACTAATAAACTATTTTCCCCAAGTCAAGCCTATTTTGCCCATGACAGTAACTGGTGAGTGATCTCTCCAACTCTCCCTGTCTTTATTTCAACCCATAAGCCTCTAGTTATGTCTCTCCCTGTCCAGCTGAGGAGGGGGAGTGATAGAGCAGCTTTGGTGGGCACCTGGCATTCAGCCAAAGTGAACCCACCACATTAATGTTAATAAGCTCAGTGTACACTCAGAGCTTCAGCAGTTGCTGTAAGCAAACGCCTTCTAATTAGATTTTTAATCACAAAATTTATATTCATAATTTAGCTATTTTTCTTAATCTAGCTGTAATGTAGTTTAAGAAAACAAAGATTATAAAATGGTAGGCATTAATGTACGTACTCTGAAGCAAATCAACAGGAAAATCAATTGCTGTGAAAATTCTACAAGAATTAATGTGTTACAGTCATCCAAGGAGAAGTTTAACTTCAGGCTTGCGTTTTCAGTGTGTGCATAGTGGATAGTCAAGACATATGAATAAATTAAAAATAATAATGAAATTAATTATAGCCCTGCAAGAAACGAAAAATGCTGATATCAGATCTATAATCTGCTACATGAGGCTATTTAAGCCACTTTATCATTTCATTTTTTGGGATGCTGTGAAAATCATAAAAATACTTGAATTGCAGCCACAGACAATCTGAACGTGACAGTTGAACAGAGAAAGTGAGCTCTCTGGACAAACTCATATGCAAAAATTAAAGAAAACCGTAAGGGAAAGGAAAGACTTCCAACCCAAACATTAAAGTCAAACTTCAGAATGGACACCTAATGTATATTTAGAGGACAATGAAAAATTAAATCAGTTTATGGAAAAAGAGGCCACTGGTTCAAGTGCAAATACTTGGGCATCTAAATCAGGAACTATTGATGATATTGATTTTACTTATCTTGGCAAAACATCATCTTGCCTTATTTTTGAACATAGTTATAAGGAGCACTACATTTACTCACAGAATCATACAGCTACTGTTGGAATGGCCTTCATGATGTTGTCCACTCAAACCTCACACTCAAAATGAGATTATCAATCATCAACACTAGATCACATCAGCCACAGCTTTGTCTGAATCTCAGAAAGCTTCCAAGAGAAATTCTACCGCCCCCATGGATAACCTGACCTGCTGCTGCATCACAATCCTAATGAAGATTTTCCTGGTGTTCGGTCTGAACCTCCCAATATGGAGGCCCATGCACCTTCTTAAACACATGCCACTGCTGAGAACAATATAAATTTGGTGTCCTTTGCAACTACCCTCCAAGTAGCTGCAAGCTACCTTTGAATCACCTTTTACCTCCTCCACCACAGACCAAGTAAGCTCAGCCGAGCGCTCATCACTGATCCTGTGCTCTAGGCCCAGGACACCCTGGTAGCCCCTTCCCAGGCACCCAGCATTCCCCTTGATCCAGTAGCTATGGTCACTTTGGCACAAGGTTTATCTTCTTTATGATAAATAATGCTTGACTGCTGTCCGCCCCGCAGTCCCTTGAAGCCCCGAGGCCCTTTCCAGCAGGGTTGTGACCCTGTCAGTCATTCCCGACCTGTGCCGGTGCTTCAGGTTATCCTTGTCTGGACTTCAACATGAGCTCTAGTAGTAACCCCACATAGTTATATGCTTATTACCAGATGCCAGATAGATGCTGAGGCGCCATCCTCTACACTTTTGATCCCCGCAGTGAAACTAGTTTTCTGCTGTAGGAAAGACCTAGCAGCCTTTACATGCTGCGCAGGTTCCCTGACTGGAATTCAAACTAGTGTTTTTTAAGGGTGTAGTCTGCTAAGAGAGATTTTACACAATAAAGGGGCATGGGGGGAGATTCTTGTTTTATCTGACATTTTTAGCTTTTCTTCTTTCTTTAGCATGGATAAGTAAATAATAATTTCAAAATTCCTAGCAATCAGTGAATTTCTACATTTTACATATTCATAAAATTGTGGTTTCTACTGAAAAATCATGTTTCTGAACTAAAGACAGAAAGAAATATAAAACAATAGCTAAGTGTTTCTTGTAAAGACCCTTTAACTGTATGTGATCTTCTGACAAAAAAGGAAAAATACAGACTCATAAGACCAGGCAAGATCTAAGATTCTCCATGTCAATAACCCATGAGAAGCCTGCCTTTCAAAAAGGAAAGACATTAAAACAGGATGACTGTAACCACTTATCAACCCTAGGAAATAAAAATTTTATAATAAAAGATTAGTTAAACCCATCGGTTAAAGTTTGTATATAGTCCGTGGCTGCTTGTCTCTCATAAAATGCAATTTTAAAGTCAGCTTTTAATGTACACATCACATTCATTGCATGATAACCTGGGCAAGTCATTGATGAAAAGCCAAACAAAAGCATAAGAGTTTTCATATAATCATAGAATCCTAGAATAGTTAGGGTTGGAAAGGACCTTAAGATCATTTTGTTCCACACCCCCCCCCCCCCGGCCATGGGCAGGGACACCTCACACTAAACCATGTCACCCAAGGCTCTGTCCAACCTGGACTTGAACACCACCAAAGATGGAGCATTCACAACTTCTCTGGGCCACCCATTCCAGTGCCTCACTATTCTCGCAGTAAAGAACTTCTTCCTTCTATCCAATCTAAACTTCCCCTGTTTAAGTTTTAACCCATTACCCCTTGTCCTGTCACTACAGTCCCTGATGAAGAGTCCCTTTCCAGCATCCCTATAGGCCCCCTTCAGATACTGGAAGGCTGCTGTGAGGTCTCCACGCAGCCTTCTCTTCTCCAGGCTCAATAGCCCCTACTTTCTCAGACTATCTTCATATGGGAGGTGCTCATCTCCTGATCATCCTCATGGGCCTCCTCTGCACTTGTTCCAACAGTTCCATGTCCTTTTTATGTTGAGGACACCAGAACTGCACACAATACTCCAAGTGAGGTCTCACAAGAGCAAAGTAGAGGTGCAGGATCACCTCCTTCTACTTGCTGGTCACGCTCCTTTTGATGCAGCCCAGGATACAGTTGGCTTTCTGGGCTGCGAGCGCACACTGAAGCCAGCTCATGTTCATTTTCTCATCGACCAACACCCCCAAGCCCTTCTCCGCAGGGCTGCTCTGAATCTGTTCTCTAAAGAGATAAAACACAGCAAAATCTATTTACTTAAAAGAATTTTGCTACCGCTTGAGATCCTACCAAGGAATTACTTCACTAGCATGTTTCAACTTTTCTAAAATGTAGGCATAATGTCCTAGTTCATTCAAATGGCATACAAGATGCTGTCTGCACATAAGTTCACAGAAGCAACAGGTGATAACTCATATTTGCTTGAACGAACTTGCACTGCGCACTTTTTTCTTTTTTCTCATTGTCTTTCTGACTGTTGCAATCTTGACCTTAGTTTAGGATTATATCCTCTATAATGTTTACTTTGAACTGCTTTTTAATGTATATCAAATAGAAATCTCTTTCAATGTCAGGAAAGTAGCCTTTTTACTTGCTTTCAAGAAGCGTAATGTGGTCATTAAGGAATTATTTACATCAAATTTTTCATACTAACCATGTTAACTCTGCTTTTTCACTCTGTGAAGTGACAGGTTTTATGCTACTTACATATAAGTCATTGTCCTTTAACCTTAGAGTCCTCAAAGCCCAAACTTTTGATATCTTTTTTATTAGGACCATAAGGTGACCTTACAATTTACACACACACCCCAAAAAACCCAGATACTGACATAATTCATTTCCTCTTAGCTCAGTATTTTTTTCTTCCTTTTAACCTATATATCTTTCTTTTCACTCATTTTTGTATATAATAAATACCTCTTCCTTTGCTTTGTCACAGACTTACACTGAAGGTGCTTACCTGATTGCTTCTGCCTGTTTCTGGTTCTTTTTGTTACTTTCCATTATCTTGCAACTTAGATTTCAATCAGTCCTCCTGAAATGTTCTTACTTTCACCATGTTAGTACTTTTATAGGTTGTCCAGCAATGTCACTACTACTATTAGATTCCCCTGATATTTGTTGGTAGATGCTCCTTAAAGGACTTTTAACTGTTTCTTTCATTGAGTAAAAGATAGCTATGATATCCAGTTAGCTCTGCACTTACTGAGCAACGGATTAAAACTGTTGCCAACTACCATCACTGTACACTTTTTCTTACAAGTTTAAGGAAGGCTTTTCCAGTTAGTTAAGACATAGCACAAGAGTGACTCAGATTTGGACAAAACTGAATGTTATATATCAACAGAGAAAAAAACCTATCTGCAACATAAATAAAACTGTATTACTAATAATAGCTATTTCCTCATTTTGGAAGAGGACACAATTACTTTGATTTGTAAAAATACCTTAAACTACAGTCAAAAGTTTAATTTTAATACCATAAAAATCTGTGTTAGAGCACAAATCAGCCCATCTGAACATTGTTTTAGACTATCAAAGGAAAAATTAAGTTACCTAGTGGCATGGTTATACAACATAAACCGAAACTTACAAAACCACTAACAAAGTTTGCAGAACCATATACCTAAATATTAGAAGATGGCAGCTTAACAACCACAAGTGTTACCTCAATTCAGCGTTCTTATGTTTACACATTACAAAACAGTAGTTAATAACATGATCAATATGGCTATATTCCAAGAAGATGACTGCCTTATTTATTGCACAAAATTGATGCTTCTCAACTAATGAGTAGCTCTTTAATATTTTATTTACCTTCATTGTTGACTGTGACTACATGTTTTATTTACTGCACATTACATAAGTCCTGGCTTGCACTACAATTGCACACACAATTATAATTAAAAAGAAACAATGGAAGCGAAAGTCGTCTCATTTAGAAAGGGACGAAGAAGCTTCTCCTAAGAGGGAGCAGGAGAAAGAATGAAGAAGAGACAGCCTGTTCTGCAGCAGAACAGTTACAGGAACAGGAGGAAAAAGGGTCTGAAGTCATAAATGAGACAGAAATCATGTAATACCTATTCCTTAGTGGGTTGCAATATATGCAAAGAGGTTTCAGCCATCAACCTGGCAAGAAAATTCTTAGCTGGTTACTCTGATGCTGGGATATTTGGGCCAATAGTCAGGAATTAGATGTTAAGTTAGCCCAGCAGTTGGGATTCCTTGCTAGCAATAAGGCCATTAACAAAAGGATTGTAAAAGGGGTGGGAGTGCTCTCTTTAGAGATGATTTCTGTCAAGTGTGAAGAACACCTATCCCCTTAAGAAAAATCTTACAAATTCCCAAAGAAAATAGACCACTGAGAGAGGTATCCAGTATCTTTGTTGGAGGTGGCCAACAGCAACTTAGATGACAACCCGGTATGCAGAAACCTGGATAGAATCTGGTCCACACAGTTGATGTGGTAGAAGTTTATGCAAAGTTCACCAATGTTGTATGCAAACATCGTGGAGATAATGAGTTAGACAGACTCAGAGGTACCAGCTGTGGATGGATTAGCCAGCCAAATCCAAGAATTCAGACAGAATCTCATTTCTTCCCTACAGTCTTGGCTGTAGAGAAACTGATTCACCGTTGTTCCAGAAATTCCAGAAGGGTGGATCTTCCTTACCCACACTGACTAATGCTTCAGCTATTAAGAATCAGCCTTTTTCTGTTCAAGTACTAGTGGTGCACACCATGTTACCCTGTGGTTCTACATGCATAACCAGGGAGGAGGACGTGAGGAAGTAGGGTGGTGATCCTACCTGAAGGAGGTAGGATCTTTAAAGGAACTGCAAGAAAAAACAGCAGCAAAAAGGTATCTATCCAGGAAAATTACCACTCCAGTGCCTGCTGGGCAGAGCAGAGGGGCTGATCGTACTTTTGACCCCAGTGAAGAGACTTCAAGTTTGCAGTTACAAATAAAGTAATGGAGACTCTAACCAGGAGTAGAAAGGCCCTGCCTTGAGGCAAGCAGAGGAAAGGGACAACCACGCTTGGATTGAGTAGGTTTTATGACCTGGCACATCAGCCCCATGGTAGCATAAAGCTCTGGTGAACACTAGTGCACAGTATACTCTAACACCATCCGATTACAAAGGGGCAGTATATCTGTACTTCTGGAATGGGATGAGGATACCAAGACCTGTCTGTGTCGGAGGCTGAGGTAAACCTATCTGAAATGAGTGACAAGCATCCTATTGTGCCTGATCTGGAGGCTCCAAATATCCTTGGCACAGACTAATGAAAGGGCACTTCAAGAGCCCAAAAGGGTACTAATGGGATTTTTGGCCTTGAGTATAGAGAAAATCAAGCAGCTGCCTAGCTTGCCTGGACTCTCAGAGGATCCTTTTGTTATGGGGTTGTTATCGGTTAAAGAACAGCAGCTGCCAATTGCTATCATGACAGTGCACTGAAGACAATACAACACCAATCAAGACTCGCTGGTTCCATCTGTAAGCTGATTCACTAACTGGAGAGTGAAGGACTGATGAGTAAGATTCATTCAACCTTTAATAGTTACATATGGCCAGTGCAAAATTCTGAAGGATAGTGGAAGCTAATATTGGAGTATTTGAATGAAATCGTGCCACCACTGAGTGCTACCATACTGGACGTGCTATAATTCCAAAACAAATTGAGTCAAAGGAAGCCAGATGACATACAACAACTGATACTGCCAACACATTCTTCCCAATCCTTTTGGCAGCAGAGTGCAGGTCACAGTTTGGTTTAACCTGGAGGGGTACCCAGTATACATGGAATCCACTGTGCAAGGGGTGGAAACACAGCCCTGCCATCTGCCATGGACTGAATCAGATTTCACAGGAACAATGTACCCACCTCAGTGAGCTGGAGGACAGGGACACTGGGCAGAATGAAGCCTCCATAATCCATGGGGAAGTGGTCAGCAACCTGCTACACTTAGACACTTAGACACACACACATCTAAGGGCCTGGATGGGATCCATACAAGAGGACTAAGGGAGCGGGTAGAAGTGCTCATCAAGCCACTTTGCGTCATCTATCAGCAGTCCCGGCTAACCAGGGAGGCCACAGTTGAATGGAGGTTAAGTGTGGGGAGTGAAGGCAATAAAATTTGCATGAAGAACAGTTTGGGAATGAGCTCTTAGGCTTTGGTGCTTTCACAAGCCCTGGGGCAATAAGCTGGAGCGTTGAAGGCCAGAGGATGTGGGAGTTGTGAGAGGGTCTGTAGCATTGTGATTGGACTATTTACCTGGAGAGTTTTACAGGGACCAGTGAGATTGAATGTTGTATGTATGTGCAGGTTGGGAAAGTACCGAGCAAGGGGATAAAAAGGGCTTGGTGGTAATAAATGAGGATTTGAGTCCTTGCAGCAACTTGAGTCCGTGTCGTGAAATGCTACAAATGGCGCCCAACGTGGGGCATGAAAACCAACGAGTTGTCGATCCAGGGGCATGACTCAGCTGAACTGCTTGCTGAATGTAAGCAAAGGTGTACACTGAAAGGAAGAGAATTCAAACCATATGGATTGCCTCTCGCAGGGCAAGTAAGGCTAGTAAGTAAGCCGTAGGTAAGCGGCTGAGAGTTCTGGGGTCTGCTTTAACAAAAGAGCAGGCAAATGTTCTACAAGTTTTTGCTGTGATTCTTAAGCAGTATGGGAAAAAAGTTGACAAGGAAGAATTGAAAAGTATCCTTCTCTGGGCATCAAAAGTCGATCCATCTACTGATTCCACTAACATTTATACCCAGGAGATTTGGGACAAAATTGGTGTTAATTTGTGGGACTGTGCTACACACAATGATAAAGCTGCCACCACTTTACTGAGCCTGTGGTGAGTTATTTCTGAAACTTTAAAACTTCATGCTGGCTCACAAGCACAGGGAGCAGAAGCGGCACCATCGGCTCCCTCACCACAGCCCCCTTTGCCGGACTCTACCATGAGATCAAAAAAACAGTCTGCTGTTGTTGCTCCTGTGGTTCTGCCGCCTGATAAGTCTGACGCTCACCTGGATGGTCCTTTTGACCTGGGCCTATGGATCTGGAAAAAGAGCCTGATTTATATCCCCCAGATCCTTACAATAAATAGACAGCTGTAAAGGGAGAAGAGACACGGGCAGGGGATGCAAATGTATTGAGTGCTTTCCTGGTGGTGCATGTGCTGGACCAAGACCCGCAGTGGGAAGGTCTCTCATATGTTCTTATCAAAGATACCAGGTGAAAGGTGACGGACCATGGACTTGGGGCCCCATATACAACTTGTTTGATACAGTCTGTCTGTGAATACTCATGTATTTATCCCAAATGATTTAAAATGTTGTTTTGTTTGATAATGATGGACATGCAATATACTATGTGGGAATTTAAAATAAGGCAGCTTGCAGGCATCCAGGCTGCTGAAAACAGCATTGCAGGCGTGTGATCCACTGCGAGCAGTTACTGCCGATGCATTACTGGGTCAAGCTGATTTTGGCACCATTGCTGCACAAGCTAGGATTTGCTAGGCGGGCTTGCAGCAAGTTAAACAACTGGCACTGCGGGCTTTGAAAACTGTTCCTGACGCTGGTAAAGAGAGACAGCCTTTTGTCCGAATCAAACAAGAGGCAAACGAGCCGTTTATCAAGTTTTTAGACTGACATAATGAGGTCCTGGAGAAACAGATTGATAATGAGAAAGCATGTGAATATATTTTCAAACAACTTGGTATTGAGAATGCTAACCCTGACTGTCAGAAAATATTGCGGCCATTACGAGATCCAAGAATAGATGATATGTTAAATGCTTCTATGAATGTTGGGTCTAGACAACATGACCTGTCTCTGATTGCGGAAGCATCTGAGGCATTGTCGACTAAGTCACAGCAGTGCTTTTCGTGTGGTCAGCACGGCCATTTGAAAAAAGACTGTCTGAAAATAAAAGCAAACAACAAAAGGGGAGCACCTGGAATTTGCTCCCGCTGTGGTAAAGGGTGTCATTATGTAAATCAATGCTGATCGAAATTTGACCAGGATGGCCAGCCTTTAACTCTACTGGGAAACCCCGGGTGGAATGTGGCGAACGGCCGCACCATGACGACAAATTACCCCTCCTAATGGCCCCCTCGGGGAGCTGCCACAGTCTGTGGGCTAGCACAAGCGGAGGCGCTGGAGTGGACCTGGCCACCTCAGGAGAGGCAATAATTCAAGACACACTAGTTGTGCTTATTCCAACAGGTGCATATGACCCATTCAGGCATGGAAAGGCAGCATTGTTAATTGGACGATCCTCTACAGCAATAAGGGATCTTTTTTGTGCTAACAGGGGTCACAGATGCTGACTTTGAAGGAGAAATTAAAATAATCGCGTGGACTCTATTGCCACCATGTACTATACCAGCAGGAAGCTGAATCGCACAATGAATATATTTTTCACCCCGGTTACCGGATGCTGTCCATACTGTGCAGGGCTCAGGATGTTTTAACTCTGCAGGGATACCTGAAATTTATTGAACTCAACAATTAACTTTGGACCAACCCCAGTTGTCCTGTACTTTAAAATCACAGGGGACAAACATTACTTTGCAGGAATTGTTGATAGTGGAGCAGATGTTGCAGTCATTTCTGCATCACAATGGTCCCATCATTGTCCTTTAATGGACGCTCATGCCTCATTAGTGGGAATTGGTGGTGGAACCTCTCCAACCAGAGCAGAGAGCTTGTGGCTATTTTGGGACTAGAAGGGAGATCTGCCTCGATTAGGCCTTTTGTGTTATCTGGATCTCCTACCCTATGGGGCAGAGACTGTTTAAGCCAATGGGGAGTACGGATTTTTCCTAGGGGCCACAGGTCCCACCTTTAACCTGGAAATCAGATGAGCCAGTGTGGGTAGATCAGTGGCCCCTCCCAAAAGGAAAACTGCTGCAATTACACAAATTGGTGGATGAACAGCAGAAAGTTGGTCACATAGTCCCCACGACCAGCCCATGGAACATACCTGTCTTTGTAATTCAGAACAAAAATAATGCTTGGAGGCTTTTACATGACCTAAGAAAGATAAATGAGGTTATTGAGGATATGGGAGTTTTGCAACCTGAGCTCCCCTCACCAAAAATGTTACCACAAATGTGGACTCTCATAGTGATTTAAAAGACAGTTTTTTCATGATACCTCTTGCTTCACAAGATGCACCTCGATTTGCCTTTTCTGTGCCTTCGATCAATGCTGCAAAGCCGCATAACAGATATGATTGGAAAGTGTTACCACAAGGCATAAAAAACAGTCCTACACTATGTCAGCAATTAGTAGCGGCAGTTTTGAGCCCTATACGAGAGTGCTTTGAGAATGTTTTAATCTATCATTGTATGGATGACATTTTGATTGCTGCAGAATAGGAATAAATAGCCCAAAAAGTGGAATGACAAGTGATCCAAGAAGTCTCAACAACAGAATTCCAAATTGCAGAAGAGAAAATTCAAGAAGCTCCACCCTGGAAATATTTAGGATGGAAAATATCCGAACAAAACATCCAACCTTAGAATATCACCCTGAGGACAGGAATAAAGACCCTAAATTATTTACAAGATCTCTTAGGAACCATAAATTAGATCCGTCCTCTCTTAGGAATATCTATGGAAAAACTCCATCCCCTCTTCAAGTTATTGGAGGTGGATCCATGTTTGATGTCTCCTTGAACACTCACTCCCTCTGCGCGAACTGACCTTGATAAAGTGGTTGTAAAATTAACCAGTCAAGTTAACCATAAAAACATACAATGGCCCAGGTTGTACAGCACACAAAACACAAACATTTCTTCAACAGTGGGGAATTCAACACGTCAAAGGTATTCCACATTCTCCCACAGGCCAACCAGTTATTGAACGCACACATAGTACCCCTGAAACTAGGTTGCAGAAACAAAAAAGGGGGAGTTCAGGATTAACCCCACAAGAACGTATGGCAGAAGTTTGTTATGTGTTGAATTTTTTAAATCACTGGACGGAGGATGTACCTCCTACACAGCGCCATTTCAGGGGTTCTAAGAATTTTGAACAGGGGAAACCTCGTGTTAAAGTACGTAATCTTGAAACTCATGAATGGGAAGGCCCATTAACTTTAATAACCTGGGGACAAGGGTATGCTTGTGTTTCCACAGATAAAGGACCTTGTTGGGTCCCTGCACAATGGGTTCTTCCTGCCTTGCCTTCTGTCTCTTCATCACAAGATGACTGACCCTACTGTGGTTTACTGCTCAGCCAGAAGAGAACATCTGTAGAACATTAGCCAATGTGACACGACAAGACACCCCATGCCTGTCGGTTACCATAATTACGAGTCCTTTCAGACTGCTGTTGGTAGTAATGGCAGCCTCGAATCCTGTGGACACGTGGGATGGCTGGGTGGTATAACAACACAGCCGCAAGAAACTGATTTGTTAAGATCTGTAAAAATGGATATGCATCTGTATTTTCATTATATAGTTTGAAATCAATTGTTAGGGCAGAATGTTAACTGTTCTTTAACTGTTTATTTGCTAGGCTGGGAGCACGAGTGAAAAAATTGTATTAAGAATGTTTGTTTTGTTAGTTTTTATTAGCTTATACAGTTTCTTATTAATTGAGCCCTTAAGCAGGTGTTGATAGTGAATATGCAAAACAAAGTAGGGGGAGATGTGGGGAGTGCAGGCGATAAAATTTGCATGAAGAACAGTTTGGGAATGAGCTCTTAGGCTTTGCTGCTTTCACAAGCCCTGGGGCAATGAGCTGGGGTGTTGAAGGCCAGAGGATGTGGGGGTTGTGAGAGGGTCTGTAGCATTGTGATTGGACTATTTACCTGGAGAGTTTTACAGGGACCAGTGAGATTGAATGTTGTATGTATGTGCAGGTTGGGAAAGTACCGAGCAAGGGGATAAAAAGGGCTTGGTGGTAATAAATGAGGATTTGAGTTTTTGCAGCAACTTGAGTCTGTGTTGTGAAATGCCACAGTTAAGAAATGTGATGTCCATCTACAAGAAGGGCTGGAAGGAGGATCCAGGGAGCTACGGGCCTGTCAGCTGAATTTGGTTATGGAGCAGACAGTTTGGAGTTATGTGCCATCATACAGCACATACAGGACAGCCCAGTCAACATGGGTTTAGGTCCTGCTTGAATAATCTAATCTCCCTCCACAATAAGGTGAACTGTTTAGTGGATGAGGGAAAGGCTGTGGATGTTGTCTACCTAAACTTTAGTAAAGCCTTTAACTCAATTTCCTGGAGAAACTGGCTGCTCAATCCTTGGATTTGTATACTCTTTGCTGGGAAAAAAAAAAATGGCTGGAAGGCCAGGCCCAAAGAGTGTTAATGAATGAAGTTAAATCCAGTTGACAGCTGGTCACAAGCTGTTTTCCCCGGGGTTCAGAATTAAGGCCAGCTCTGTTTAATATTTTTAACAATGATCTAGACAAGGGGATTGAGTGAACCCTCTGAAAGTTTGCAGATGACATCAAATTGAGTGGTAGTGATAATGTGCTGGAGGATGGGAAGGCTCTGCCTAGGGATCTGCACAGGTTGGATCAATGGGCTGAAGCCAATTGCATGAGGTTCAACAAGACAAAGTGCCAGGTCCTGCACTTGGGTCAAAGCAATCCCATGCAGCTCTGCAGGTTTGTGTAAGAGTGGCTGAAAAGCTGCTCCACCAAAAGGGACCTGGGGGGGCTGATTGACAGAGCTGAACATGATCCAGCTTGTGTCCAAGCAGCCAAGAAGACCAACGGCATCCTGTCATGTATTAGCAGTATTGTGGCCAGCAGGGCCAGGGCAGTAATCATCCCGCTGTACTGCACTGGTGAGGCTGCACCTTGAATCCTGTGTTCAGTTCTAGCCCCTTCACTACAAGAAAGACATTGAGGTGCTGGAGTGGATCCAGAGAAGAGCAATAAAGCTGGTGAAGTGTCTGGAGCACAGACCTTATGAGGAGCATCTGAGGGAACTGGGTTTCTATAGCCTGGAGATAAGAAGGCTGTTTTGGGTTTGGTTTTATTGGTTTGTTGGTTTTGGTTTTTTTTTCCTTTTCCTGACAATTATGTTCTAAACATCTTTTTAATTTTGAAACTATTTTTATCCCATCCATGAGTTTCTTTCTCACTTTTCCCCTCTGATTATTCCTCCAATCTGAAAGATTGGCGGCGAGGGGTCATGGAGGGGTAATGAACATGAGGTACTCAGTTGTTGTCTGACATTCCTCATAGTTTTTTCTGAAGTGCTTATCATCTCTTCGATATCTTGTCAGTAGCTATGATCTTCATAGGCATTAATTTAACTTTGAAAAACCTACTGAGGATACAAGGATGGCATTATCCCAGTTTGCTAGTCAAGAGTCAGAGACATAATGAGATAAACTGAACAACAACTTCTAATTTGACCAATTTGGGAAATGCAAGTTTCAGGATACTTCATATTATCTTTCTTCACATTGCCAAACATGTTTTCCTCTGACTTAAATTTGCAAGAGTTTAGCTCAACACATTTGCAGGTAACACTACTGGCTCACAGTGGACGTTTAGAAAATAACGAAAAAAAAAACCCCTAACTGGACAAAAAGTTTTCTTTAAGCAATTTATTTAGTGTTACATAGTAATTCTATGTTCAATGATCACAGTTCACAGAAATAAGTTATCTCTAAAGTAAGACTCTATTATGTTAACTTTCAGACTATTGTTTTCAGTCCAGATTTCCCAAAGCATTTGTTAAATATATTTCATGTTCTGCAAGAAATAGGAAGAAGACTATGATAACCATTGCTGCACTCTCCTTACTGATCCTACAAGCAACTTTAGCCTGCAAGGTCACATCTAAGAGAACGTGTGATCATCTCATTAAATTTTATCCTATTACACGTTGTATGTCATAGCATAAGCATAATGGCACAAAAAAAATGTAATTCTGGTACTGTCTGATTTTTGTGTGCTTGACTTCTTACCTATAGTGATTTTATGACAAATTTGGCATGTAATATTTAATTTTGTTTCAGAAAATAGATAGCATATTTCCATCATGGGGAGTGACATTGACACACATTTCATTCCTCAACTAAGCTGAAACTAGATTGACTACAAAAAGCAATGACGCTCAAACAACTGTTTAGGTAAAAGCAGTAAGTTGTTAACTAGTCATCTATTTAGACCTGTAGTCAATACAAAATAAACACTTTTCCAGTGAATTTTCCAGTTACTGAGTATGTAGGAAAACATAAGATTTAAGATTATAGGTTTCATTTTCTGTCAGTCATGGATTCTCCTTCAGGGTAAATATTTCAGGGAACACAGGTTATTCTTTCTCCCTTACTCCAAGATCGTTCCTTTTCCCCAGACCTTGTAACATGCTGCCATGCATGGTTAATGTTATGCTTTACATTAACACCGGCTAGAAAGGTTACAGAGAATATACAGAATCTAGTTTCTTCTTGGTGAGAAAGTATACACACGGTGTTCTGTTTATCCCACTCCCGAGAGAGAGGCAGCTGGAGAGGCTCAGAAGCACCTTTCTGAAGTAGTGTTGCTGATCACATCTACAGTAATAAGGTAACGTGTTTGTGCCTTCCACATGAACACATTATTTTCCAAACCTATTTTTTTTTCTTCTACTTCCTCATAATCTATTAAAATTTTCTTTCCTATTCATTTTTCTTTTCTTGCCCTACCATTTGCTCCAGTCCATTTTTTGAATTGGATAATTATTTTCTTTTATTTTCTTAACATCAGGAGAAGGCTTCCAAGAGCCCAGGAAAGGCAGGAAAAGAAGGCAGACAACTGCACAACTGATTTCTGTAATTTGCTTTGGCATCTGTAGTGGGTCTAGCTGGACTGGAGCTAATTTCTTTCATAGCAGCCCATATGGTGCTATATTTTGGATTTGTGACCAAAACAGTGTTGACAACATGCCGATGTTTCAGCTGTTGCTCAACATTGCTTACACGGCATCTAGGCCTTCTCTGTTTCTCATGCTGCAGCCCTACACAGTAGGCTGGGGATGCACAAGTTGTAAGAAGATAAAAGCAGAGCAGCTGACCCCAGCTGACCAAATGGGTGTTCATTGCCATATGATGTTGAGCTCAGCAATAAAAGCTCAAGGAAAAGAGGAGGTAGATTGAGGGATTGAGGGTTTTGGGGGTATGGCACATTTCTTCCCAAGTAACAATGACACACTCTGAGGCACTGTGTTCCAGGACAAAACACAATTGAAAAATATACCTTCTTTTTTTTTTTTAATGCCCAGAAAAATGTTTATATTGTGACTGGCCCTGCACAAATATTCAAAAGGATGGCAACAGATGCATTTGCAGTCTAAAGTGTGAGACTGCTAAGTTATTTAAATGAAAGTTTACCATCATATTTTAAGCAGTGAAAAATCATTCCTCTTAACAGTTGACATATGTTAAGTTAAGAGTTGTGAAAATAATTATCCTAAGAAAGACAACTGATAAAGATAATGTTATCCTAGGTCATAGTTTAGCTTTTCCTCAGTTGTAACCAATTTATACCAATATTCCAAATTATTGGGCAAGCATAACAAAAGCCATTTCTGTCATCACCACAAAACCTCGAGAATGGCAACCAAGATTTGGAATCGCGGGTATCTGACTTGCTACAGAAAGTGATTCAAGATCAGAATTGCTAATAAAAACTAAGCAACTCCAGCTTCTGTTCCTGACATTTCTGGTCTCTAAGAATGTACACAAGAGAAAGGAAGTTTCTATAAGGTGTATGTTAGTTAAGTCAGTTAAATAGATAATTTTTGACTTTCTTTTTTACGCTAAGGGTCTGGAAGACTCCCAGTTAATCCCTGCCCTGAAACCAATTAATTGAATTCTAGAACATAACATCCTTTTAGATACCAATTAACCTACTTCATCTCTTTTTGTCTAGAACAGACCCCAGGCTGGGTCATTTGAGTATCTGCCTCCTTATTCCGTTTCTTCCTTATGATGAAATATATGATGAATCATTTGCTGGCTAACCTAATGCTCATGAGATCATTAACTAGCCTTCTGATTAACAGGTATGTTTCTTAGTTCTTATCAGTAATTGCTCATTAGCAGGCATAGATTTTTGTGCAACAGTAGATTGTAATCTAAGGAACAAAAGCCAGCCACATATCACAAGCTTGCTGGAAAATAAAAACAGCCTAAGGGAAGTAAAATAATGAAGAGACCTGACTCAGAAATATGGATTGTTTTTTGTTGCCATTTCTTTGCAGGCCTCTTGACAAACTTAACAAAATTATCTATTTCTCAACTTCATTAGCCTTTCTTTGAAAAATATTTTTTAGAAGAATCACGGTATGCATCTCTAACAGCATAGTTGTCTAGTGCCAGTTCTTGAATCATCCTTAACTAACCCACCCTGACACACCCTCCCCTCCTTTCCATCTGCTGCTCAGTCTTGTGACGTGGTCAAATGACTAGTGACATCCTAAAGTTTATCTATTCTCTTCCAAGAACAAATAAAGAGACTTCCAAGTGCTTAAAACACCACCCAACACTGCAGTCATTCTTCTAACATCTTTGAGGTGCTATCAGTGCTCTTTAACTCAATACTAATTGGAGAAAAATGGTACAGCTTCTTGACCTCTATGTCAGTTCTTACATTACCATGTCACAATATAAATCATGCCCACATAACAGTAGAATTAAATTAGAGGGTAGCTGACAAATAGGCAAAAATAAACACTACTGTTTGTTTATTTGCAGCCCAGAAGCATACTAAGTACCAAAGAGCCAGAGGCTACAATGACAATTTATTTTGGAAGTTTGACACAAGGCAAACAATTTCTCCTAATGAATAATGTGGTTGTTTCTCGCCCACCTATAGAACAGCTTCTTGGCTCAGCTCTATGGTTGGCTTGAGTCAGAAAATTATAATCTCTAATAATTCTACCTACTTCTGCACAAAATAATTCTCTTGTTTGTACCAAAATAGTTTGAGTTAAAATGTCCAAATATTTGTTTTATACTATTACTTAGAATAAGAACTGTTTGGTTTATGTGGTTGTGGTTAATCTCAGATGGCAACTAAGTACTATACAGCCGCTTACTCACTTCTCCCCTCTCCTACCTCTGCAGGATGAGGAAAAGCATTAAAAAAAAAAAAATAAAAATACTACATTTATGACATAGCAGTATTTATAATAACTTAAAGTGTTCAAACAGGTAATCTAAATAGATAATCGGTGGGTACTTTACTGTTTTAAATGCTAGTAATACATTTACAGGACTCAAAAAATAGTTGCTGGCTTGCAAGTGTTAAGACCTGGACTTTCTTCTCTGCTTTACTGGTTGTGCATTGTTGCATTGGCAATTCTCACACGATCACCATGCCTTAGCTTCTATACCTGAAGAACTGACACAATTATTTGTATCTAGCTGTGAGTGCATTTGAGATCAATGAGCACTGTTTGTTAGCATAGCTATTTTAGATCTAGACTAAATACACTATCTTTCTTCCAGACAATTCTCTACTTTCCATTCCCACATACGCTCATATTCTCCATTTCTTCCTCACCAATAACCATTTTAATACTTTAAAAATATAACCCAAGGAAACTATTAAATCAATAAAATGTTCTTTGTCTTGGATCCCTTAATTTTTATTAAAAAATAAATGAGTCTATATTATTCACAAACCATTTGACTGTGACTAAGTAATTGCTGTTCATTATTTGCACTACAGAAAAGGAGAAGAAGATGATTCATATTCTTAATCTTATAGTTAAATAGAATGAACTATATATTCAGGCAATTATTTCCCTCTTTTGTCTACGATGCAAATATTTTTCTTTGGTAAAACACCTCTAAAACATATTCAGAATGAATTTTTTGCCTGATCTTTCCTCAAGTGTTTTAAAATAATTATACTATTTAAAATTTAAGTATTTGTCTCAGCATAAGTTAAGAAATATTAACCTACATAGGAAAATGAACAATGCTTAATGATAGTATAGTTAGATAGAGATGGTAGAATTGTTAATAGTGCAAGAAATACTTTTTTTTATCTGTTCTGCAATTAAAAGGATAAAATTATTTATTCAAAGCAAATGAAGAGGAAATACCTTCCAGGCCAGTAGAGGGGTTTTTTTAGAGTTTTTCTAAGAAAATATAATGCCATATGAAAAAATGATTTCCACAGAAAAACCCTAAAAACATTGACAGAGAGTGCAGTGCTTTAGCTCTTATAACAATAAGAAATCCTGGAAAGCAAGAGAAGTCCAAAAGGACTGGAAGAATAACTGTTCTAAGACAATAAATTAGATGAGACAAATTCCAATAGAAAAGCGACCCTAAAGGATCATCGCAAAAAGAAGTAAATCATATTGCTTTAAATATGTAAAAATAATCCAGTGAACCTGGCTTTAGTGGAAACAGATCTCAAATAAACTATTGGCATTTTGGTTGTATATACACCTGAGTTTGTAAGATACTGACATGAAATTGGTAACAAAAATAGTGCTATGTGACTACCACTATGAGGCAGATACCCTGGGAACTTGCTGCACGACTTCCAGATACCAGCTCCATTTCCATGAGGTTTTAGGATTCTCATTTTAATTTAACAGAGCTGAGCTCCAGCTCATATATCACTCCCTGGTCCTGAGCTTTTTTCTTAGAAGCATAGAATCCTTTAGGTTGGAAAAAACCCTTAAGATCAAATGCAACCATTAACCTAGCACTGCCAAGTCCACCACAAAACCATGTCCCTAGGTGCATCTACATGTCTTTTAAATACCTCCAAGGATGGTGACTCAACCACTTCACTGAGCAGCCTGTTCCAATGCCTGACAACCCTTTTGGTGAAGGAATTTTCCCAATATCCAGTCTAAACCTCCCCTGGCACAATTTGAGGCCATTTCCTCTCATCCTTTTGCTTGTTACCTGGGAAAAAGTGGGGTAAAAAAATACAAGGCTCCAGCCTCAGGACTATGTACATTTCAAACATTCTTAGCCCAGGTATTGATTTATGAGGCAGTTTTCCTAGTGCTGCACTTCTTCAATCAGAAATTTTCCTACAAGCTCTTCTTTTTTGTCTGTAAAGACTGTCTGTTGGTACCATTTTTCTGAAAGGATGTCAACAGTTAAGCAGATGCTCAATAAAGCAAAAGCAACAAAAGAAAAAAAATTGCCAAAAGCAAGAAAAATAACATAACCAGAGAAAGTTATTCAAAGTCATGGTGATAATATAAACAGTTTTGAATTTCAGATCAGTTCATATAGGAGATTATGCCAAAAGTACTGCATTCTCTGCTGTGCACACAGTGAAAAACTGTAGGTATACAGTCTTAGGTTTTGTGGGCTTCAGTAAGGTAGAATTACACTAACTTCAGCTTCATGATGTCAGTTGTGTAGGATGACCTCAGTCCATAATAATCTCAAATCCTGCGGAATTTAGTAGCTACACTAAGAACATATGCCGGGCATCTACTGATATACTTGCCCAAAGGTTCCAAAAGTGGTAGCTGAAAAATCAAGAAACAAAGGCTCACTCATACTAGCCCTAATTGCTTGGTACATGTTACAAAAAAAAAAAAAAAAGTTTGTTTCATGTTACCTGGAATTCTCCTGCTAAGTGTACTCAGGTAGACTGCCTTCTGCACGGAAAAGAAGCTGAGATGGACACTTACAAAAAATATAGTTCCTAAAATAGAGAAACACTTCTGTTTCTTTTCATAACGGAAAGAAAAAATAAATAAAAAAGCTTTTGCACAAACTAGAAGTAATCTTATAGAATACTAAACAGTCTTCTGCAGAAACATAATTAGCAATAGAAATCGGTGAGCATGTTCAGCCAATTCATTCCTTATCTGTGCATCCTGCATCACAGGCTCTTCTGGAGAAGTATTTTATACCAAGCTGGTGAGAAGTTTGTACTCTTTACCTCTCTGTAGATAGTGAAAATAGAGACAAACGGGACACGGAGGACAAAATTAGAATACACTGTCCCTATCAGGAATTTTATATCAATTATTACATTTTTGTATTTTTTACTTTTACAATAAAGACATAACCAGAAAAAAGGCAGATAAAGTTGAAGTTGGGAAAGAAGGGAAAGTGGGCACACTGTAACATAGTTATTATGATTCAATAAATTACTCTCCGTCAAACAGCATAAATGATTACCTATGTATATGTACATTTTGCCTTAGATATTACCCTTAGGTTCTCACAAACGTGAAGTAAAACGTTATTCTCAATGTCACTGAAGTAGGTTTTGTCTTTTTTTGACTACAGACACTACCTTTATTAATTTTTCTCACTCTCGCTACAATGCAAAAATTGCTTGACTCAGTTTTTCAGGACATTCACACTTCTGAAAGAATCTGTTTTCAAAATTTCCTCAAAGCTGTTCTTTCAGTTGACCCAACTTTTCTGTTGCTGCAACTAATCAGCTTTGCAAAGATTCCCATCATGAGGACAAGAAACCAGCACGTTCTGTGGAAGGCTGGCTGAAATAAAAATGTGTAAAAATAATATTCATTCCATCAAGAAAGGATAAATAAGCTAGTTTCATGGTTATATATTACATGTAGCACTAGCTTGGAAATTTAGCTCACTGAACAAAAAAATATATTTCAAGTAGAAAAGCTATAGATTCTTTTCTAGAAGCGATTTTTACTGGATTTTCTTTTTTTTTTTTTTTTTTTTTTTTGTGCCTTACTTGAGCAAAACTTTGTTGAATTGAAGAAAATAATTCTGTTACTTCTCTTTGCACTAAGACGGCCACTACTTGTCAAAGTCTGTAGAAAGCAGTACTACACTTCCAAAATGCTCTTTTTTAGTGTTGTAAAACTACAGGTTGTTTATAGGCTATTTTCTGGATTAACGTTTTTTCCCCCTCCCTATGAATGGGGCTGAATGGCATAATAAGCTTCCTAAGTTTAGGGAAAATAAATTTTAGAGGGGTAAAATAATGTTTCAATAAAATAATATTTAGTTAATTTATTAACTAAAATATAAAATAATAAATAAAATAATTTTAGTTTAAAATAAAAGTTATAGAAAAAACTACTGAAATATTGTATAACAATGTGCAATATAACATTGTATAATATACAATGTGGTATAATTGTGCAACTGAAGGTCTCATTAGTTTGAGTAGAGACCTCTAGTTGCACCATCAGGAAGAAACAATAGATTCTCTTGTAGTCATAGTCCAGCTCACATACGTCTACCCTTGCTATTATGCTGTGCTAGCAACTTACAAATCAAAATATACTTTTATAAAATTTTAGAATTCTGTACATTCTAGTGGTCTGTAAGAAAGCAAGAAACAACAAAGTTTAAGCTTTCTATCTGAAGGTGGCCTGCAAGGATGCCAAAGAAGGACTCTTCATCAGGAACTGTAGTGATAGGACATGAGTAATGGTTTCAAACTCAAACAGGGGAAGTTCAGGTTAGATATAAGGCAGAAGTTCTTTACTGTGAGGGTGGAGAGGCACTGGAACAGATTGTCCAGAGAAGCTGTGGCTGCCCCATCCCTTGAAGTGCTCTAGTCCATGTTCAACGGGTCTTTGAGCAACTGGATCTAGCGGAAGGTGTCCCTGTCCATAGCAGGGGGATTGGAAGTAGATGATCTTTAAGGTCCAATCCAACCCAAACTATTCCGTTATTCTATGATTCTATGATATATAGAGTTAGCTTCCTTGACATTTTCCATTTTCTTAGAGAAGAACTTATCAGAAGTAGTTGAACAAAATGACAAAACACAAAACAAAATAATAGAAAATAATCTTCTATAGTAATGCAACTAGACAATATTCCATGTTGTACTTTAACAAGTGTTCCTGAAAAATGTTAAACTGTAAGAAATTTGAGTGAGATGCTTCTATATATCAAAAATGCATTTTTCAAGTGCTGTTATCCAAGGTATTTGATTATAACCTTTCTGTAATGGCAGACCAAAGCTGCCTTGAAGCAATCTGTCTATTGTCTAAAAGGGAAAACCACTCATCCTACTTCCTGGGACATACCTCTTGCATTTCAAGTTGTTCTTAAGTAACCTCATAGAACATTATTAAACAACTGTACACAATTTAGAGGCATGACTGTATCTTTAAGTGTACGTTATTGTACAGTTCACTTTAACAAGAAAATCTACAAGAGAAAGATGTTTCTACATTTCACACTAAGAAGCAGTACAGTAAGGAAGCTTCTGAATACTTCATAATGTCCTTTGAAATTGCAGCAAAAGCCATACCGTTTTAGTTCACTCTGATTGAACTACAGTGTGACAAAGCTTTGAGATATTTTTTTCACTAGCAATGGCTTCAATTTTATTAGTGTTCTGCTTACTCACCAGTAGTAAGCAAACTACACCAGAATATGTTATTCAGAATAAATATTTTGTTTAATAAATATTAATAAGTAAATATTAATAAATAAATAATTACATTCTACAGTAAAACAAACAAATCTGGTATTGTAACAGTGTATCTTGTTTGACCCAGGGAGAGTTGGCCATATAGGTTCTTATTAATAATATTCCTGTTGCAGTATCCTCTCTGATGACAGTTTGAAGGAGATGTTTAGGGAAACTGTCTTAGAAAAAGGTTAGGAGCAAAAGCAATCCACCTCCTGTTTTGATAGTTTCTATTTTACTTCAACCAACAACCGTAGGATCTCCTTAACTACGGGTTTCATTTGGATGTTACATGTAATAGGCACCAATAGAAATTCATGGTTAATTCCATTAATTTATACACCTTTTCTTGAACCTATTTATATTATCTGCTTTTATATTTTTTAATGTTTAGTTCTACAATTTAATTCTATTTTCTGTTAAGAAGTACTCCCTTTTGCTTTATAAGAGCTGCCTGGTAATTACATTCTTCTTTATCCCTTCCTGGATAATCCTTATTCTTTTTGACTTTGTGACTACTGCTGATTATTGAGTTGATTTTTGCAGAGAAGTACCCACAGTCACTGGCTAGTAGCTGCTCAAATTTTAAATATAAAACAGAAGAGCTCAGTGCATATGGAGAGGACACAAGAGCAAGGAATTGAGTTCTTTAAACCAGAAATCAATTTTTGTACCCAGGGTAATCCTCAGTGAAGGACCCACCAAATCTCTCAATTTTCATGAGAAGTCTCAGTCTTCACAAATTGTTTTCTTTTCTAATGATAAAAAAAAACCTAAAAATCTCACCACATACATGTTACAGGACCTTGAACACACGAACTGACACAGTCAGTTTCTACAATAATGAAAAGGAAGTGTAATAACACAGGACATGCTCTACTGCAGAGGAAGTTAACCGGTTTTAAGGTTCTATGCAAAAGACCCAGGAAGAGAGGGGTAGTGTCTCATTGTCTACAAAATGTTGTATACAGAAATTACAGTAAGACTCACTAGAGATGATGATTCAGTAACTACTCCCAGAAGCAGTAAATTCTAGGAAAAAAAAAAAAAAAGCCAAACAAAAACCAAACTTTTCTTTTTAGTAGTATACCATAAAGAAGAATGATCTATACTGCTCATTACAATCAATTTTGCAAGAGAGGCAAGCAACTCTGATCAATTTCTTAATTTGTCATACAGTGGTCCAAACAGCATACTGCTTTGTATTTCTGACATACGGATTTTAGCATTAAAAACCACAAATATTTTTTCATATTAGAGTGAGACACAGGAGTTGATCATTCAGCATGTCTGTAAGTGGGAATGGAACAATGGAACAGCGAGTGCTGGTCATCAGTGTTGTGGGTAAATTCAGCCCCTTCTATGATGGCAGCAGAAGGAATTATGGTCGCAGAAAAACTGCAACTTTCATCACTGTCCAGATGAAAGACTGGATGGAAGAGTTGGGCCACCATACAAATTTGCAGGCACCAGTAAGCCCTGTCTCTGCCTTGATGTGCTGCAGTTGTTAGAGGCAAAAACAGGTAAGGGAAAGAAAGAAAAAGTAGTCAATATTATACATCACTGCTTGAATTTTGTACAGCATGGGGATGGCGGCATTTTATCAGTGCAGTCTGACTAGTGGTTGGGAATCCCACCCTTCCATTGTCCCTTCAGAGTCTTCGAACTCTACTGAATTACTCAGGCCTGGCAAAGGCATGGTATACAAAAGAAGAAAGGGTTTTCCTCCCATGTGTAATACAGGGGTAACCTGTGAAGAAACTGTTATGCTACTGACACATAAGCATGTAGCTAAGAAAGGAGAATATCAGAGCAAAGTTCCATAAAATCTCTAAAGAAAAACAGGTTCAGCTTTTACACATTAGACCTAGTGTCTCAGCTCAATATGACTCCAAATAATACTGCTGCTCCAACATAACAAGGTAATAAAGTTTATCATAATTTTAGGTTATAGTACTTTAGTATCTTACATGAGAAAAAAACACTTAGCATCCACTGGCAAAAGTACTGTGTTTTTTAAAGATAATTTATAGCTAATTTCTGAATAATCTCATTCAGTTCTTCAGGGTTGCATAAAAATTCTAATAACCAATCTTAGGCACTTATGGGTATGTCACACTTTTTCTTTCTAATTTGTATTTTGCTTTTGAAGTCCTCTTAACTTACAGCGAAGCAACCTACCCCTGCTGGAAATCTGTACAGTTCCTCTCTACCACAAACCTCTTTCTTCACATTAATCACTGGGCTGATATTCTGAACTCCAAAGCAACATAACAGATGACTTACCTCCAGTAATGAGTCATTCACATCTACTCATATTTTGAATTTTGAGGTTCTTTATTAGAAATTTACACTTGATTTTAATCTTCATAATTTTACATTTTTTCTAACTTCTTTTTGGCCATTTCGTGATTAAACTAACAATGCTTTATTAGAGTTTTTCACTGGCCTCTGAAACTTGAGTTATTACTGAAAATCACTAAGAGTTATTACTGTTGATTTGTAAAAGCAAAATAAGTCACCTGCATTCATATTTTGAATACATTTTGGATTTAGCAGTACTCACAAGATACTCCTTCCAATAGATGAAATTGTTGTTTCTTCTGTATGCACATTCATCTTTTGACTTTTTCATGGAGAACAGTCTGTTCTGCTCTAAAACTGCTACAGCGTGCAAGCACCTTTCATTCCAATTTTGTTTACTTGTTGAACACTGCTATTCATATGAAAAAATAAAAAAAAAAATACGAACTTTCATTTCCTGAGCCTGATTGGAATAGCATATGAAAGAATATACACATATATTCCGTTTTTTTGCCCCGTGTCCTCTCTCTTGTAAAAATCAATGGAATTCCTTCTTTATCTGCATAGTTTTGGAGACATGCTAGATTATTCTCTCCAGTTCTCATAGATAAATATTCTTGTGGGAGTAAGTCTTATACACCCAAAATTACTTTGTCACATAACAGTGAATGCATAAAATTAGCAAAATTACAGCTTACTGACACTCTTTGAAGTTTCTGACATTCCAGACAATATTTTCTTTTTACTCTTATCTTTGTGAGCAGTTTCTTCCTTCCCCATTTCACTCTTTCAGGGTTATGACTTTATTTATAATTTTACCTGATTATTTTATGCTTGTTCTTTTTTTCATTTCAAACTGATTCATGCAGTACTGTTTCTAATAAGAGTATGAGACATCAGAATTTTCTTTCCTGAACACCATTGCTAATTCATTATAGTCTGGTCTTTCCTCCACATTTTCTACATACGGAAAATATTTTTAAATTAAAATTTAATTTGTTTAGGATGGTCTTCTTACTCACTTTGTTTAACTAATTCATTTCATTTGTTCTACAACCTCTTATTCTCAGAATGCTTCCATATAAATTGTAACAACACAAAACTCCCAAAAGCATCTCTAAATGCTATATTAACAATTTCACATTACAGTAAACATTCATTGGTTTAGATACATTAGCATATTTATGTTATTGGGAGCATTTTCATGAAGAAGTTAAAATAGAATTATTTTTCATTTTTAGACCTTCCCAAAAAAAAAATAACAAAACAGTAATGGTTACTGATATTTAAGTTAAAACAATTATTTTCCATAAATATAAGATTAAACAAAAGTTGATTTTTCCATTCTGAATATGATCCTACATCTAAGTTTTTTCTTTATGTGCAACTTTTTTCCTTTTGAAAGTATAAATTTAGTACATCATTATGCAATCTGAATTCTCTAATTTCACATTCCTTTAATCTTTTTCGAACCCGGCCATTTCTTAGCATTTGTCTAGCTGTATGTATTTTCATCACTTATGATATACTCTATAACTCTAGAAGCAATATCTTACTATAGGAAAAATCTTTCGAACCAAATTGGAGTTATTCCTGCAACTGTTACTGCTGGCTTTTTTATAACGTCTGTGACTGACAGGATTAAAAAAAGGGAAGTTTTAAATATAGTAGGAAAAGAGCATCTACATTTAACAACTCTCAGTGCCAGGTCCTGCATTCATGTCACATGCAACACTACAGGCTAGGAGAAGAATTACTGGAAAGCTGCTTAGTGGAAAAGGACCTGGGGGTGCTGATTGACAGCCACTGAACATGGGCCAGCTTGTGCACAGACAGACAAGAAAGCCAGCAGCATCCTGGCCTGTATCAGCAATAGTGTGGCCAGCAGGGCCAGGGCAGTGATCACCCCCCTGTACTGGGCACTGGTGAGGTTGCACCTCGAATTCTGTGTTCAGTTCTGAGCCCCTCATTACAGGAGAGACATTGAGGTGCTGGAATGAGTCCAGAGATGGGCAACAAAGCTAGTGAAGTGTCTGGAGTACAAATGTTACAAGGGGCATCTGAGGGAACTGGGTTCTATAGCCTGGAGAAAAGGAGGCTGAGGGGAGACCTTAGCAATCTCTGCAACTACCTGAAAGGAGGCTGTTAGTGAGGGGGGTGTTGGTCTCTTCTCCCAAGGAACAAGTGATAGAAGAGGGAATGGCCTCAAGTTGTGCCAAGGGAAGTTTACGTTGGGTATTAGGAAAAGTTTCTTCACCCGAAGGGCTGTTGAGCATTGGAACAGGCTGCCCAGAGATGTGGTGGAGTCACCATCCCTGTAGTAGCAGACGTGGCAGACTTAGGTTTACATTTGGACTTCATTATCATCAGGGTTTGTTCCAACCTACAGGATTCTGTGATTCTGTCTTCTTTAGACACAGTTTAAGCATAGGTCATGTAGCTCTATCATAGCTTAGCTCTTCATGGTAGCAGCAGTACAGCAAAAGCCATTTCAGTGAGAATTAAACCAACAGAAGGTATGTGTTCAAATGATAGCAAATTATTCTTTCTAGGCTCATCTGAGAGTTAAAGATGAAAGAATTTTTTAAAGATTCACTGAAAAATGTTGAGACATCAATGTATAATTTTTCCATTGCATAGCCGTAAGAGTTTGACTGTAGCTGCTGATAGATTTGTAAAGTCCCAGTCACTGGTGATTCTCAATTGTCTATCATTTGTACATTTACACACACAGGGAGAGGAAAAATGGCAAACAAAACCAAAAGAAAACATATGTGGCAAAGGTCATCTTCTTCAAAAATTCTAGACTACATTTATCAAAGAAATGACTGCGTAATTTCCATACAAGATCAAACTATTGCAGCCTCAGGCACTGGGTGGCAAAAAAGGTCTCAGAAGCAAAGGAAAACCCCTGTATAATAGATCAGAGAAAACCTGATCCCTATCAAGTCAATCCTAATTAAAGATCTCAAACACAGAAACATGAAGGTTTTTATCCTTCTCAATTTTTCTTCCATGCTGTTTCATCAGCATGAACTGTTATAATTCTGGGTATTCTTCTATATCTGTATAAACTTGTAATTTGTTGAGAAAAGTCCAAAAAGTTCTTGGTATCAACAGTATGCTGTGATAATTAATTACACATTTTTTTAAGTATGCAATATCAAATTCCTTTTTCTTTTTTTTTTTTCTTTATCCTGATCCAGGCTGTGTTCATCATCCTTTTGTAATCCATCCCCATGTCTCTGCAGTCCTTTAGGAGTTGAGGTAATCAGTATTTCACATGATTACGCATAATCAAAATCACTGATTTACATAATCTTAATCTCAATATTTTTAAGTGTGTCTGTGCAGCCAGAAGACCTACCAGACAATGCTAAATTCTGTGTTTCTAATTCCTTCTAAATTTACAATTATTTTTTTTAAAGCTAAGAATTTCCATATAACATAATTTTTTAAAATATTCTATCTTCACACAAATCATAAACAGTGTTAAAATTGTAGACTGCCTTACAGTATTATGCTGCCATGGAACTGAAACAAGGAACAGTCCTGGAGAGACTGCTGGCCTGCCAAATTTCCAGGAGTTTTGCCCTTTGCATGATTTTACTGCACTCTTACTAACTTTTGCCAAACTAGTTGACTAGAAAATTTTTACCTCACTCCACTCTGAGCATTCATTTCCTAGTTTTGGCCACAATAAGAAAAGAACAAAATGTTAATTCAGTTTTTCTCAGCAGTGCCCCAATCCATTTTCTTAGGTGATCATGTTATTACTTAGAGCCCTCCAAGCTCTCTACTTCAGTAAACTTAAACTAACAAAATACATGATGAAAATGGACTTTAATAGTAAGCATCTCTTCTAATGAATTAAAGAGCCCTAGGAAAATATCAGATACTTCTACCTAAGGAGTCTCCTATTGTGAAGATTGGTCCACAGGAGTTCACAACTGTAATGGAATCCCTTACATCATTTAATAAGTATTCCAACATTAATGAACTGGAACAAAATGGCATTTTATAGAGTAATTGTGTCAGACTTCTGATTTATCACAGGTTTGCTATAAATTCCCTGAAGCTCGCAAAGAAACAATACAAATTCACACAGAAAATAATAGACCTGTTAAAACAATAATAAGAAACTGGATCAAACACAAAAGCCTCAGTGTGCTGAACTTTGTATCTGAGCATTGAAGCTTATTGGCATGTTAAATCATTCTCTGTTTTGAGGCTCCTCATACAGAACTGTATCATTAGCAAAGCTAGCACTGCAGGAAGTATGTTAGAGTCTATGTTTCCCTTTTCATTCTCAAGACCTTGAAGTTTAAGATTTAGGATGGATACACAATATTTGACTAACAATATTTCATAGAATCATAGAATAGTTAGGGTTGGAAAGGACCTCAAGATCATCTAGTTCCAACCTCCTTGCCATAGGCAGGGACGCCTCACGCTAAACCATCCCACACAAGGCTTCATCCAACCTGGCCTTGAACACTGCCAGGGATGGAGCACTCACAACCTCCCTGGGCAACCGATTCCAGTGCCTCACCACCCTCACAGGAAAGAATTTCCTCCTTATATCCAATCTAAACTTCCCCTGTTTACATTTTAACCCGTTGCCCCTTGTCCTGTCACTACAGTCCCTGCTGAAGAGTCCCTCCCCAGCATCCTTATTGCTCCTCAAGTCTCTGTGTAACCTGTTTTTCCTCCAGTCATGCACAAGATGACAAGGTACCGGTACATTCTCAGTCTTAAGCTATTCCTAAATAAATAACCAGTAGATGTATTACTTGTTACATTTGTGATCGAAAAATAACAAGCTTACAGTGATAATTTACAATTTACAGCGATTGCTAGAAGCTAATCTCTGCAAACAAAATTGCTTTGTTTAGTCCAAAAACACCATGATGCATACAGCATATATTCCTTAGCTCCAGAAGACAATGTCTTCATTGCAGACAACTTATCATCTGACTGAATAAATATATTTATATATGATGTGGTGTTTCATTTCTCTCCTCTAGATGTTTCCCTTACTCCCCAGTTCCCTTGTGTAAAGATATTTATAGCACAGAGAAGGAAACAGAATTTCCCCCAGTTTTTGCATGCAGAATGCTACATAACTTTCCATGTATCATAATAAGTATTGGATTTGTGTTACAGGGTAGACATGGGTCAGAACAGACAGACATTTTACACAGCAACTTCTTTTTCCTCCATTCAAGCACAGGACAATGAGATTCCATTATACAATCAGGAAGATGCTCAGACCAGCACTGGGTTATCCTAATCTTCAGTGTTAACACCTGTTTTCATATGGTAATGCTCAATTACTGTGATCCAAGAAAAAAAAAGTATTAAAAAGTGGTTAGGGCCAGATAAATTATCTATGGTCATGTAGTACCAATATTTGTACAATTAAAGAGGAACTGGTGCTGAGATTCTTCAATTCTAGTGAATTGGAGGCGGTGAAAGGGCTGGAGGGCATGTCCTGTGAGGAGCAGCTAAGTAATTCAGGCTTGTCTAGTTTGGAGACAAGGAGGATCAGGGGTGACCCCATTGCTCTCTACAGCTTCCTGAGGAAGGGAAGGGCAGAGGGAGGTGCTGGGCTCTTCTAGCTGGTATCCAGCTACAGGACACAGGAATGATTCAAAGCTGTAGCAGAGCAGCTTAGTCCAGTTTAGACTGGACATTAGGAAGCATTTCTTTACTAAAAGCAAAATTTCATACAGGCTTGACAGGGATGAAATAGGCTAAGGATAAGATTTCAGCATTTTTCAATATATAGCCTGGCACAAAGACTACACACATCTTAAGACTGGAGCAGTCAAAATGCCTTAAAAAACCACAAACATTCAGTAATTTTTGTCAACCAATCTTTAAGGCTTTTCATATCCATCTTTTATGGTTCCTACTTTCATTTCCCTTTTTCTGCTTCCTGGGCTTTTACTAATTAACACTTTAATAATACTGGCTTTCTATCCTGAACTGTCAGCCTTTGCAGCACATGTGTACATGCAAGGTACATGTAAAAACTAAACCCCCTATTTACATGTATCTACTCCAAATGTTTATTTTGTAATAGAAAAAGGCAAGGCATTGCAAGGCATTCATTAAAGCTGAAAATCAAACTCAAGTGTGGCATTTTTAGTGCAACTTTTAGAATGTATGCTTCTTTAAAATATTATTTTCAAGATCATTAATAAAATGGTACTGAACTTAAGTTTTGTAATAAAATGGTTCTGAATTTAAGTTTCTTAATAAAATCCATCTGAGAGGGTGCAGTAACAAATCAATTCAATTTTTGTTTATTAGATCCAGCACAATTGCTGATAAACACAGCAAAAACCCACTACACTTACACTTTTAATTATTCATTCATTAAAGAATTGTGATCAGATTTTCAATTAAAAATATGACTATGCTGACTGAAATATTACAAATAGGCACTTCTTGCAGAATTAGAAAAGTAAAGGCCACAATTATTTTTCTAAAACAAGAAATGGCATAAAGTAATCTATCACTCAGCAGGATCTGTATCTTTCAAAACAATTTAATAATCTAGCAAATGCAGCAGTAAAAAGAAATATCTCAACCCTGTTTTCATTAAATGGTAAATAGAGACCAGTTTACTACTTTCAGTCATCAGTGTTTCTCCTCCTAGAAAAAGAATACTTGTAGAATTAGCATGTCAAGTAACATACTAAACAGCAATTTGGTAAGGCATGAATGCCTTGGTCAGGAACTGTTCTGATTTCTTCATTTTAACAAGGCCTTCAACTTTCAGTTCAAAAGAAGAAGGCCTACTTATTTGCCTGAAGGCCAGGGGAAGTCAGTCTTGAGTACAGGCAAATGAGTGCAAGGGCACCCATCCCAGTCCCCACCCACCAGTTTCAGCAAAATTGTTGCTCAAGTTTATATCACACTCTGAGAGATGCATTAAAAAGAAACAGCACACAGTTGTCACAAGGCACTGAAAATTTCACTTTCCACTAATTTGGATAGATTACCTATTTTTGTTTCATAGATTCATAGAATTGTTAGGGTTGGAAAGGACCTTAAAATCATTTAGTTCCAACCTCCCTGCGGGACACCTCACACTAAACCATGTCACCCAAGGCTCTGTTCAACCTGGACTTGAACACTGCCAGAGATGGAGCATTCACAACTTCTCTGGGCAACCCATTCCAGTGCCTCACTACTCTCGCAGTAAAGAACTTCTTCCTTATATCCAATCTAAACTTCCCCTGTTTAAGTTTTAACCCATTACCCCTTGTCCTGTCACTACAGTCCCTGACGAAGAGTCCCTCCCCAGCATCCTTATAGGCCCCCTTCAGATACTGGAAGGCTGCTATGAGGTCTCCACGCAGTCTTCTCTTCTCCAGGCTCAACAGCCCCAACTTTCTCAGCCTATCTTCCTATGGGAGGTGCTCCAGTCCCCTGATCATCCTCGTGGCCCTCCTCTGGACTTGTTCCAGCAGTTCCATGTCCTTTTTATGTTGAGGACACCAGAACTGCACACAATGCTCCAGGTGAGGTCTCACAAGAGCAGAGTAGAGGGGCAGGATCATCTCCTTGGACCTGCTGGTCACGCTCCTTTTGATGCAGCCCAGGATACGGTTGGCTTTCTGGGCTGCGAGTGCATATTGAAGCTGGCTCACGTTCATTTTCTCATCGACCAGCACCCCCAAGTCCTTCTCCGCAGGGCTGCTCTGAATCTTTTCTCTGCCCAATCTGTAGCTGTGCCTAGTATTGCTCCAACCAGAGGTGTAGGACCTTGCACTTGTCATGGTTGAACTTCATAAGGTTGGCATCAGCCCACCTCACAAGCGTGTCAAGGACCCTCTGGGTGGCATCCCTTCCCTCCAGCGTATAAGCTGAACCACACAGCTTGATGTGTGGTTTCCACTGAATACAGATTTTCTTTGCCAGATGCTAGTAGAGTACAAAGCTAGGTTCAAGTCTTTGGCTTCTATACACCACAAACTGAAAAGAACTGTTGTATGTCTTCACAGTAAATGCCTTCATTTTTTGCTGTTCTGCCAAGACAGTATATATTTCTTCCAGTTAATTTTCTAAGAATGTGTTTTACTGAACACTTGTATCTTTGCAACTGTACAGCTTCAAGTTCGGAAAATACTTGCAGTAAAGTCCATTGTCCCTTATGCAGGCAACCTGAGGGAAATAAACCAGTGCTAATGAAATACTTATCACGATGCCCTTAGACTCCACTGTCAAGGATAAATGTTTTTCCTCTCTGTACAAAGACAGTGTACTCTGCCTCTCCCACAAAATATTGTCACCCAGAAAATAGTACATGTGCCCATACACCCGTACTTCATACTCAAGGCTGAATCCACTCTGTTTTGATGATTTCTCTTTTTTAATTGCTCCTCCTGTTATGGTTTGTTGTTATAAAATTGTATTTACAATCCTTATCTTCCTATGCTTCCTGATCATCAGGGAAGAACACACTGGAATTTACTTCTCTTAACTTCTGGAAGCTGCAGGGAAAATTGCTTTAAAATAAGCAATTGTCTTAAAAACCGCTTTTTTAAAAAGTTGTTGGTCTTACAATGAGAAAATTGCATAGCTGTACAAACAGAAAATCATAGAATCATAGAATAGTTAGGGTTGGAAAGGACCTCAAGATCATATAGTTCCAACCCCCCTGCTGTAGCCAGGGAAACCTCACACTAAACCATCCCACACAAGGCTTCATCCAACCTGGCCTTGAACACTGCCAGGGATGGAGCACTCACAACCTCCCTGGGCAACCGATTCCAGTGCCTCACCACCCTCACAGGAAAGAATTTCCTCCTTATATCCAATCTAAACTTCCCCTGTTTAAGTTTGAACCCGTTACCCCTTGTCCTGTCACTACAGTCCCTAATGAAGAGTCCCTTCCCAGCATCCCTATAGGCCCCCTTCAGATACTGGAAGGCTGCTATGAGGTCTCCACACAGCCTTCTCTTCTCCAGGCTCAACAGCCCCAACTTCCTCAGCCTATCTTTATACGGGAGGTGCTCCAGTCCCCTGATCATCCTCGTGGCCCTCCTCTGGACTTGTTCCAACAGTTCCATGTCCTTTTTATGTTGAGGACACCAGAACTGCACACAATGCTCCAGGTGAGGTCTCACAAGAGCAGAGTAGAGGGGCAGGATCACCTCCTTGGACCTGCTGGTCACGCTCCTTTTGATGCAGCCCAGGATACGGTTGGCTTTCTGGGCTGCGAGTGCACACTGAAGCTGGCTCATGTTCATTTTCTCATCGACCAACACCCCCAAGTCCTTCTCCGCAGGGCTGCTCTGAATCTTTTCTCTGCCCAATCTGTAGCTGTGCCTAGTATTGCTCCAACCGAGGTGTAGGACCTTGCACTTGTCATGGCTGAACTTCATAAGGTTGACATCAGCCCACCTTAGAAGCGTGTCAAGTTCCCTCTGGGTGGCATCCCTTCCCTCCAGCATATCAACCAGACCACATGGCTTGGTGTCATTGTCTATGTCAAAAACTTCAAAATCAACATTTGCAGAACCTTAGCCTCTCTCTTAGACCATCTTTTAAACCAGTATGTTTAGGATTGTGGTTATAATCAAGGGTAGTCCAGAATACTAAATACAATACTGTGAAGAAAAGCATCCAGGGCAGTTGTAAAATGGACTTCTGCCACATGGCACCAAATCTGAAAAGAACTGAGCGCAGTCCATGTCAGCTGGACTCTCAGTGGAACAAAGTCAAGTGGATGTTAGAAATAAAATTGCTATAATGGATAAATCACATCCAAGGTAGCACTGAGATTTTAGGTAGGCCCAATAAAGTATTAATTCAGGTGGAGCACAAATTTCAGAGGGTGAAGTAATGAAATTAGGAGGCCAAATTAATCTCTAGGGTTATTCTGCTGAAGTCAACTGAGGTAGGCAAAACCTTATATATTATTTCAAAAAGAATCAGTACCAGCTGAAGCTGCACAACACGCTTGGTAAAGTCAACAAACCTATGCTCCCCTTTCCGAAGCACATCCATGGAGAAAGACCTCTCTCCAAACTGGTACATTAGAGAACACCCATCCCTTCATAATTCCTATCTGATGGGAAAAGCAGACAGATTTCACATTCTCCAGTATTCACATCAATTTTGCAGACCAGGGGGCTATACATTTTTTTAAAATTCTTTCTCCTCCACTCCCTTCCTCCCACCCCGCTACCGCTCCCCCAATTAAAACAGTTCCAAAGAAGCCATACTTTCTGTTTCTTCAGAAGACACCTTCTACTCCAGCACAATGGTCCACAATATATACTTAGGCACATTCCCATGGTTATGACAATTGAATTAGCACCTGTTTCTCTCTTCAAATGAGCAAGTGTTAGCAACTGATAAAATTTAGACTCTAATCCATGTATTATATAGATTGTAGTATATGTAGTATACTACATGTAGTATAGTTTGGTTCTACAAATTTGCTTTAATTTTACTTACAGCAGAAAATTGGGGGGGGGAGGGTTGTTCATCAGATTTTTAGAATTGCTTATTTCTCAGAGGCAAATCAATATAATTCTGTCATACCAATTAATATATCATTTGAGCAGATGGATTGAGTACAGGATTTACCCTACAATTTCAGATAAAGAGTCAGAATTGTGCTAATCATTGATCTAATGCAATTATCAACACACAAATGCTCTTGCTTCTTTTTTTTTTTTTTTTTTCACAGATATCTGACAAAAAAACCTCAACTCTGAACATAACCTTAAACAAGAAAGTTCTCTGATGCAACCCAAACAAACTAGGGAGACAAAAATACTTCAATCAGTAAGTGATAAAAATATTTTAATGAGTAAGTAATGCTATGCATTTAATATATACTAGTTGCACTAAAAATATCACTTACGGAAAAAAATCTTTTTTTGTACGTGTGAAAACTGTACTTAGATGACGGTTTTGAGCTGGTTTTAAAGATACTTTATACAGTAACACTAATTACTGCTGAAAGATCTTCTCATGTTTTGGCAAAAAGAGACAAAATTTGGTCACTATCAAAGAGCATGGCAAACCAAAGCATATTATCAAAAATATTTAATACTGTGTTTTTAAAACAAACACAAAACACAGCACACTGTTTCATTCCACTGGTATATTTCAGGAGCCCCATCATAATTTCCACCATTAATTATTGCAAATGTATTAATTCAAAACCATGCCCAGACAAACAGTCTTTCAAAAAGCTTGACAACACAAAAGCTTTAGCATCATTGGTTAGGATCATTGGGATTCCCAAGAAGTTCCTCTTTTCAAAACACAATGTTTGCATTTATCTGAAGCAGAAAGCGGAAAAATGGCATCCAAAAAATCTGAACACTAAAATTAATTTCTTTCCAGAAAAATGCTACGGATACTTGCTATGAAACAAGTTTTACATTTGTTTAGCCTTCCTTCAGTTGTTGGGAAAGTATCATGGTGAGCTGTAGGCAATCCAGGAGACTCCTGATAATTTCTTAATCCAGGTAATAGACAGTCATACCAAAGGGGTTGTGATACTGGACCTGATAGCCACCAATGCAAGTGTGCTAATATGTTCCCTTGAAGTCAGATGAGCTAGGCAACCTGGGCTGCAGTGATCATGCACTCATGGAGCTTACAATCCTGAGGGATATGGGTCAGGTGAAGAATGAAGTCAGGACCCTGAATTTTAGGAAGGCAAATTCCAGCTGTTCGAGGAGTTGGTCAGTAGAAGTCCCTGGGAAATTGCCCTGAGGGACAGGGGAACAGAACAGAACTGGCAGATCTTTATGCTTTCCACAGAGCAGAAGAGCTCTCAGTCTCCAGGTGTAAGAAATCAGGAAAGGAAGGCACGAGATCTACATACATGAGTTGAGACCTGGTGGTCAAACTAGAAGGCAAGAATTCACAGGCAGTGGAAGCAGAGACAGATGTCCTGGGAAGAGTATAGAGACACTGTCTGGATGTATAGGGATGAAGTCAAGAAGGCCAAAGTGAAACTGGAGTTGAACTTGGCAAGTGAAAGAATAAGGGCTTCTTTAGGTAGACCAGCCAGAAAAGACAGGTCAAGGTTTACCCTCAGTGATAAACATGACCGTTAAACCAGTAACAACGAATGAGGAGAAGGCTGAGGTACTCAGCAATTTTGCCTCAGTCCCTCCATCAGCCTCTCTTCCTATACTTCCTGAGAGGATGGACTGCAAGCCTGTGACTGGGGAAGCAAAATTCCTCCCCTTATAAGAGAAGATCAGGTCCATGACGACCTGAGAAACCTTTAAACATGTAAGTCTGTGAGACCTGACAAGAGGCATCCTAACATCCTAAGGAAACTGGCTAATGTAGTTACCAAGCCACTCCATGATATTTGCAAAGTCCTGGCAGTCCAGTGAAGTCCCTAGTGACTGGAAAAAGAGAAACATTGCACCTTTTTTTTAAAAGGGTAGAAAGGAGAATCCTGGGAACTACCAACCTGTCAGCCTCACCTCTGTGCCTGGGGAGACCATGGAGCAGATCCTCCTAGAAGTGATGCTAAAACACATGGAGGATGGGAAAGTGATTTGTGACAGCCAGCACAGCTTCATTAAGGGAAAGTCTTGCCTGACCAACCTAGTGGCCTCCTATGGTGAAGTGACTACATCAGTAGAAAAGAGAAGAGCTATGGATGTCTCTTTGTGGACTTCTGTAAGGCCTCTGACACAGTGCCTATGGCATCCTTTTCTAAATTGGAGAGAGATGGATTTGATGGATAGACTGTTTGGTGGTAGAGGAATTGGTTGCATAGTCACATCTAGAAGGTATGAGACAACGGCTCAGTGTTCAGATGGAGATCAGTGATGAGTTGTCCCTACTGGGACCATTTCATATCTTAATCAATGACATAGACGGTGGGATCAAGTGCACCCTCAGCAAGTCTGCAGATGACAGCAAGCTGAGTGGTGCAGTTGACACGCCTGATGGAAAAGATGCTATCTAGAAGGACCTAGATAAGCTTGAGAAGTGGGCCCATGTGAACCTCATGAGGTTTCACAAGGCCAAGCGCAAATTCCTGCACCTAGGTCAGGGCACCCCCTGGTATCAATACCAGCTGTGAAAGGATTCAGAGCATCCTGGAGGAAAAGAAGGTATTGATGGATGAGAAACTTAATATGACCTGGCATTGTGCACTTGCAGCCCAGAAAGCCAACTGTATGCTGGGCTGCATCAAAAGAAGTATGACCAGTAGGTTGAGGGTGGTGATTCTTCCTTTCTACTTCACTCTGATGAGACCCCACCTGGAGTACTGAGTCCAGCTCTAGAGTCCTCAGCACAGGGTGGGGTTTTAATCAACCTGATATAGTTGAAGATGTACCTGCTTATTGCAGGGGTTTGGACTAGGTGGTCTTGGGAGGTTCCTTCTAACTCAAAGTATTCTATGATTAGCTTTCCTGAAAGATATTTAATAGACTAGATTTTTACAACAGTGATATGAAAACTATTTTTAAGTTATTTTCCCTCTCCAAAGGTGGCTGAAATGCAACTAGAATAACATAGAGCTTTGCAAGGGCAAATTGAGAGATTAGGGGTTGAAGTTAGTGGGCAGACCAACATCAGCGATGTTGTGGTATGGGCAACTTTTGGATGTCTGGAGCAGAAGGAGGTAGTAAATGGGTAGAGGAAGTGGAAGAAGCCTCACATTCATGGGTCCTAGTTCACATAGGGGACTTTAGACACCCTGGTATCTGCTGAAAGGACACCACAGCAAGGCACATGCAACCTAGCAGTTGCATGCTGTTTCTGGAGTGCTTTGGTGACAGCTTGTGACACAGGTGATCATGGCACCAACAAGGAAAGTGTCTCAGCTGGATCTGGTACTCAACAAACAAGGAAGACCTGTAGGGGAATGGAATGTTGGTGACAGTCTTGGATGAAAAGGCTATAATATGGGTGGAGTTCAGAATCATGAGAGGAGGGAAAAGACAAATAGAAGGACTGTGGCCTTGGACTTCCAGAGAGAAGGCTTTGGCCTGTTATGGGATCTGCTAGGAATGGGATACAGGCCTGGCGAGAAGAAGGACCCAGGAGAGCTGGTTGATTCCAAAGATCACCTTCTCCAAGCTCAAGAACAGTGCACACCAGCAAAGGGGAAATCACATAGCTGTGGCAGGAGGTCTGCATGGATGAAGAAAACTCCAATATTAAAAGGAAGCATTCAAGACATGGAGGCAGGGGAAGTGACCCAGGTAAAACATTGAGATACTATTTGAGCATGCAGGGATAGGGTTAGGAAAGCAAAGTCTAGTTGAATCTGGTGAGGAATGTGTAGGGCAACAGGAAAAGCTTCTATAGGTACATCAGCAGTAAAACGAAGACTAGCGAAAATGTGGGTGTCCTGCTGAACGGTTCAGGAGACCTAATGACAAAAGACAGGGAAACTGCCAAACTACTCCTTTTTACCTTTGCCTTGCTTTTTACTGGTACGACTGCTTTTTAGGAAACCCAGGAGACTCAGGCCAAAGGGGAAGTCTGGGATGAATAGGATGTAGTCTCACCAGAGTACGGTCAGGCTAAGAAAAAGCTCTGCAGTATTAAGTATGCCATCAGTTTGTCAAGGAAAGTGATCCTTTCTATCGACTTGGCTGTAGCTAAAGCACATCTGGAGTACTGTGTCATATTCTGGGCTCCCCACTACAAGAAAGATATAGCCATCCCTGAATGAGTGTAGTAAAATCCTACCACTGAGAGCATGTTGGCAACTGACCTAACATAAATAATTTGGGAAAACAGAATGGGAAAAAAAAACAGCAACAAGAACTAATGAACTTTCATGTTTATTCATCTTACAAATTTGCTTAAAATAGATTGTACTTTTTCATGTTATTTAGTATACAAAATCACATGTTGAGCCATATTTCTGAAGAAACACTGAACGGGTGTTCAATTCAGGAGCAGTTTATAACACTTGCATTTGTAACTTGAAGTGTGGGAATGGCGACTATAGAGCATGGGAAATCCTAAAACTTTAATATCCTTTCATTTGTTTCTTTTGCTGTAAATATGTGTTCTAAGTATATGTTTGCTACTAACACAGACATGGAGATCTGTCTCATTTTCGCATAGGCATGTAAGTAACTATATTCTTTAAGAACACAGAATGACACTTTAGTAATTCAGGGTAAGCTGTTTCACTGTCTGCTGAAACAAGGCTTCTGAAATGGATGGCAAGCTTTCTTTTTCTTATTATTTTAATTTTCTCCAGGAAGGAATTGAAAGAAATGAAAAATTAATTTGTGCAGCATGATAAGGCAATTCAAATGTAAGAATTCCAGTCAGGCCTTGCAGACCAGATGGCTTTTAATTTTCTGGCAATGCTGTTAATTGGAACTCAGGATGTAAACTTCTTTTTTAATCAACTTTAGGCAACTGAGGTTTTTTCTAATCATATAAACAGCTGCACACTGGAAGCATCTCAGCATCAGTATTGCATTACACAGTACACATTAGCCAGGACAAGTAAGCTACAAACAAAAATAATCCCAAATAAAGTTACAGACCACTGATAATTACTTTAAAGACTCTAAAAATGAAAGTTGGGGGTTTTATAAATATCTCACTTTTTCCCTCTCCATTTCTGAAATAAAATCTCTAGAAATCACAAAAAAATCTTGACATTTATTTACTCACTAGTAAGTTATGCTCCTGATTCAGCATACAAAAATTACAAGCACACAGCTTGGTGTCATCAGCAAACTTGCTGAGGGTACACTCAATACCACTATCCATGTTGCCAACCAAGATGTAGATAGTAGTGATCACAGTACCAGCCCCTGATGGACCCCACTCGTCACTGGTCTCTACCTGGACATAGAGCTATTGACAGAAACTCTTTTAAGTGTGACCAACCAGCCAATTCCTTATTCACTTATTCCCTATTCACACCTGTCAAGTCCATGCCTCTCCAGTTTAGAGATAAGGGTGCTATGTGGGACAGTATCAGATGCTCTGCACAAGGAAGATGACGTCAGTTGCTTTTCCATTATCTGCCAACACTGTAACTCCATTATAGAAGGTCACCAGATTTGTCAGGCACAATTTTGCCTATAATGAAGTCATGTTGGCTTTCACCAGTCAGCCCTCTGTTCTCCACATACTTTAACATAGTTTCCAGGAGGATCTGCTCCACGATCTTGTAGGGGACCGTGTGAGACTGACTGGCCTATTTAAAAATGGGGGGTATATTTCCCATTCCAATATGATGGAGAATGTCTTGGTAACTTTTTCAGTTCCCTCGGGAGCTGCAGATGCATCTCCTCAGGTCCCATGGATCTGTGCACATTCAGGTTCCTTAGATGATCTTGAACCTGATCTTCTCATATGATTCTTTCATTCTTCAAGTTCTTGTCTTTGGATTATGTGAATTTGGCTGTGTGCTACAGCGTGGCTAGAGCACTTGCTGGAGAAGACTGAGTCAAAAAACTTGTTGAGTACTTCAGCCTTCTCAATGTTGGCTATAGCCAGGTCTCCCATTTTGCACATCAGGGGAGGTACAATTTCTTTCATCTTCCTTTGCTGTCCTATGTACCTGAAGGTTATTTCTCACATCCATATCCAAGTTCAGCTCCAATTGTTTCTTGGCTTTCCTGATCCCCTCTCTGCTTTTTCAAGCCATACCCCTATAACCAACCCAGGATGCGTATCCCTGCCTGCGCTGCCTATACATTTTAGTTTTGTGCTCTAGTATGGCTAAGGGGTTTTGACTTTGCCAAGCTGACCTCCTGCCTCCCCTGTCCAACTTCTTGCACATTGGGATTGAGAGCATTTGCACCCTAATAAAACTGTCTTTAAATATCTTCCAGCCCTTGTTTTCTTGTTTGCTTCTGAGGGAAGTTTCCCTAGGGATCTCAAGCATTAGGACCCTACACAGTCAAGTTAGGTGTTTCTGAGGTTTGGGGTACTGACTACTTTTTACCATCCTGTACACCTCAAGATTGAGAATTCCACCAGGGCACGATCACTGCAGCTCAGGCTACGTCCAGTCATGATCTCACCAATAAATTCTTCCACATTAATAAGCAATACGTCCAGCAGTGCCTCTCTGGTCAGGGTCTCCATCACCTGTATGAGGAAATTTGTCTTCACTGAACTCCGATAGTTTCCTGGACTGCTAGTGGTTTACTGTGCTGCTTTTTCCAGGAGATGTGCAGGTGATTGAAGTCCCCTATCAGGATCAGGCCTGTGAGTGTGCTGCTTCCTGAAGATGAAGAAAGAACTCTGTCAATCTCTTCTTGATCGGGTGGCCTGTAACAGACACCAACCACAAAGATGGCTTGGTCTGTTATTTTCATCATAAGCTCTTGACCTACTCATTGTTGTTCTTCAAAGGTAGCTCTGAGAAATCAATCCCATTTTTAGCACGGAGGGGAACTCCACCACCTCCCCTTCCATGCCTTTATACTTTATATAATACTTCATAGGTGCCAATCATAGCACTCCAATTGTGTGACTCATCCCAGTAAGTTTCTGTAACGGCAATCAGGTCATAATTTTCCATCTGGGCAATGGCTACCAGCTCCTCCTGTTTGCTTCCCATGCTGCATGCATTGATATAGAGGCACTTCAGCTGGGCTACCCACCACATCCCCTTTTCAGAAGAGCTTACTGTAATTCCCTTAAGGCAGTTCACAGGGGTTTCCTTGTTGCTTCCTAAGGCCTTGGCAACTTCTAGCCATTTTTGAATGCTTAGAACACTATCTCTTTCCCCCACTAAATCTAATTTAAATCTCTGTTAATAAGTCCAGCCAGCTGATTGCTGAGAACTCTCTTGCTCACACTTGGTCTTTTGAGCCCTGACAGTTGTCAACAGACCCAGTTTCCTAATGGTATGCCCAGGGTTGTATAAGCCAAGACTTTAAGTATGGCACCAGCTATGCAGCCAGCCAGTCATCTGTTCAATTCATCTCCTTTTTCTCTAACTCCCTTCTCTGACTGGGAGGGTAGAGGAGAGCAACACCTGTACCCCCAATCCCTTTAGCATGTTCCAAGGGACATAAAGACTCTTGATATTCATGCTTGGAATAGTGGGAATGGGTGATAGTCCCACATGTTTCACCAGTTCCAAGTGCTTTTTTTCCTTGGCAGTATCTCCATGATATCATGGATGCAAGCTAGCAACAAACAGCAAATTTCTCTAGAGATATTGTCTGGGTGACAAATGGGTGCTTCAGTGCCTTTCAGCAAGGAATCCCCAATTACTACTACCCTACATACGTTTCTGGTGGGATCAGGTCTAATGTGGGTGGGTAGTTGGCTGGACCAACTTTGCTTGGTTGGTCTTTCCCGGGTCTTGTCCAGGAAGACCACTCTCATTCTCTCTTCATTCTCCACTCACAGCACATCATAATTATTATGTAGGGGCACTTCAGGGGGAAAGGTAAGATTCCTCCTTCAGTCAGAAAAACGCTTCATGCTTACATTAATTTATTTTTAGATAAATTCTGGTGATATTCACAACATAAGGGGTAACTCATACCTCCAAGACTGAACTGTAGGACCTGACAAATCAGTTACCTATTTGCAAAGAATAACTGAAGAATAAGCCCAGTAAACTAATTAATTATTTCCCAAATCTCTACACTGGGGAAGAAATCTAAGACACAGAACTCCAACATGTATTATGTAACAGTCTGGAATGATATACATCATTTAATGTCCTCCTATTGAAGCCAATAGCTAAAGTTCCATCTTCTTTCAATCTAGTCAGAGTTTTAACCAAATACAAACCCTAAATTAATTGTTTTCAGAAAACAGAAATGAATTGAACTCACTTGGTGTTTTGAAGGCAGAAGGCCAAAGATAAGAGAAACAAATTTCCAGTTAGAAACTTCTCAGTCCTTCCATCTATTTCCCAGGAAGAACAGTTTATTTGACAGATTAGATCAGCAAAGCTTTTTAAAATCTTCCTGCAATTATATATCTACAGGAGGAAAATGGCAGCATACAGTCAATGTTCATGAACACTTCAGGACTTTTTTTTAACAAAATGTTTGGTTTACAGTCATACACTGCAGTATAAATGACATAGGTATAAGACACTTGGAATTGTTTAGGGGATTTCCTGCTAATATTTAGAAGGGGTCATAGGTTCTTTGCATATGACATATCACGTTCACAAGAAAGAAGACTTCCTAGCCAAAAAGATATGACAAACAGTCTATGCATACTTATGATTTGATATTCTGAATTAATTCTGCTTGTTCATGGCTACACTGATTTACTGGAATAGTTTACAAAATCAGGGTATTTTCCCTGTGATAGTCCACACTATGAGTATTTATAGTATAATAGATTCCACGCACAGGCTTCAGACTGCTGTAAACCTTTCAGCAAGGAGTTTAATTTGCTTTTTTATTTCATAAGGCTTAAGACAGACAGTTTTGATCCAGGAGGAAATCAATTCTCCATGAGCACACATCTTTTAAATAGTCTAGAACTTGATTTTGTTACTTGACACTGGAGAAAAAAACCTTATTCAAAGGAAAAGTTCTATGTCTTTAGCACAGTGTGGATGATGCATATTGTGTTAAGAATTCTAACTTATTTCAGCACCTCAATTCTCTACAGACACATTCTATTTTCATATTTTGTATAAAATCGTTATTTTTGAAATTCGCACTTATGGTAAACAAAGGTGTTTATTTCTACTGCCAGGAGACTGACAGGTGCTTGGAATCTAGTTTTACATTATTCTCTACATAGGCAAAGTACTACATTCATAATAAGAAAATAAAAATCAGAAATTTATCGTTTAAAGAAAAGATAAATAAGCTTCTGTTAACACAGATTATGCTGTTGTTATTATTTCCATAAACTGCTGGTTTTCCATGACTATGTTCGACTTCTAAGCCTCAGAAAATTATTCTTGGTGAAAAGTTCCAAATCCAGTCACAATCAAATGTAAGAATAATAAAAACAAAACAAAGACTTTGAAGACCAGTGTTGAAGTATTTTCTCTCCAACATATACAGGAACATGCAGTGAAAAGTGTCTGGAAATATAAATCTGAATTGGAGTTTTGATTAAAAAAAATAAACAGGAATGAAATGAATGGGATGTTCTCCCATGGCGCTACTATCACACTAATACAGGTTTCACTCTTAACGTGTTACTAGCTCTGAGCAAGGACTCTATTTTTTTGACTTCTTACAGCATAGTCCTACAGAGTTTCATATATGTATGTGTTCTGCGCACGAAGAGCCTTGAACTGGACTCTTTGTAGACTGAAGTCCTAATTTTGAATTATTAATCTTCTTTTATTCCTTGGTTGGTTGTTTTTTTTCAGATTGCAGAAATACAAGTAGGTGTAAAACAATGGAAAATATAACATACGTCAGTCAAAAGTGAAAGCCCATGTTAAATAAGTCTACATATAAAATATAAAGTGAAATTAAAATAAAAAATGGTTATCTAAAGAAATATATTATTGAAACCAGCTACTTAAGTTTTTCTAAAGGCAAATCGTACTGCACAAACCTCATTAAGTTCTATAAAGGAGATCACACACTTCTCATTTAGCTAATAACCTGCTTGGACTTGGAGAACGTTTTCTGTCAAAGCTTTTGAGAAAACTAAGAAAATGTTAAAATAAGACAGTCTTTGCATAAATAAGTAGTTAAAAGAAAAGAAAGAGAAGGTAGGAGTCGGGTCAGATCAGGCATTTCCCATTTTTCATTGGAAAAATATTATTACTGGAGTTCCATTAGAATGTGCACTGATGTCCTCGCTACTCAATGAAGTCCTAAACAATCTATAAAAAGCCAACTGGACAATAAGATGACAAAGTCTGATGATGATACTAGGTCATAGTAGTAAAAGTAACAGCTAACTGTGAAGAGCCGAAAATAAGCACAGGACTGAGTGACCAGACAATAATACAGCAGCTGAAATTTAATAGAAAAATGCAAAGTAATGCACATGGAAAAAATAATTTCTACCTTTACATATAAATTGAGATCTCTGCACTTATCATTTCCACTCAGGAGACTGTGGAGTTACACCTCCACGGAAACATAACCTCACTGCTCAGCAATGGTTTAAAAAAAAAAAAGAAAAGAAAAAAGCAGATGTCTGACATTATTAGGAAAGGAATAGGAAACAAAATTGAGTACACCATGGTACTGTATAAATAATTTTTTAGGCACATATTGAAACACTGCATGTTTTTCTGGTCTATCCACATTTCGAAAAAAACTTTATAGACTGCAGAGAGGTTCAGAGTTTGTTGACAAGGGTGATCAAATGTATGAAAAGTTCTTCTTTGCAAAGAGTTGCTAAATAAAATCATAATAACCATATTCAGAACCAGCAGGAAGAGTTAGATTACACTGATCCAAGAATCATTGAAGCTTGGGAGGAACCTCTAGTTTTGTCTGTTCCAGCCTCATGTTCAGAGGTTAATACTGAGTTCACTGTAACACGATTACAGCTTTATCCAGTTAAGTGTTGTTGGGTCATCCTCCAGAGATGGAAACTGAACTGCCGCTTCGTGCAACTGTCCAATGCTAAGTGGTCTTCAATATAAAATGTTTTCCCTGTATCCGGTAAAAACCTCTACTCTTTCCATTGAAAGCCACTTGAACTGCCTTATCTTTATCAGTATCTTTACTCTACAAAGTAAATTTAAAAATTGCGCAGAATAGACCTCAAATAAGATGCAGGACTAAGGTCTGAAACAGACAAAGGAGCAAGAGTCTCAACACAGCTGGCTGAATTGTGGAAATCTTGCTGACTTGCAGATTATGGAATTCCATGTGTATTCAAGGAAGGACTTGGCATATCCATTCACAGAACAGTAATTCACTGATGCTTACTAAGGAATGCTTGGGAGACATGATATTTGGTTAAATAAACCAAATGTTCTCACCTGACTCAGCTATTCTCACATTAATGCTCTTTTAACAGTTTCTGGTTAACACACACTGCCACTGATGGGAGCTATAGATACCAATTTTTCAGGTCAGTTTCTCTCCTTATTAATTCTATGTAATGATAGCCCATATCTCTTCCCAGAGATGTTTACATAATGTGTATCAACCACGGTTCTTCACAGATTTAAATGTTACAATTCCACAGTCTGCTTCTGATAAATTCAGCTGTGCTGGCCACAGTCACAAAGCTTCAGCTCTGCAGCTAAGCGAGTGTTTGTCAAAATACTATTAAGGGTCAAGAGACAATACAGGTAATGGTTCTGATCAGAAAGAAACCTCCTTCATGAGTGCTAGCCCCCATGTTGTTACGAAAGCTGAATTTAGTACTCTTGAACACTAGGGATTAATGTTACTTGCTACATTCCATGCTCCTAAAATCACTAAGTACCTCCACCAGTGCTCTTCCTGACTATACGCAGCAGTGCATCACTCATTTGGTACTAAGCTTCTCCTGAGTATATTTTGCTGACTATTAAAAATTGTTGCAAATATTCTGTCTCGTACTTTGCAACAGCTGACTTCAGTCTAGACATGAGTGTAAACTCTTGTATTTAAGCCATGTGAATTGGAAGGGAGAGGACACAACGATAAATCAAAAGAGAGCAAAACCCCAAAATGGAAGACCATAAATCTCCTCAGAGAAATTATGAGTTTGCATGACTTCCTAACAAGAAACGGACCTTGAAGTCAAGCTGCAAATTAAAATATTTTAATACTAAAGGTCAAGAGCCAAACTATGAATGTACCATAACAGTGTTACAACCAACATGTCTGCTTTTATGATGAATGCCATTAATACTGTTATTTTAATTTAGATAGTGAATCCTGAAGACTCAATCAAATGTGAAAAATGAAGGAAGAAAATAGTACAGACACAAGGAAAGGCAAATCTGGAGGAATATTTGTAGCTAGGGAGAAACCTGAATGTCCGTGAATGATATGTAATTCCCACAGTGTTATATTTACTGAGTTGGCCACTGACATTTTGAATTTTAGGAACATAAAAAGATACCTGAATTAATATCAAATTAAGAGGTGATTATCCTCCCAGTAATGTTTTATTTTTATCAACTGAAAACAATTTTAAAAGTTGCTGGCCTAAGATTTAGTTCAAAAATTGGAATATTGTGTGGATAAGGGATTGTCAAAGATGACAAGGAAAGAAAGCAATAAAATTACTCAGGCCAGAGCCAAAACCTATAAAGTGTGTACACAACCTGTTTTGGTTTTTTGTTTGGTTGGTTCTTTCGGGACGGGGGGTTATTTTTATTTTTATCCTGAGTGGTGGAAAAAAGTTGAGTAACTCAGAAACATCAGAAATCTGCCAGAGGTAAAAGCACACTAGAAAATAAATCTCTTTCCCTGAAGAGAAAGACTTTATTACATTCCCCTGTTTTCACTTGATTGAAAGGTATGTCAAAAATTTCTCTTCTGAAATAAGGAAGAACCACATCTTCTAATTTTACCAAAGATGTTGTTCAAATTAACTTGGAATACTAGACAATACAGTCTCAGAGCTCCACAAAATCTTCCATTGCATCAGTCATTGCATTGTTTCAGACCAAACACTACTGAAAGGAGTTTCCATGTATAACAAAACACAATTCCCAGCAAAGGAAGTAAATAATGTATTAGAATTCAAGTCCAGATTTCCAAAGGTGGATCACCAAATTTCATTATAAGCAGAACTGAATATCCTAAAAACAAGAGGCACTCACGTTTACTCACCTCATAAACTGAATATCTTTAATTTAAATTTATCAGATTAATAAGTTGTGTTGTTTGGGTTTTGGTTTTTTTTTAGAATGAAGACAATCTCACATTGTTTTTCTAGTCTGAAGATATTCTCTCTCTAAATGGCTAAAGGCCTGATAGTATTAGAAGAGCTGGACAGAATGATATAAAATCAAACATACTTAGCCAGTACAGTTTTTTCAACAGTATTTAAAATTTGCTGGAAAAATTTAGTGTTCAAGTAAGCAAAAATATAACCCAATACTTTAACATCATGTATTTTCCTTTTTTTTCTCCTCCCAGTAGCTTCCTAAATGTAGAAAGGATCTATATCAGAAAGTAGACAGGAAGGAGAACACAGTTTTCTAACAGAGAAGTGAGGAGCAGCTCATAGATGTTCATTATCTGAATGCAGGAATGTGACTTAAGTCAGGAACCTAGATTCTTCAGCTATTCAGCAGAGAAAAAAGCATAATTACACCTTAGATTCTCTGAATTGCGCTGGAGATTGCCTGGTCAGGAAATAAAACCAGCTCCCAATCTGGTTTCTGAAGAGGGTGCTCTGATATGACTTTCAATGACCCCCTCCGCATCCCAAAAATGGCTGTATCCCAAGCAACTCTGCTTTCGTATCTGAAAGTTCCGCCTTCATTATTTCTTTATCTGTTCATGGGAGCCATAACCAATACTCCATCATTTAGGTAAATTATATCGACAGAAATAGCAGCCAGCTTGTCAGGTTGTCAAATGAAACTATATTAAGAATCATATGAACTCCATATTCTTTGTGTCTGGAAGGCCTAACTGTCAATCCAGTAACAGAGCTACAAACTAGAAAAGATTTCTCAGTTTTATCTTACTGCTAAGGATTTATTAATCTGGCTCCTTGATCAAATTAAGCCATCTACTACCACTACAGCCATATAATTCCTCTTGCAAAGTAACCAAAATCAATTGTTCCAGCTCACCTAACTGGAAGTTGGCCCTGAAACCTCAGTTCTCTGATAGTCATCTTATAGTCCACCTAGATGTCTTTCTGGCTACTCCGTTCTTTTTATTTTTGTACAAATACTTCCTTCAGTTTAAGCAAGATCTGAGTCCTTTCTGATTCTCAGACTTTATTTCTCCATTGCTATCACTTCTAATCTCCCTTTTTTAAAAGGATTCAGCAGCATGACATCATATTAGTGGTCAACATCATACTTCTCCAAGTATGGATAAACCTTTCTCAAACTTAAGTAATTAAAAATGTGTACTATATTCCAGCTGGATGGCTTTCTATCATACAAGGCAAAAGTACTTATTTCACTAGTGGAAAAAGTTTGCTTTATGCACTCTAGAATCTTATTTTTCTTTTTCAAAGCAACCTCACATTGTGAAGTATAAGTCAGTCTATGATCGCCTGAGAGGCTGAAGTCTGTATTGTCTTCTGTACTTTGAAGTTGATAAGCCTTCAACTTGTGGCAGAAATACTTGTTATAAAGTCCCCTACGTGCATGACTTTTTATTTCAAGTTATTAAGTTTCTTCCTATTTCAGCTAGTCCACGAGGCCACTAACATCTTCACAAGAGACAATCATAGTCTCATTTATTGATGATGCCTCATGACTTGAGACAAATCAAGCTAGCCAAATCACAAAGGAAATCCTCGTGTAACCCCCAACCAGCCTTACAGATAACACTCCAATAGAATTTGCTGGCTATCCTTTGGATAATTCTTTGTCCAAGTTGTAATTCTTAAACTGATCATTGCCTTCTCCGCACTGACTAATCCACACATAACGTGTCTGACTAGATTAAATCTCCAACATTTTCTCATCTAGAAATAAGAAAGACAGCAGCTTAGAGCACCCTATTGCAAAGGATTGATGCATTTTAATATTATTTTCTTTTTAAATCAGTTTTTTCTTCTCCTTTAAAGCAATGTTCTGTGAATTGTCAGACACCATACTGCCCCCACCATAAATCACAGGAAGCCAGTAATAACCTTTTAAAAAGAGCAATAGTTCCTAAGGGACAAACTTTCAGGCACAACAAGCAAAACAATATTTAGAACAAAAAATTCACACTGGGCAGATCTATTCGGCAGACATGGCAAGGAAGTAGAATATGATAGGAAAGTATGGGTATAACTCTGCCTTTTTACAACACTTCAACATTTCTTAATTTATTCTGTAGGAATTTTATTCTAAAAGAATGTGTTCATTCACTATTTAAATTATATTTTTATGGGTTTTTTTTCTACTTAACAGCATGCTTCATAATTTAAAATTTTCTGATTCAGCTGAAACCTTAAACTTTTCTAGCAATAAAAACATTAATAAGCACACATCTTCCCAATTCAGACATTTTAGGAGCTATATACAAAGTTCAGATTCAACTTTCTTAAAAAATGTGCATGTATGTCTTTTATGTTTTTCGCAGGGATGCCAGTACATCATAGCACCCTACAGTAACATGCTACTACTATGTACTTCCCTATTTCAACATGTTTAGATACAAGGTTTACTTGAAAATTTCTGGGCTTATCTCAAAGCCAAGAATTTGTAGTTACAGCTCCTTAGGAAATCAGCTCACCTTAAATTAGTAATATACACATTCCACATGAACTTAGTTTCAATACTACTTTGTAGGGAGTTTCATGTTGTCTGTATATTTTGACAATTGTGCATGTCAACAACAGCCAACTTCTACTCTGATACAAATAGACTGTGTCTGGAATACAATTTGCTTTCACGTTGCAGAGTAAATTTACCAATGACAATATGTATAATAAAGATATAGGCTGGCTGGAGAATTGATTGAGAGTAGCCCGGAGGAGAAGGACTTAGGTGTTGTTTGTTGACAACAAGCTGACATGAACACTGTGAGCTCACAGACCAGAAAGCCAACCGTATCCTGGGCTGCATCTAAAGAAGCATGACCAGCAGGTCGAAGAAGGTGATCCTGCCCCTCTACTCTGCTCTCATGGGACCCCAGTTGGAGTACTGCAACCGTCTCTGGGGACCCAAGACAAGAGGAACATGGACCTGTTGAAGTGAGCCCAGAGGAGGTCACAAAGATGGTCAGAGGAGCATCAGATCCTCAGAGCTGGAGCACCTCTCCTATGAAGACAAGCAGAGGGAGCTGGAGAAAAGAAGGCTCAGGGGACACGTTCTAGCAGCTTCCAGTACCTAAAGGGGGCCTACAAGAAATCTGGAGAGGGACTTTTTACAAAAGTATGTAGGCATAGGACAAAGGGGAATGGTTTTAAACCATTCGCCCTCGGCAAGTTTGCCAATGACACCAAGCTGTGTGGTTCGGTTGATACGTTGGAGGGAAGGAATGCCATCCAGAGGGACCTTGACATGCTTGTGAGATGGGCTGATGCCAACCTTATGAAGTTTAACCATGCCAAGTGCAAGGTCCTACACCTGGGTCGGGGGAATCCCAGGCGCAGCTACAGCTATTTCTTGACTGTGCTTTGGAGAAAGCAGTCCAAGAGAACAAATTATATTAGCTCACAATATTGTATTACCTTACAAGAGGTCAGGTTTTAAACCAAGACTTTCTCAGATTTTGCATGGAAAAAAAACCTCAGCTATCTGAAATTTGTAAGTGAAACGTTTAACTGAATAACACCAGGCAGTCTAAGCCTTATACAGCATTAAAAATAATGTGCAGTTTTAACTGAAGAATGGCCACTTCTCAAATGTGATCTTTTGATGAAAACTGTCTGTAAAGTTTTAAATCCAACATGTAAGCCACATTAATAGATTTCTTAGGGAAGCCTTCTTTAGACCTATACAGATTCATATTTATAAGGCAAAAGAGTAAGACATAAGAGCTAACTAAAGCATATTTATATTAGATTAAGCTCTCTTATAAGGTAATTTCTATAATAAAATTATTCTAGACAAGTATATAACCAATTGCAGCTCCTGCAGCATGTAGCAGGCTTGAATCCATGCTTTTTGATGAGTGATTTAACATCAGAGAAGAAATTATCAGAATCAAACTACAGTCAATCTTATCTCATTAGTAAGATTTTGCAAGCCGCATGAGGTTTAGAAGTTGCATACTATCCATTTCTTACACAAGAAATAAAATGCTTTTCATTCCAGCAGTGAAATGAGAAAGATTGGTAGCCCCATCTATTCAGCCTCACACAGGCATCCAACAATTGCTGCAATTTCTCACAGACAACTGTAATTTCATCACTCAACTGATGAGAATTACTTTCTATAATTTTAAGACTTCTACAAACAAGTATATATACTAGTTTTCAATTTAATGTCTTCTTTTCTAAAAGTAGCTTAGCGTTTCCAGATTATTTCACATTTGTTTTATATATTTGAGTCTTAATGAAAAGGAGGAAAGCTAGAATGTGTATTTCGCCACATCATAGTAGAAAAGTTTTCAAGCCACATGAGAAAGTTTTTCTCTGTTTCCAATGTTCACATGAAGGAAATAATGAATCAAATAAGAAGAAAACACAGCTAAATGTCAACAGTTCTCATTTGCATGACAGTTGAAGTGGCCTCCTGTGTCAGCATAAGAACTGGATTATTTTCAGACTGTATTACCTGTCACCTTTAATAAAAGCTGGTCAGGCAGGGAGAGTTGCAGCATGTGCTGAGTTTGGCAATGGCATATCAGCAATTTATCCTAAGACCTGCAAAAATGAATGACACAAAAACAAAATTCCAAATATCTTGCACAATAGATTCCTGCAAATACTTAAAAAAAAAAAAAAAAGATTCCTGCAAATACTTAAAAAAAAAAACAAAAAAAAACCCAACAAATCTAAAAATCACTCCGAAGAAGACAGATTTGGGGTCATACTGTTGCCACTATCATCCTAGATTCTGCTTGTTTTTAAAAAAGAAAATAAAATGAGACCTGAATTAAGGGATCATAAATGCCCATTTTGTACATGTTTAAATTCAGTATTCTTTTGTTTCAAAGCACCAGAGTTTACTCTCAGCAGAACTTCCACAAGGCATTTCCTTTCAAAAAATATCAAAATTATTGATATAATTTGTCTTCCCCTAAAATAATCTGTATAAAGAATGGTGTTATGATGCTGAAAGATAAGCCTCTCCATTTGAATTGTGGGATCACTTCAAATCCTAGACATTCCCCTCTCTGCTTTCAATTCTATTATCCTGAAGGAGCTGGTGAATGAAGTTGCTAAGCCACTGGCCATCATATTTGAAAAATCATGGCAGTCAGGTGAAGTTCCCAACGACTGGAAAAAGGGAAATATAACCCCCATTTTCAAGGAGGGGAAAATGGAAGACCCGGGGAACTACAGACCAGTCAGTCTCACCTCTGTGCCTGGCAAAATCTTGGAGCACATTCTCCTGGATGGCATGCTAAGGCACATGAAAAACAACAAAGTGCTTGGTGGCAGCCAGCATGGCTTCACTAAGGGGAAATCCTGCCTGACCAATCTGGTGGCCTTCTATGATGGGGCTACAGAATTGATGGATAAGGGTAAAGCAGTTGATGTCATCTACCTGGACTTGTGCAAAGTGTTTGACACTGTCCCACATGACATCCTTCTCTCTAAATTGGAGAGATATTGTCGTGGTTTGAACCCAACCACAAACCTCTTTTACTCACTCCCCCCCTTCTTGCCCTCCCCCTGCTCCTGGAGGGACGGAGAGAAGAATCGAAAAGAATGCAACTCCCACGGGTTGAGATAAGAACAGTTTAGTAACTAAGGTATAACACAAATCACTACTGCTGCCACCAATAATAATAAGGATAAAGGAAATAACAAGAGGAAAGAATACAACACCTCAGCACCAGCCGACCGATAACTCGCCCCACTCCCCCCAGCCGAGCACCGACCGATACCTCGTCCAACCCTGCAGTCCCTCTACCCCTTCCGGCTCCCTCTAAGTTACATCCTGGGCATGACGTGCTGTGGTATGGAATACCTCTTTGGCTAGTTTGGGTCAGGTGTCCTGTCTCTGCTTCCTCCCGGCCTCCCCTCCTCCCTGGCAGAGCATGAGGCTCAGAAAATCCTTGGCCAGACCAAACATTCGAGCAGCAACTGAAAACATCGGCGTTATCACCACTGCTCCAAGGCCAAAAGATCAAAACACATCACTGTACTAGCTCCTAAGAAGGAGAAAAATGACTGCTGCTGCTCAAAACGAGGACAGATATCAATTTGATGGATGGACCACTTGGTGGATAAAGAACTGGCTGGATGGCCGCACACAAAGAGTTGTGGTCAATGGCTCAATGTCCAGCTGGAGACCGGTAACAAATGGTGTCCCTCGGGGATCGGTGTTGGGACCGGTCTTGTTTAACATCTTCGTCGCTGACATGGACAGTGGGATTGAGTGCGCCCTCAGCAAGTTTGCTAATGGCACCAAGCTGTGTGGTCCAGTTGATACGCTGGAGGGAAGGGATGCCATCCAGAGGGACCTTGACACGCTTGTGAGGTGGGCTGATGCCAACCTTATGAAGTTCAACCCTGACAAGTGCAAGGTCCTACACCTGGGTCGGAGCAATCCCAGGCACAGCTACAGACTGGGCAAAGAAGAGATTCAGAGCAGCCATGCAGAGAAGGACTTGGGGGTGTTGGTTGATGAGAAAATGAACATGAGCCGCCAGTGTGCGCTCGCAGCCCAGAAAGCCAACCGTATCCTGGGCTGCATCAAAAGGAGCGTGACCAGCAGTCAAAGGAGGTGATCCTGCCCCTCTACTCTGCTCTTGTGAGACCTCACCTGGAGCATTGTGTGCAGTTCTGGTGTCCTCAACATAAAAAGGACATGGAACTGTTGGAACAAGTCCAGAGGAGAGCCACGAGGATGATCAGGGGACTGGAGCACCTCCCATATGAAGACAGGCTGAGGAAGTTGGGGCTTTTCAGCCTGGAGAAGAGAAGGCTGTGTGGAGACCTCATAGCAGCCTTCCAGTATCTGAAGGGGGCCTATAGGGATGCTGGGGAGGGACTCTTTGTCAGGGACTGTAGTGACAGGACAAGGGGTAACGGGTTAAAACTTAAACAGGGGAAGTTTAAATTGGATATAAGGAGGAAATTCTTTCCTGTGAGGGTGGTGAGACACTGGAATCGGTTGCCCAGGGAGGTTGTGAGTGCTCCATCCCTGGCAGTGTTCAAGGCCAGGTTGGATGAAGCCTTGTGTGGGATGGTTTAGTGTGAGGTGTCCCTGTCCATGGCAGGGGGGATGGAACTAGATGATCTTGAGGTCCTTTCCAACCCTAACTATTCTATGATTCTATGATTCTATATCTCACTGGTCAAACTCAGATCTTTGAACACAGAAGTATTACATTTAAAAAATATAGGCGTCTATGACTGCTATCTTGAAATTGCAACAGCATAAAAATAAGACTGTGGCTGTAGGCATATGTGCAGAGGTGATTGCTGTTAAACTTTAACAGAATCTGCACACCTTGCGTCCACTTACAAAGTTTTCTGCAGCAATTAAAACACAAATTCAGTGATTGAGCTCTGAGTCTCCGAGCAGAAAATGAGCAAAGAGGAACATATTTCTGTCACTACAGACATAAGTGGATGCAACTTATCATGTGGGCAGGAATATCTCTTAATCATGCTGTGTTCACCTGAGAATCAGACAATCAGAGAGGCATAGAGTGGTTTCAGTTGGAAAGGACCTTAAAGATTATTTAGTTCGAATCCCCCTGCGATGGGCAGGGACGCATTCCACTAGACCAGGTTGCTCAAGGCTCTGTCCAACCTGGCCTTGAACACTGCCAGGGATGGAACATTCAGAGCTTTCTTGGGCAACCCATTCCAGTGCCTCACCACCCTCACAGTAAAGAATTTCTGCCTTACATGTAACCTGAACTTCTCTGTTTAAGTTTAAATTCATTACCCTTTGTCCTGTTGCTACAGTACCTAACAAATACTCCCTCCCCAGCATCCTTATAGCTCCCCTTCAGACACTGGAAGGCTGCTATGAGGTCTCCACGCAGTCTTCTCTTCTCCAGGCTGGATTGTTAGCCATTTGCATAGGTTTGAGAGATAAAAATGTGCAAGATCTGGACACAAAATTGTAGCACCTTATTGTAGAGCTGAAGATAAATTGCATATCTCTTTCCATACAAGCATTTCCTCCATTGACAAAATTTTTACCTATGATGAAACTGGCACTCTACAAACTCAATCCCATAACTAGAAACATTGTTGTTTTCCAAACTTTAAGGCTTCTTTCACAAAAGTATGGTGGCTTCCAGAAATTAAAGTCTTAGAAAATCTTGTGCATACATTTATGCACAGTTGAAAATGTTGAGGCAAGTTTCCCTGAAAGCATTACACAGCAAGAGGAAAAACGCCACTGTTTTACTCCAGCAGAGGAATGTTAACAAAGAACTTCAACTCCAGGTGTCCCAAGTTTATAAATTTTTTTATTATTATTTAAATAGCTATTTTCATATAATCATCTTTTTTAGTAGTTTATTTTATATTAATATTCCAACAAGAAACACCAACTTTAAAAACATTTTCCCCAATTTTCTGCTTATTGAATGCTATGTCAAGGCATGTACCTTACCTTTACTGGCTCTGCTGAAGACACAGTTTTCTAGTTTCTGTTCTGGTACTTAGAAAAACTTTCTCTTTTTAGTATTTCATGAATGAGAGAAATGGTCAGAAATACGATTTGTTGAGTCTTTATTCTTCTGTGTTTCTGTTTACTAACTCAGCCAACAAATTAGTCTTTCCTACACAATCCCATATGCCAACATTGTAACCTCTGACCATCAACTAAACATGCATCTTCAAACATTTCAACACTGCTACTGTCCAGTACCTAATTTCAGATTTTCACTCACTCCTAATGAAGGGATGCTTACATTGTTATTTTTGTGTTGCCTTGGTGATGTCATGAATGCACTCTTGTTTCTATAGCACCCAGAAAGGAATTCTTACATCAGAAGTAGATCTTGCTTTTTAGTAATACTGGATATTTGTGATAGACTGCTGTATGGGAAAAAACACAAAAACGTTGTTTGGCTGAGATTTGTTCAAGCAAGTTTTTATTAGCTATTTCTCTGAGTTGTGATATCCAGACTTTCCCCGTTCATCCTAGCACAGGCAAACAGCACACTTCCTTCCCTTGATTGTTTCCTCTCTGAAAACACTTTTGTAACATGGCTGTATATTTTAAAACCCCAGAAGGACCAGGCGAAGGGGGTGGGGTAGTAGGAGTGAGTCATGGGCAGAAAAAGACAGAAAGGAATGCTAACGCTTATAAGCAGTTGCTAGTATCCTTGACGCACAGCCTTGGGTACACACCAACATATTGGAATTAAGAGTGTGTTAGCAAATTATTGTTTACCCTAGGATATTCAAGAATTGCTATACCAGCATTCTTTCCTTTCCCCTACTCTAATTCTTTTCTTGGAAGCAGAGAATATTGAGCACACTGAAACAACCCTAGCAACATCTGCAGCTTTCAGGTCTCCTTTAGGCTTTCAGACTGCACAAGATTCAAAGATAACTCGTGAGTAATCTTCGCTCATGAGTAGTGTTTGCTCATTCTCCTTGTAATAAAATTGTTTTCTTTTTTTGGTCAATTCAATTGTAAATCTTCTGTTTAATACAAGCAGGCAGCAACAATTAGAAAAATGGTATGTTTGCTCTTTTAGAATGAAAAATCCGGGTTTCTAAAACTTCACCAGTCCCATCAATGACACCTGTGCAAAGCTGCATAGAGGTTTTCAAGATCACATAAAATGTACCTTCTTCTGTCACAAATTGCTCCCTGTAAAACGTCAATAAAGGGACCTTACCAGACCCTTGACAAAAGCAATGAATCAGTTGTAGATATATTTTAACCTGCAGTTTACCGAAGCCTGAGGACTTTCTTTTGCCAGACCTTCAAGGCATATTTTTAAGTCAATAGATACTTTCCCTGAGGGAGTGTTGTTTTTTTTCTGAAGAAACAATATCATTCAGCTCTGAGAAAGTAGTATTTTAGCACCATATGATATCTGTCTTACTGCACTATTAATTTTTCTTTTTCGCTAGTGCTACTGTGATGGATAAATTTACCATATTTACTCTTTGCATTTATACATCCCACCTAGTTTTCAACACTCTTGGAGCCAAAATAATGGTCTCTCTCCCAGACTCACTACATTTACTGCAGCTTCTCTATTACATCTTTATTCATTGATTCAGGCTTAGAATAATAAAGTGGAGTGTTTGGTTTTGTTTGGGTTTTTTTTTTTATTATTACTTTGCATTTAACATTTAGAGGGATTTCTCATGGAGAAACACAATCAGAGGAGGTGTTAAAGCTAAAATAGAGCCACAGACAGAAACTGGAACAGTAAAAGGAATTGTTCTGCACTAAAAAATGAGTAAGAACATATGGCTAACTGAAGTAAAAATGAACAGAAGACTAGTACTTGTGAACACTGAAGGAAGGAAGAGAAGGGAAGGTATGATTAGGCAAGAAATATCCAATAAATGCATTCCCTAATTTGCATCCCTTTATCTTGACTGTTTTGCTGACTGATAAAGTCCATTAAGCAGCAATGCAGCAAATGATATGGTCAGCACAAGCTAAATAATTATCATATATTTAATTCTAACTAGATTTTCTAGGGGGAAAAATAATTCTCAGTTTCCCTTTTCCACAGGCATACACTTTTCTACAAATACAAAATTCCATAGTTGAAGAAAAGAGGTGAAGATTTAAGACATACTTAACCATAGTAAGTTTCTTGTAATTGCAACAATCAAAACATGGCAGTTTGAATTCCCAGGGAATTATGCAAGTCACACTTCTTTCACTATGCATCACATTGAGACTGATGAGTTTGTCATGACAATGTATAAGCTTTAGAGGTTCCAGTGTCTACCTCTGCTTCTGACAACTCATCTAAGAGCATAGAAATGTGAATTATTTAACATACCAAAACAGAAATGAAAAATGGTAGAGAACATTTGCAGTAGGAAATTAGAAAAAGGCAAGGACGTCACATCTCCAAGATATCTTTTGCAAAAGTTGTAGGTAACTGTTGAGAATTCCCATGTTATTAGCTATTGGAAAGATGCAAGACAACCAGGACTGATTAACTAAACTTTGTACACAAAGTAATTGAAATAAATTACAGAAAAATTATTTTTTAATTTCTGTTCGTCTGCAGAGAAATCTCAAATTGCTGACTTGTAGCTGAGTAGATCACATCTGTCATCTGTTATTTTAACTACTTTAATTAAATCTTTTTACCAAATTGTAGAGGAAAAGTATGAAGCAATCATGAAAATAGCAGATATTCGTAAAATAGCAACAGTTCTGATCAGGTGCCTGATTAAGATAATATAAATGGTTAGCTGGGACTGCATCACTACACAAGCTACTATACAACCAATGAGGCCAGAGAGCAGTTTTGAAAATATGAAGCAGCACTTTCAATACCAGTATATATGACATCTGTCATAACCATGTTCAGAAGTTGTCAAAGTGTTCCAATTATTTTTACATGCTCCTATTACTCAGAAAGCTAGATAGCAATTTTTAAAAAAACTTGCAGTCTAGATAGTAACATAGTAACTTTTGATTCTATCAAGAGAAAACACAAAAAGGAAATTCAGGACAGTCATTTTTAAATAATTTTATGACTTGAGATTTTATGTCTAAAGTGATCCCAAAAGGAACAAGTTGGAAAAGAACTATAAGAGTAATCAAATGGATAATAGGTATCATTGCTTTGTCTCCTTTACACCACTTTAATTTTGCTTAAAGGTAGGTAAGATGCAGTACCATTTGAAGATATGAGAAAAAAAAATTAAAATAGAAGTTTACATCACATAACAGGTTTCTGATGTTTACAGCTCAATGGTTCATGGCAGACAATAGTACCTCTCGTAAGTGAGGACCCTGCTAACCCTCATCACAGTACTGGTACTCATTGGATATAAAAGCAATTTTCAGTCTTGCTACACAGAATTTAAAGTATTAAAATTATTATCTTTTGCCTAGAGCAGAATGTAGTTTGAAGAGAAATAAGCAAACGTTCAGAGTGTGGAAGGAAAGTGGTACAGCATAGACACTAGAAGAAAACTGTAGCTGTCTTCACACCCCAGTTTTGGGTGGTATTGGTGTTTTAAATTGATTCCTTTGGCAAATAGAGAGAATTGCTAGGTAACAGGAGATGCCAGAAGAGCCTGCAAAGATACTTGGAGAATGGTCCAAATACAGCTACAAATACATCATGCTGGTTTTGTGAAGGTCACCTCCACAGACCCTCACTCAAGTCTTACCAGAAAACCACACATTCTCTACAAACATTCACTCCATCTCATGTATTTTCCAATGTAGTTCCTTTTTTTTTTTTTTTCTTTCCTAAAACAACACCTTCCAGGGACAAAGGAGCTGCCATTTCAAGAGATAAACACAGAAAACCTAATTTGCTCTATCAAGAGAGAACCATTAAGTACAAGTACTTGAACTGAGATGGTTTCTTTATTTTGAAAACGGCATAGCAAAACCCTTGAGACTTGAGCCTTTATTGTCTAGATGGTGCCATTCAGCTGGTTTCTTATGAAAAGACTAACAGCCAAAAATTTTTTCTAGAAGGAAGTTTTTATAGGTACCAAGAAAACTTCCAGCATTTTGTTTCCTGAAGCAAAGAAACCAGTGGCCAGAGATGTTGGAGCATGTAGATAGATAACAATTTAACTTTTTTCCTCACTGTCTATGTATAAAGTCTTCCCCTCCCACCATAGTTCATTTGCTCTCACATTATCATTCAGAAATTTTACTAAGCAATATCTGGGTCTCAGTGTGTGTCATGTAATGTAGATATACATCCCTGCTGGGAAATCAATGATATGCAACGTTCTCCCCCAGAGATAGAAGTTGGCTATTAAGTGACATTATTTATAAAGCACATATAGTGAGAAGAATGTAGACAAGAGTGTGATAGCTTTTGCCTGCATTTCAAACTTTATTAGTAGAAAATTCAATAATTTATTTACCTAATGTGGATATTCGGCAGTATTGCCTCCAAGTATTTTGAACAGTACACTTATGTTTTGAAGTCAGTTTTCTCAAGACTGTAATCCAAAATCTATCAGAAGAAGCACAGCATATACACAAGTCCTGGATTCAGCTGTAGCAGTCATTTTTCTGCTTCCTAGTAGCTGGTACAGTCCTATGGTTTTGACTTTAGTCTGAGAACTCCTATGGTTTTGACTTTAGTCTGAGAACAACACTGATAACACTGTTGGTTTTAGTTGTTGCTAAGTAATGTTTACTCCGATCAAGGACTTTTCAGTCTCATACTCTGCCACTGAGGAGGGGCACAGGAAGCTGGGAGGAAGCAGAGACAGGACACCTGACCCAAACTAGCCAAAGGGGTATTCCATACCACAGCACGTAATGCTCAATATATAAACTGGTGTCGGTCACATGGAAGGGCAGAGCACTGCTTGGGTCGGGCTGGGTATCGATCGGAAGGTGGTGAGCAGTTGTATTCTCTCCCTTTGTTATTTTCCTTATTATTGTTATTATTGGTGGTAGCAGCAGTTTTGCATTATGCCTTGGTTACTGGACTGTTCTTATTTCAGACTGTGGGAGTCAACATTCTTTCTCCTTCCAATCCCTTCAGGAGCATGCATGGTTCTGAGTTATTGGTTGGGCTTAAAACATGACAGCACTGAAAAAAAATATCCTTGCCTCATACAACATTTGACAAGTTTCTCAATTCCTTAACCAAAAATATTGGGTATTTTAGTTCATTTTCAAAAATCATGTTGCAGTAAGTTGTAGTTTGTATTTATTTACGAGCATGCAAATTACCTAGGTCTCACTTTGATATTGCTGCATGGACTTTTTCAGATGACCCTTATATTATTATTATTGTTGTTGTTATTAATATTATTATTATCATTATTATATTTTGTCTCAAAATGTCCTGATTAGGATGATGTTATAGGATCTGGTAAGACAGCAGAAACTGGCTCAGTTTACACATCATAACAGATTAATTAATTTGGACATTACATAATTGCTTTCATTGCTTTTCTGGATCTTACATAGGGAAAGAAATACAAGTAATGGAAGTGCAGTATAGAAGGGGAAACTGCAAAATTTTCTCCCCTCTGAGCTCTCTCTGTAGAGGGACATGAAACAAACACATCATATGGTTTCATTTGGTCTTTTGGGAATCTTATTCAAGATCTATCTCCAAGCATCAGCTGTAACCAATCCAAAACTTTCATCAAAACATTTGGAAACAGGTTTGCCTCCAAGACTGACTTTGAAAATCAAAACGCTTACATGAACCAGACTCAGGTCTGAAGGAAGATACCAGCATTTTATGGCATCTTTTGCTGCACATGCTTAGCTAACCCTAGTTCTGCTTATCTCTTCATGTTAACTGTGTGCTCAAACTATATTGAAGAGCTAACAAAAGACATGTTATTTGAAACCTGACAAAGACTCTTTTTCATTGAGATAAAAAATGAGAGAATGATATTGGCAAGTGCTTTAAAATCCACAGGTAGATAGATTTAACTCTACAGAATTGTTACTGAGTAAATTAGTATTAATTCAATACAGATAAGATATTCCAGAAATCATTTTGGTAAATATAATCATTAAAGGAATTTAATAAAAAGCAGAACTTTCAGCTTTCTCAGCCTCTCAAATCAGGTAGGCTGGAAAAGACCTTTAAAGTCATCAAGTCCAACCATTAACCCAAAACTGCCAAGACCACCACTAAACCATATCACTAAAGGCCTCATCTACATGTTTTTTAACACTTCCAGGGACAGTGATTACAGTGCTGCCCTAGGCAGCCTCTTCCAATGCCTGTTCACCCCCTCAGTGAAGAAATTTTTCATAATATCCAGTCTAAACCTACCCTGGTGCAGCTTGAGGCTGTTACCTCTTGTCCTATCACCTGTTACTTGGGAGAAGAGACAACCCCACCTCGCTATATCCACTGCAGTAGTAAATGATTACAAAGGTGATAGCAAACAACAAAAACAAGAGTACTGGAGCTGGTTTCAGAGAACAAGAGCTGGTTTGGGGAGATTAGTAAGCAGTAAAACACAGAAATAGGTGCAATTCTGATACAAAGAGCTGAGACCTCTCAGAGCTTCCCATGAAACAGGGCCTGAACAATCCATTGTGCATCTTCAAAGACAGCCTTAATTCTAACATTGGGTGGAAAGATTCAGAAGAATAAAAATAATCTTTATTGTTTGGAAGATAGATACAGCCTTTCATGCAGACAGTTATCCCTGGAGCTAGGAAGAACTAGGACAGAGGCTACAAGTGACACAAATGTGCAAGAACTCCAAAGAGTCAGCTACATTTCAAGGGTTTGCTAGTATAGCTGAGCTCTAAAATTCTCTGACAGTCACGCTCAAATCATTAACAGAACTTTTCTGCTGATGTAAACTAAATAAATATTATGGGTCCACAGACTGTTTTTAAAATCTACATAATTGTAGATGGCATCTGAGTTACAGTTTAGGCTTTTTATGTCTGTTAGCATATAGATGCGAGTGTCTTCATGTTCCAAAATGGTGAAGTTATAGGTCACAAACTTTTAAGTATTGCCAAGCCTGAGATGAGGAGGTAAGACTTGTTTAAAAAGGCTGGAACTTTGTTAAGAAAGTAGGTAGGAGTTGAACCAGGAGATGAGTCATAAAAAAAGAGAGAATGATGATAAAAGCATGTGCATTTATGTCAGAAATATCAGAGGCAGAAGGAAGAAAAGCATTCAGAAGAGATTTTGAAATCTGATCAGAATAGTCTGGCTGCAAATATTAGTTGGAACATCCATGAAAGACTGGAGAGGGTGGAAGACAGAAAAGAAGAAATTCAGAATGAGTGGGAGTAAAGAAACACATCTGTAATTGCATTGTCAGGAGTACACAAGTGTCTTCCTGCTATAGAACCTTTTATTTCTCTCCAAACAATAAACCCACAATTAAAAGTGTATTGACAAATGTATTCATGTGAACACAGTAAATTATTCTGAAATAACTGAATAAATAGCAATTGACTGTTAAAAATTTAATTTATTAAGGGGCCGAATCCAGCAATTCTTTCTCAGACTGGACTCTCTCCATAGATAAAAATTACTAAATGTCTGTAAAGGGAATGTTAGAAAACATGCAGAAAGGGTTAAAGTTGCCCCAGGCATTACTTACTCTCTCTTCAGGCATCTCCTGTGCATCAGCTGCTGCTTTGCTGAAGAGAACCTGCTGCTTAAAATGTCTGCCAAGCAACCACAGTAACTGACATTAAGGGAAATGTAGCATCACTGAATGGGTTTCAATTTGACTTTTAGCAACATCTCATCTTCGCCTTTTCTATTCCTTGTTTCATTTGCAAAAGCTGTATTACAGATTGAGGGGTGGAAGAAGGCAAAGAATACATAATGTAATTGTTTCCCATTAATAAAGAATGGTTAGTCCAATCAATCTCCCTCTAAGTATCCTTCTATCAGCTAACAAATGGACTTAGCCATTGGCAATGTGAGAAAAATCAATTTATTTGGAAGTAATGTAAACTTATTATGAAAAATGCTCCTGGAACACTGTGAGCTTACCCTGTTTATGTTGACAAAGTGACAAATTCTAATTACTTAGAATTACTGACCTAAAGCAAGGATTGCTGTCTGGCAGAACTGCACTGTGACAGAAAAGGGCCTAGAACTAAACTTATTTGCGATTCCTTCACACTCTCTGTGGAGAATTACTTCACTGTACTTTTTGGTTTAGAGTATCTTATCCTGTTGCTGAACAGCTGTTCTAGCTGGTGAGCAGAGAGGTGTATTAGATTTGGCTGGTTAAGGCAGGATGACATTTCCTCTCTCTGACCATATGCTTACAGGAGGAGGGGCGCAGAAAGAACCCCTGGCTCTTGTTATCTCTGGAAGTCATAATCTAAGCAGCAATAAGCATAGGAATAGAGGAAGTCTTTAACTTCTTCATGCCCTGACATCATAAGTAAAGGTTATGGTAATCTGACTGTAAGTACTTTGGATGAAAACAGTTCAGTGAGTACACTATTTGCAAACAGCTCTCTGCCTTTCTTTGATCTTCATCTCTATGGGTGCTCTGTGTCTGCTTTTCATTTGCATTTGCATGAGTTCCACCCCACCTCCCCACCCGCCCTGCAACTTCTGCATGCAGCTAAGCTCTCAGAAGCTTTGCTGCAATCTGAGTATTCCCTTTTGAGGTCCTAATTCATTTGATACCATCAGTAGTCACAACCTTGCTTTTAAAGTTTTGATCAGAGAATGAGACAGCCATTTTGTCTCGTACAAGGGATCTGTAGTTTATCCAGAAGTTACCGCTGTTGGAAATACACATTATATATAATATGTTTATGAATTCAAAACAGTCTCACACTTCTAGACTTTTACAGATATTCTTAAGTTAAAAGGCTGACTAAACACTGTTAAAGCTCTAATTTTGTTTTCTGTCCCCTGCTCTGTTTTTTGTTGTTGCTGTTGAAGCTGTTGAAATTCCACAGTTCAAGCAGGCCCAGTTGCTAAACATATCCTCTTGGTTGGTTCATTTTCTTCCAATATAGCTACTTTCTGATTTCACAAGAGTTGACTCACTTCTGACACAATGTTCCAAGATGAACACCCACACAGTGTAGCATTCAGACTTTCTTCTTTTCTCCACATATACTAGTACCCTCATCACCTGAAAGTAGAAAGAATCTCACTTCCTCTAGCTGACCAAATATGCACCCAGTATATTGCTACAGAAAGCAGTTATTATAATACTCTATTGAAAATTTATTTCATATTGATGGTGTATTAATCATCAGTAAAGCTGTGCTAGTTTAACTGAAGATAGGGTGAAAGATTTTAAAAATACCAATTAATAATGTATTCCACCATGCTTTTTGATTAAGAACAGATTATGTTGAAATTTGTGAAGCTGTGTGTAGAAATACATTAGCTTGTTAGTCCAGTTACAAAGACAATATGAAGCCCTTCTAAAACAAAAAAATACAGTTCAGTGTTTAATTTTGAAAAAATTCATAAAGTCTTCTTCCATAACTGATCAGCACTAACTAAAATCCCTGTCCTATACTAGAAGTAATTTTGTAAAGGGAGGGGAAGAACAAAATTAGATAGAGGGAGGGTGGGAAAGAACAACATTTAGCTGTATTTTCAGAAGTACCAGATGGTAAGTCATGGAAGTTGAAGCAATAAAATACCTAGAATATTCTAAGCAGTTCAAGACACCCAAAAAACCCCAGACATTTCAGGAAAGGAGGAATTTATTTATGAGGGAACTGTAAAAGAAAGAAAAAGCTACCTAAGAAAAGGAACTAGACAAATAGTACACACAGTCTGAAAGGACATAAATACAGACATCCTCACTGATGTCTTGCTGTGAACAAGAGAAAAAAAGAGCTGACTACTATGCAAACCCTGATTACAAAACACAGTTAAATGCAACTCCATGGATTATCAGTTGAAGAATGAATAGCAATACTGTGCAAACCAGCTAGGGAGAAGACAAAGTACTAGCAGGATTATATATATTGCGCTGTCTGAGGATATAAGTGTATTATACGTATTGTATTGTCAGAAAAAAAAATAGAAATTTTAGTCTTTATGCAGTTTTGATTATTCTACACTGCAAAACTAAGCTTCAGCCAGGTCATGATGCACAATTAGTTCTGCATTTGGTGAGAAAACCAAAATGTTCACATGCATCTGCAGATTCAATTTCTATATTAGATAAATTACACTCAGTAACATATAAAAACACTCAACCAAGACTTTGGTTGCCATACTTCCTAGAAACATAAAAACCCCCTTGAAAGCTATGTGAGAACATCCCACAAAATAAACATAAAAGCCATATTCCATTTTTATTTTTAAGATTGTTCAGTTCACTGATGTCTTTTACTTGATCATTAGGTGGTCTTTTGATTAAATAACTGGTCTGGCAGATCACAGATAATTTTGGCAATGCAAATTCAAATTAACAGACATGTAGAAGATAGATTTGATGTCACCACCATGTGGTATGAAATCTTTGGCTGTACTCAGAATGTGTAATGAGACATTTCTCCAAAGTCACTTTTGTTTATATGGTGCCACTATTCCACTACATGCAGTAGTCATGAAATTATTTAAACAGCATACTACCTCATGACTTAAAATAATTTCTTAATTATTACATATTTTTCAATTTAAATATAAGAAACAAACAATAGGATTTTTTTTATGTACCTCTTTTAAATAAAAACAGCTGCAGGTGGTTATGATTAAGTTCAGACACAAATTTGTACAACAATTTAACACTAAAAATAGTGACTTTTATTTGTAGGTTAAAAATGTTCATTCTGGCCTGAAATGTTCAGTATGTTTAAAGAACTTTTAAAACTTAATTTCACAAAACATATACTAGGACATTTGTACTAGTATATGTTGATCCTTTGAATGAATTAATATGAAGATCCTTTAAATTAATAAAGATTAACATACTTATAAAAAATCATTCTGTTAACTTAAACTGAAAAAATGCTTTCCCCTAATTTGACCAAATCTCATTAGATCAGCTAACATTGACATTTTATGCTTTGCAGTCTTTTAAAAATGTTACGGAGAGCCTCAGACTTCACCTAATGCTCAGGAGGTCAGACAACATCAACAGTGAAGATTTATTAAGCACTCTGAATATCTATCTTCATTTTGTTAAGATATATCAGATGGTTATTTGATCCACATGTTAAACCATGGCATCATGATGAATTTAGCTTACTTTTGTCACTTTTCCCCTATGGCTGTACATACGTATTCTGATAGTATGTACAGTAAAATAACAGGATAGAAAAAGTTCTCTACATAGAGATTCTTTTTTTTTTTTTTTTTAAGAAATTTTTAAGACTAAGTCATGAAGAGCAATACCAATAGCCAGAAGCTCAATCAGATAGACCCTGCCAGATTCACGAAGCTCTACATCAGGGCTGATCAGAGATGTCTCCTTTCCCACACCTTAGAGAACAGGGAGAAACTTGAGTAATTCTGGATGAAGTCAACTAAACTCATCTTCTTGGTCCAACAAACAACCCCACCAGATTAGAAGATGTAGGCATGTTGTGGTTTAAACAAAGTCAGCCATAAATCACACAGCTCGTTCACTCACTCCCCCCGCTTCTTGCCCTCCCCCTACTCCCAGAGGGACGGAGAGGAGAATCAAAAAGAATGCAACTCCCACAGGTTGATATAAGAACAGTTTAGTAAATAAGGTATAACACAAATCACTACTGCTACCACCAGTAATAATAATGATAAAGGAAATAACAAGAGGAAAGAATACAACACCTCAACACCAGCCGACCAATAACTCGCCCCACTCCCCCCAGCCGAGCACCGACAGGTACCTTGTCCAACCCTGCAGTCCACTAGCCTTTCCGGGTAAACTCCCTGTTACGTGCTGGGCATGACGTGCTGTGGTATGGAATACCTCTTTGGCTAGTTTGGGTCAGATGTCCTGTCTCTGTTTCCTCCCAGCCTCCCCTCCTCCCTGGCAGAGCATGAGGCTCACAAAGTCCTTGGCCAGACCAAACATTTGAGCAGCAACTGAAAACATCGGCGTTATCAGCTCTGTTCCCAGGCCAAAAAATCAAAACACAGCACTGCACTAGCTACTAAGAAGGAGAAAAATAACTGCTACTGCTGAACCCAGGACAAGGCAGCAAAGGAGAGAAGGAAGCAGACAGACCAAGCCATTAATGGCAACAACACAGAGACAGCCTTTCTGTAATGAAATCACATTACAGGACAAGGTGGAAGATGCTCATGGGAGGATAAAAAGTCTGGATCCAGATTGATGTGGAATATTTCTCAAGTGAATTCTGTTTACATATAAGCTAGGAGTCCCTCAGAAAACAAATAATGTAACTGTATTCTTTGTCTTTGTAGATGCAGTGTCCCTGTACCTGCACACTAGGACTTTCATTTCCTATTACCACTTTTCAAAGCACTTAAATAAAGTGTCCTTGTCCATTAGGAGAAAGGGCAGACTCAACAGTTTAAACATAGTAGTAGCACAATAGAAAGGAGCGTTTAATGTTGTCTGTGCCTGAAAGGCAGCCATTGTCATATGATACCGTATATTCAGCACCTGAAACCCCTCTGTTTCAGTAGTACTCTTGGATACTAGGAGACATGTATACACATATGGGACAAAAGAACACCACAAAAGCCAGAAACTAAATAAAATTAAGTCTTATTCAAATCTATGCATATATGATTAGCATATTTTCACACTGATCTCCTGGAAAATTGCACAGTCAACAATGCATTGTCAAATTGACAGGAGTGCAATTTGTGATACTAACATCACTGCAGGGGCATATATTTATGACTGAGTATGTTACAGATAATATGTATCTCACATTGCAATGAATGTTTAAGAAGAAAAAATCACTTTTAATAACTCTGTATAAAATACACTCTGAAAAAAGTCTCAATTACAAAAATATTACCCAAAAACATGCTACTATTAAATAATGTTATCTTTGTATGTGTAAGTCACACATACATATTTACTTAGGCTGCAGGTAGAATGGGGTATAACTAATAAAGATTTTATCACAACTACTGTTACACTCAGAAAGTGGTATTTTGAAGACTAACACAACACATACGTGGTATGGAAGAATACTGATAATGAAATAGAAGCAAGAAAAAGAAAATTTTCTACTCACACTTTTGCTCTTCCCACGGGCACTACAGGCATTCTTGCTCATGGTGACTCTATGACTAAATCAGAAGTGGTTTGTAAGTTTCAGAGGAGAGGTTTTATTCCTTGAACATCCGAATGCCAGATGTAATGCTGAAAGAAAATTAATCTTGTTAGCATCAAGGTCTTTGCAAGTCATACAACATCCAGGAATAAGCCATCGCTTCAGCGCATAAAAGTTGCTAATATTCTTAAGATCCAGTAGAGCAGATGTTTCATGTACCTGTAGCTCACAACACATACAGTTACCCTGAACTACACAACAAGCATATCCATGAGCAGTGCATGCTTTCCCATCAGTAACAAATGCTAGCCAACACAAACAATTACAGAAGGTTACAGACTTCTGAGGCAGGGCTTTTTGCCACAGGTATTTAACTAGATATTGACAGTATTGTTTATTATTGTAATAATGAAATAGGGCTTACAGGGTATTTTTATTTTCTCAATCTGAAACGATGTGTTAAATTGTATACTATTCAGACTGGCAGACTATATGCTGAATTTAGGGGAAGAAGGTAAACTAGAATGATTTTAAAATCCAGGTGCCTAAAGATGTTTAATCCAGCAGTTGGGTATTTTTATATAGTTGTCAGAATCTGACAAATTGGTCTTTGTATTATAATAATACAAAGCAAATAATACTAAGCAAAATACCAATATAATAATACTAAGCAAAAGCTTTAGCAATTGATGATGGCATGGCATAGCAGCTTTGAAAATCAGCATTCATCAGCCTCTGGGTAAGTGCACAGCAGTAATCACGGAAGAGTAGAGTTAAAGGGAAATTCACATTCTACAGGATCAAACTGAAAGATTGAAGTTCTCATTTTAGCCAGTTACATCTCTGCACACGTTTTTTTCCTTAGCTTTATCAGCCAAAGTTGAGATGAAGTGCAACTTCTGACCAACAGAGCTGTTCTGGTAAAATTTCTTAATATAATATCAATCATACCATCAAGATTAAAGGTAAGATGCATTTCCCTCATGGGCAGGCACATCACTGGTGCAGTTTGTATGGGTACAAGAAATATTTTCCACAGTTAAGCATCATCCACACTAGCATAGTTTTGGTAGCATAACATACTGTTTTAAAACTACTAAGTTTTTCAGAATCTCCAAAGCCCACCTCTGCCAGACAGAAAATGAACTCTTAAATCTCAGTATGATACCAAGAGCAAATTATATTCAAAGATAAAGACGTGTATGTGTAATTTCCTGCCTCCACTGGAGAATATCATGACCTGCAACAGATCTAAAAATCTAGTTTTCCTTCCTAAGAAACGCACTCATCTTCATGCACGAGCAAATCTTCAGCATGCTACTTGATCTTTTGATCTGTTTTCTAAAACTCTGCCACTTTCTTCATGTAAATAAATGTGTTGATTATTTATGTATTTAATTATTTAAAAGGAGCATCTAGTAACAGAGAAGCAAAGCCAACTGTTGAGGAAACAGCTAAATTTTTGCATGTTTAGATATCATACATACAAAGACTGTTGTTGGCAGTTTTACAGCGATGAAATAGAGGATGGAATTTGCAATTAGAGCTGCAGAGGCAACACATCCTCATGATCCTGCTTGAATGGCTTTCAGGGTAACCAAGTTAGCCTCTGCCCCAGTGTAATGGAGTTATAGCTGCTTCTTCTCTATTGATTGGCTTCACCAACCACTCAGTAGTTATTTAGCAATGCAAAACAATGTCTGGTATTGATTTCATACCATTGCTCATCGATATATAGTTGGGCCTAGTCTGTCAGTTCTTGAGGATAGTGCTGTCTGGCTTATGTATACCCTTACATTTTAATTTCCAGTATGGGTTAGCCTTCGCAGATGACACTTGTATCAGTAGCCACTCAAGTCTATTCAACTTGTGAGATGAAGTGGTCCTCACAAACATTAGAGACCCCAAGAGCTGCTTGAAGAGAAAATTGATTTGAGTGGACTGGAGATTATTCACCCAGAGACTGATGAACTGGAATGGTGCCATCCTTCCACTCAGAATGACAGTCTGGTTAGGCTGCCTGATTTGTATGAGGTGCCCGCCTTTCAAAGTCTCACGGGCATTACCATCAGCCCATACCCAATGGAGGCAAAGAGTGAGGAAAGGAAGGGATCCTCACTCCCAGGAGCCATGGCTCAATTTTCTCCATGGCCATCAACACCTATCCTGGCTACCAGTGCAGATTTGCCAAAAAAAGCTACACCAATTGTGAAGGTCCAGACAGAAATCCAGTAAGTCCATGCTGTGGGAACAGGACAGGAAAAATGTTGGAATTCATGGAATATCTAAAAAGAATGCATGGGAAAATAAAGCCCTTATGCCAGCATGACCTAGAATCCAGTGAAAGAAGCAAAGGAAATATGCATAGTTTTCTTTCTGTGACAGAGTCTTTATATGAAAAACCTAAGTATAACATCAGTAGATCTGGGAGCACATAGGAGGTGAGTAGTGGAGAGTGGATTGAAAAAAACTGCCAAGATCTGAAGCAATTTCTGGGATATTGTTGTAGGCTTTCTTTAAGAGATATTGTGTTCCTAGAAAACTACCTTATTACACATTATTCATATGTTAGCCATATACTATATCTAACATATTTGAATATATAGATATAAGTAAAAGACATATCTATCTAAATTTTGTAGAAAGAAAAGAGAATTTTCAATGACAAATCTTTTACTTCTCATCTCTACATAGAAATCAGCATCCACAGAAGAATATCTTCACATTATTTTTCCTATTTAAAATAGTTACATGATAAAATGGAAACTAAAGTAAATAAATAATTGCTTAATCTGTTCCAGCAATGTTCAAAACACACACAAGAGAAAAATGTCTAATTAAACTAGCTAATGCATTTAGAGAAAATTCACAGAAGACACATAAAATACCTGGGACTAAGTATGAAACCAAGGTGCAAGTTTATGGGTTTAACTCAGGAAACCAATAGTAGCATATTAAACAGGCATCAATTATTTCTTTCATATTAAGGAAGACTTAAGTCTTATATTGAGAGACTTAAAAGTCTTAAACATTTCCAGTTAAGTTTCTACTAACATCTGTAATGTAAAAGTTCATATCACAGCCAGAAAGCAGGATAGCAGAGCTCTTAAATCATAAAGTATAAAAGCAAACCAAAGGTTATTCATTGCTAGGATGAAGTTTGAAGAGATTGCTTCTTGCCCAATGTAAGTTTGATCAAAGAGACTGAAGAATATTCCCTGATCACTACTTTTCTGTGGATGTAATGCCTAGAATTGTCACATGACATCACAAAAAAATACCTTATTGAACTAGCCCAGAGGTGCCTCCGGCAGCCAGATGGACATAAGTCATATAGACAGATGTCCTACTTTCAGACCTTTAAAGTTTTCCAAATTTTCATTTAAAGCACTGTGAACCTTATTCCCGTTGAACATGACAAATATGTCCAAAATATTAGCCAAAGAAATAGTGAAAACAGAAGGTAGTCATAGTGGACCTCAAGCATAAAGAACCTTATACATACACTTTTATTTCACGACTTTAGTCCTTCAGCCTTAAATATTATTATTCATCTAGAAACTGTGAAACAGAACAGACTAAAAAGCTAACGACATCAAACTGAAGATTTTTCTGATGTTGCTTAGCTTTTAAACAATGGAGATTAATTAAAATGTAGATGCTTGTACTGAGTTGATAGCTGAATTACAAAACGCTTTTATTTTTCTATGTTTTTATGTTCTTTTAATATTTCTTACTTGATCATGACAACATGGAGAGTTTAATGCTTGCGTACAACAGCTACGGATCCATCTGCTACCAGACATTTAACAAAAGTTAAACCTTAGGTACTTATCTAAAAGCCAAAGAAAGTGTTTTCAATATGTGAATTCAGAATGAAGTGATTTTGGGGATCAGACTGCTGGCAGCTAGCAAGATAATGGTACTACTTATTATTTTTACTAAATCTGACTCTCAAGGCACCTGTGACTGCATCAGAGGTCTGTTTAATAAAATATAGCTCTAGGCTTAAGTTTTTTTCCTTTCTGATTGACAGGAATAAGAATGTTGCACTTTATCATTTGGAAACATTCATGATCTAAAAAGATTTTAAACAGTGATTTAGGTGCCAATCACTGCCTAAAATCTTTCTATAAAAGGTATAACAAGGACTTAAGATATGTCTTACTCTTTTATTTTCCCCCAACATCCATATGCGTGAGTGAGATGAAGAACTCATACTGTTTATCTCTGACAAGTCCCTATTTCTGAGAAGTTCAAGGCTGATAAGTTAGCCAAAATTCTTTCAACTAGAAGACAGGGAAAAATCACATCATGCAGCATTAGAGATCTCTTGAATTATCTACTGTCTCTCTGCTTTGCTGTTAGAAACTTGCTACTGCTCTGAAATGTTGTTTGCAGATTTTAATCTCTGGGAAAAGCAAAGCATGTTCTCTTTACAGCAATTGAGGATAAAAATCTAAATGGCCTGCGCTTCTCCCTGCAATGTATGACTCATTCAGTGGCTAGGACCAATTCTGGAATACTTTAATGTTGATTTGTTTAATTTCAGTTGGTGTTGCTGCTTAGGGACATCATTCTTCCCCAGGAGAAGAGTATATAAAAGAAAAAAAAAAGCCAAAACAAAGGAGCACAGACACTCCAATTAAACTGGGAAGTCATGTTGATGAAATTTTCAAAAGGAACTGGCTGTGAAAGACTCAGACTACTGGAACAGATATGAAAAAAAGGCAAGAGCATGATAAGGAATGAGGTCCCAAATTAAGAATGCATTTAGATCCATCTTTTTCCAGACTACGTGCTAAATTTTTATTCATCTCTCTTACGCTAAGCAAGGCACTGTATTTCTCTCATTATGACTGAGTAGGAAAAACCGGCTTGTACAGATAGACTATGACTGAAATATGAGAAATCTATAATTAAGAGAGAGATGTGCAAATAAATACTTGAATACTAAAGCCTAAAATTATTCTTATCATGTTACTAGCCACTTACTTCCCTAATTGTCTGGTAAAGCATAACCTAGAAATCAGTCAAACCTGCCTAGCTAGACTAGCTTTTACCTTCTTTCATTCAATATGACATATTTTCTATATAGTTTCTTTCATGTTGTGGGCATTTTTCAAAACCATGGATTTCTTCAGAACATAGAGAAAACAGTCTGAATAATACAGTGTAGGATAATTTTTAAAGCCAATTAGTTCCATCATTCTACAGAAAAAAAATGTCCAGAAACTGATTCTAAAAAATTAAAGACCATGCTAAAATCTCAGGTATTTTAATTTATTTTCTAACAGTGGAACTTAGATGGAATGTCATAATATCAAACAGAATACATCATCTCTCTTTATATACATATACATATACACTGCTTCTAAAAAAGCATCATTAGCATGAGTATGAACATTCCACATTTTTACATATGACTAAATGCAGAGGAAGCAACAACATGAATGTTTTACAAAAAAAAAAAAATAATTCAATGGGAGAGATCTTACTTGTGTTATCAAACTGAAAAGATAATAATTTCTACTTTCCTTATATTCTCCAAAGCTAAAAAACACACGTATAAAACCCAGACTTTCAGAAGAGCTATAAGGGTGTTCCCTTGAGAAATGTACTGTATACAGTACTAGCATCTCTGAGGAGTGCATAAAAATAGCATTTAAAAATGGCAAATAGACCAAAGTCATTCACAAGTGGCTTGTAGTTTAGTGCTTCTTTGGAATTTCCTGTTTCTACGATAACCCCATCTCTTAGCATGAATGATATGTAAATAAGCTCTCTAGTAGGGAAAATCGGAATTTGACATTGATCCAGGAAACGTCAAAATTTGATTTCAAGAGAATAGACATGAACTTGTCACACTTGCAGAAAACTCTATTTTCAGCTGGTTTTCTCTATTTTTTTCAGAAGGAAATAGTTTTAGCTATTATTCACTTTAACAACAATGTCTCTGCAAGCATTAATCACAAAACCAGCAACCAAATAACAACAATATTTTTACTATCAGCCCTTTATTTTTAAGTAATATACTCTTTTTTAGGGGGTGGAGGGAGATGTGTGTGTTCAAATTCCCAAGATGCTATCAAACAAAATTAAGCAATGCTGGAGAATTACTTACCTATATACTTTCTTCAACAATTGGAACGCATGAAATGCGGGTTATAAAAACAACTTTTCAGGAATTTTTGCAGCCTATGCAAGAAGGAGAAGCCTCCTATTTCCAGAAATTCTTTGAGAAGACATCTTACTGTATTGATGTCAGACAATTTTGAGGACTTACTACTAGAAACGTCGCTACTCCCAGCTCTTTACTGATTAATGAAGATTGGCCAGCAGGATGCTGAGTTTTTAACAAAATATAGGATTAAAATTACTGTAGTATGTTATGAAGCACAGAGGAATTCAACAATATTCCTGTTGCTAGATTATCTGTTTCTTTCTTTAGATGAAGTTATAAAGCCTCGTTTTCTGGAGACAGGGAATGTGATTCTAGCAGAGTGCAGCACGACCTGTAGAGGGACACTAAAGTCCACTTAATGTCTTTTTGCTTTTAAAATAACTGCCATCCACCCAGAAGTGTCCAGCAGTTACCCCAGAAAATGCTTTAGAAGGACAGAGATGTGAAAGCTGGGGAACCCTGCCAGGCATTGAACCTGGGGAGGGGCATGAAAAGGTAATTTGAGATAAGAATATTTCCGCTAAATATGTTTTCCTTATGACCGTATTTGATAACTGTGTTTATAAACTTACTTTCATGTGTTAGCACTGAGGACTCGCAGCCAGGGTCTTGGACTGACTCAGTCCTAGTGATTGTGTCAAGACAGAACAAAACAAGATAGGCCTTCCTCAAAGTAGGTGCAGCGCTGTCCATGTACAAGGCTAAGTAGCAAGCTTGACCACAAGAAAACAAGTGCATGCTCACCTTTAAAATACTGAGAAAAATCTTATTTTACAATGAAATAACAAGTAACACTTTTTAAAAAACAAAACCAGTAAAAACATTTTTTCTTCTGTGTTTTTCTCATGCTAAAAACAGATCAAGGGAAGATAGAGAATACTGGAGAGAGTAAATCACTAAGTATATTTTCTCTGGTATTTGGTTGAGAGGAAACAACAGTAGCAATATATATCAATACTTTTGATAATGTAATGTGAACTCCTACTTAAATAGAGTTTGAAATAAAAGTACATCATCTTTCACTGTCAGGGAAGTCCTTTTCATACTGAAGGTAAATACATGTTTGACAGTGGATTGCATCAGTCTATGTCTAGGCTGACAAATGAGACATACCTGGGAGCATTGTCTGGCACCAAAGCCAGCTAGCCTCCATCCAAAACATTGAACTTACTTAGTCTCAAAATCCAGTGACCACTGCGTGGGAGCTGAACCAGGCTGGGAACTGCCCTATGAACTGAGCAGCAGAAGCCATTGTACCTCCTTTACCACTCAATCCCCCGCACCATCACCACCCACTGACCTTCTTTTATGTAGGCTGTTGGGTGTAAAAGCAGGGTTAAGGAGCTGGAGCAGCAGCAGTGCCTTGCGTGGGAGGCAGCTGTACACTTCGCTGAAGCAGTCACAGAAGGCTCTCGCTCCAGCAGGCTACATAATGGCTGCCAGCATCCCTGCAGGCCCCAGAGCTGGTCACAGCACCAGCTTGGGGATGGCTGAAGGGGCTGCAGGAGATGTGACTGGTGAGAAGAGGCGCTTCACCCTAGTGGGTGTCCCTCTGAGGGTACAGTAACCCATGGGAAATCTGCATTGGAGCGGGGACACCTTTCTGAGGGTACCGCACCCAGGACATACTGGAAACACCCCTGTGCAACTTCCATCATTCTTCAAACCTAGCCAAGGTTGTCCTGATAATCTAATAATTTTTCATTGTAAATCATCCCTTGGCACTCTTCCAAATCTGCTCCATCCCACTGTAGCTGGAGAGGCTTCCTTCTTTCATTGACACTTTGCATATTACACATAACACACTGTGCCTGTCCTGATATTATGCATGACATGGTCAACAGTGCTGAGGTCAAGCACCTCTAGCCCTAGGTTTCTGCCTGTTGGGTTGCAACTGTTCTAAGGATGCTTTTTTTTTAATGGAGAAATATACTAAAAATTGCTGTATACGCTGCAAGTTCTCAAACATGCACATCCTCCTGGCACTGAATGGATACTACATTTATTAACAAAAATGGGTACACTTCAATATGTCTGATCAGAACCTCCCACACTGCTCAACATGCAGGTGGTCCTGGCATGTACTCACCAGCATGACAGTCCCTGCTTTGTTTTCTGCTGTTTTCCACACACTTCCTAACTTTTCAGCTTCCTCTTTGATCTCTGAGCATCAAGCTAACATATTGATACAACTGTTCACTTTTGCCCAGCGACCTGCTCTCTACACAGCAGTATTCAGTGAGAGCCCATAATGCAAGTCTCAGCTTGCCCCCTTCCCACTGTGTGCATCACTTTGCATTTCATTTTAGATTTCAGCTGCTATTTTATCACATTCTGGAGTTTTGCAATTTTACATAGTTGTCTTTAATGCCATGAATAGCTTAGTATCACCAATTTTTTTTTTCCAAATCATTTTTAGTATATAGAGCAGCACAAAGCTCTGCTTCCTGGCAAGCCCTAATCTCTGTGTTAGTAATTCATCTGTTTAATTCCTGTGCTCCTTCAGAACTATTCTGTCAATTGTCCTTGTCCACTTTACCTCTTTATTTAATAAGGTCTTCTACTATTATCTAAGTCTGTAGCAGATCATTTGATGTCTCTCACAAGGAAAAAATCTATCATAAGAGGCTTTGCAAAATCTGATGTACTAAGCCTTTGCTAAATGTTCCTTTAAACCCAGTAATGTCCCTCTGATCTCTTTAGGTGTCTTCAAGATCTGGAGGAGATTTCTTAGCAGATTTTGATAACTTCACACCTTTTTCTTATTGGTTATCTTTTTTTTTTTTTGGTCTTCCTCATTGCGTTTTTATGTGTAACTTCTCAGATTTCCTCAGCTGGCGAAAACTTCAGCTTTCTGAAGGATGTCTTTTTTTTTTTTTCAAGGACTGTCTTTATCTTACTGTTTCACTGTGTCAGTTTTCTTTCACTTTCTGAAAACCTGCAAAGTATATATTCATATTTTCTATTTGTTTTTCTTGGACTTCTACTGTTGTACAAAAAAGCCCCACGTTTTTATAGAAGCATGTCCTTTTTCTTCTGTACTGTGTCTTCTAATGGCATTGTTGATTCAAACCTTTCAAATTTCCTATTAGATAAAAAAATTCTAACTTTTCTTCTGACATACAAAAATTACCTAGTGGGATGCATCATTTTGAAACATATTCTTTCAGATTTGCCTTCACTCACTGTTGAATTTAAAACCTCAGATATAACTTAGCCTCAAAGGATTTAAAACCTTAGTACAACCTCTTGATTTGATACGTTACCTGCTTCCTTTGAGATTCATATGAAGTCTACCCCTCTAAAAAGAATTCTTCTGTCCTAGAAGCATAAATCCCACATTCTTGCACAATTTTCTCATCTACATGATGAAACTTTGGCCCTCTGCTTATTCTTGTAGTTCTGCATGGAACATGGGAAGCACTTGAGAGAATACCACAGCAGAGACAGAATATTACTTATACAACTTTTGAAATCTTTTTCTGGAAGTGTTCACGCTTTCCCCATCTCATCATATACTCATTTGAATAAAGGATAGCAATAACACAATTTCAGAATAACACAGACACCTTTTCTTTTCTTTCTATAACTACATCTGTTAGAATCTACTGATGCATTTCTAACACACAAAAATCATATTTTGTACTTTAATTTAAAAAACAGAGATACATTAAAGTCATCATACGCCATTCCCTCTAAAAATGTTTTAACTACTATAAAGCGTCAGTAATTGTTTGCTTTCTTCCTTCTACCCATGCCATGCATTCGCATTATGACTTTACAGAGCAACATGGTGTCCCCTTCTGTATGCTGCTTTTCGTTTCTTTTACAGGCAGGACTAAAATTCACCTGTGCCTCATAGTGCTATAATTTCTTTAAATTGTATGCTTTCTGAAAATCCATTACAATTTTTCTCCTTCTGTTCACATTACCTACAGAATAAATTTACTTTTTTTAAAAGTTCAAGTTTATTAAAAATTAATCCCTTCACTGCAAGCTATTCAAATTTGTGCTATTAGCATTTCAGGGCATTTCCAGGGGAACAGGTCCAGACTGAAGTGGTGGCGAGGCACTTGAACTCAGGATTTGGCTCTGTGTCAAAACATGTAACGCACACTGCATACAAATGACTGTTTAGAAAGAGCTGTGTAATCTAAGGGACAAACACTTGCAACTTCTATGCAAGACTAACAGTTGTATAATTTAAGGCAGATGTTTTCAAGTCTGAACTTTTCATGCAGGTGAGAGCTGAGAACGGATGAAGAGATTTATAAAAAGCTAGGTATAAAATTTTTAATTTTCTACCTCACATTTGGACAGAATTTTGCACAAAAGCAGTGGAGTAAAAAATCAAAGCTGGCAAATGTAAAAGTAAATTGAGAGAACAATCTTGTAGGCTATGATTTTAATAGTATTTTTCTCATAGTGAAATACATAGGTAGGAGACCTTTTACACTAGACAGACTCTTGGACATGTTTCCTCCAGAGAAATCTTCCACTTAATATTCCTGTCATATGCCAATGACTGTCAAGGTCAAATTTCTAATCCTTAGTTTGTGAACTCTAAATATAAAAATACTAGTGACAAAGATCTTGGCTTTCGTAAAATAAGATACACATGTATTCTCTGATGATCTTACATCATTTATCTGAATTACACCAAAAAGCATGCTACTCTGAAATTAATTGAGGTTACTGAAAATGAGCTGTCCTCAGGCTTCACAAACATGTATTTGGAAGGTTATTATTCTACAATATCAGACTGAGAAGGTTTACAAAATACAAATTTATGTCATTCTTCCTTTGGCTGAATTTAATTGAAGGAAATTGGAACTAAAAATCAATTTGCTTAAACTGTTATTCAGTATTTCAAACATATACATTTTTTTTTTTACAGGGGTACTTGACATTTATTTAAAAAAAAAATTACTTGTGTTGTTTTTATAGTCTGTAAGTGGACGACAACTTCGTTATGGAATAAGAGTTAATATATTTCAAAAGAGGAACAGAAGAATCTTCACAGTGTAGCTAAAATACAGTTTTCTGTATAAACAAGTAATCCATTTGCTACAGCAAAAGTATTTGGATTAAAAGTATTTGAATAAAGTTCAAAAGAAAATGGTAAAAATACTCCCAAAACCCGCAAATGAGAAACCCAAGAAGAAATTTATGTCTACGTACACAATGTTTTAGATTTTCTTACCTTTTTGTTTTAGATTTTCCTACTTTTTTATATCTAACTGGACAGCAGCTTTCATAGATACAGCTAGTAATGGCTTTGTGATATCTTAACTTTTATCATCTCCACTACTGCAGGTAAGATTTCTCTTAGCTCAAGACAAACTCCAGAACAGCATTGGACTTTAGATACAGGAAAGATACATCTAAAGCTTTATCTCTGTAAGCTCAGGAAACACTAAGACACCTTTTATTTGATTGGACTTTTCTCGCTTTTCTGTCATAAAAAAGGAAGCAATTGAGAAACATACACAAGAGTTTTAATGTATTTCTTTGTTAAAAAATACTGACTGCTTCTTTTGGAGTTTTGATTCTGAGAAGAAAGCAAAAACTATTCCGTAAGGCATATAAAAATTATCACAGTAGCCACAAGAAATCAAACCATCCCAGAAACTGAAAAAAAAAAAAAAAAGAGGCCTACAAGTTATTACTTGTTATTGAAGAAGGAAAGAGTATAAAAAAATTCTTGCTGTGTTAATTTGCAAGAGGACTTCAAGGTCCTTAATTTCAGCATTGACAAATCCTTCTTAACCACAAATTACATTGCCAGACTTCCTATACAATACAGGTTAAGAAAATTAAAAATATGATCTGTAACTAAGTAGCCAACCAAATTAACCAAGGAAAACAAACAAACAAACAAACAGAAAAGACAAGCTCGAGCTAATTTGAAAATCAATGCATCTCCCAGACAGAAAAACCTTTTCTGAAGTTTGTATTAACACAGTTAAAACAAATCTCCTTTCATATGGAGAAGCCTGTGTTTTTTCCTAATTACCTTCATTATTTAAGTAATTTAAGTGCTCCCAAAGTTCTGGGAAATGCTCTGTGCTGAGCTTCACCGCCTGCACCCTTTGGAAGATGGCCTTAAAAACGCACTTTCCAGTTCACAAGGGAGTGTTCCTTATTACATGTGATGTATGTTTCATAGATTCTGAAGCTGATCTCTCTTCTTAATTACTATTATAAACTGTCTAAAGATGAAAATTGATGCTGTCTTCTTTAAGTCACCCATTACTTTCTGCTTATGTTTTATATTAGACCAAATTCAGTTACAATACCATTGGAGGACACCAAAGAATAGCAGTTAGATAAGATCATGTTTCAAACAGCAGGATATTATCTACCACAGATTAATTCTGAGCCTGGGGCAATTTAGCCTTATACTGTTGAACCTTCAATGAGAAACAATAAATTCCCTTAACTCTTCTGCAACATAAGAATATGCATTGTAATTTTTAGAAAGAAACTGCTATTTAGCATGTGTACACACACTGGCTTACTGCACAAGAACCTATTCACCAGCCCATAATCATAGAAAGATACTTAAATTAATTTCCATGAGCAATATACCAGAGAAATGCTTTACATGAAAATCTAGGCATGAAGAGCATTAACGGCCCAAGTCTTCAGTGGTACCTGTTTAAGGTACAGTGCACCAGTAGCAGTTTTACAGACAATGACACTTACAAAATTTACATACCTCCATAGATACCAGCAGGGAAAAGATCTGAGCTCCTGAAAAATAGGCCTAGACATTTATATGCCGACACTGGTACAAGAGTAACGAGACCTGGCATTTACAAACTGAGGGCTTAAATTGCTTCCACAGATTTGACAGTAGAGATACTGCTAAATTGTTTCTGTACAAAGTTAAAAATATTGTTGGAAAAATGAAACAAGGCAGGGAACATGAGATAAATGCAAATAGCAGAATGCAGTCACAACAAGCTCAGTATAATTACTATTAAGCATATATAGATGATGGTGCTGATAATTTTGTAAGTTTCTACTTTGAACTGGTGATGTTCCCATCTGAGCTGTGACTACAGCAATAGCCAGGATGATCACACACAGACTGCATGTCCTGGCCCACTGAGCCATGACTTTACCAGCTTGTTAAACCTGCTATGCTCTATGGCTGGCAAGTAAAGGACGTGCCATTCATTGTGTCCTTGACATTTCAGAAATATGTGTTTTCCCCAGATGAAAGAAATGTCATGGGTTTATCTTAGTCAGTTCTTTAGGATAATGATGAATCTGAAACATCGCAGAACTGTACATAAGAAATGCAAACGTATTTATGTTTCAAGTTTCAAAACTGTCATTTGTTCTCTGGATAATGAAATAATAGGAAATTATGACAGTAAACCTACATCACACAGACCTACATATATTTTCTAGTTCTGGTAACCTAAGCACGTATAATGTCAATAAGTAGAACTTTAGAAAATAAACAAGCTTAATTACACATTTTTAACATTATTAATTAGAAGTCTGTTGCTCAGTACTGGATGAAATCATTCTGGTACAATTGCAAAACTGAATTTTAAATCTTTAGGTTTTCAAATTAATTTCTAGATTACTTTTTTTGTAGTCAAGGAATATGGGTTTTTTTTCTGGTTCTTTCAGTATTCACAATAATATTTTTTATATCTTCAAATTTCTTCTTAAACATGTCTTAATGACTATGTTGCAAACCACTGTTATCATATGCTCGTATGTCATCATAGGAGCAGTACACTAAAACTCTGTTTTTCTGAACAGGTTTCATGTCAGGCAAAAAAGCAGCAGCATCTTAGAAAACCAATTCTGCGTGTCTATTTTTTTCCACTATTTAGCATTAAATTGTTAGCCCTTACAGTGTAACAAAAATATATTTTATTTTTGTGACTTTTTGTTTTAATTGGATTGCTAAGTTAAACACTAGAACCATTAGTTTTAACCAAAAACTAGTCTTGAATCCTACAGCTTTCTTTTTTGAGAGCTCAGTCTGGAAACACATCTGTGAGGCATGTCATATTTTTACATGTTTTCATATATAGACATACACACATACATTTGCCTATGCAAAAATACACACATTTTGCTATATTTATGATGAGTGGGAGACAGAATTATGAAATGCAAACACAGATCTCATGCTATTTAATTAGAAAGTGACTAAGATAATTTGTGTGACTATGACTTCATGAAGCACTTAAAAAGAGGCCATAAAAATCAGAAATACTTACATCCAGAAGGGATTTAATTCACAGCTCAAGCAAAACATATGAAGGTGAGAAAGCATCTGATACCATATAATCCAAAAGAAAATCTTTTCTTGACTAAACAAGAGAATCTGCATTGATTAGAACTTCTGAATGGATAATTATGTATATTTTGATTTAAAACCCTGAGAACCAAGAATTACTTAAAATTCTTTCAGCATGCTATTTCTGTCACAAAACACACAGTTTATCTAGCATATGCACTTTAACAATCCAGGAAAAAAACCCATATTGCATTTAACAATCCAGGTAAAAAAACATATCTCTTCCAAAGCCAAAGTCACTATGTTAATAAGTTAAAAGCAAAAGGAATAAAAATTATCTTTTGCAGTGTAAGAAATTTTTAACATGAGCCCTTACAACCTAGCTAGGAAAAGGTTTTTCTTTTTATCTCTGTCTACTTATCAAAACTTTCATACCCATGCTCCAACCAGGTACTATAGCAAGATATTATATTATGGGGGATATTATTGGAAACCAGAAATTTAATTCTGTCTAGTGCTACTTAAAATAAAGTTAGAAATTTCAGGCTTTTTTTTGTCCACTTTCTTCACAAGTCTTCATAATTTCAGGAAATTAGTTAAGTGATAAATATTAATTCAATTATATGCAATAAAAAAAACCAAAACAAAAATCTATGGTATACAAAAGAGAGATTACAGCTAAAGGGAAATGTTCTCTAACTGCTGTAATTTACAGACCCATTTTCAATTACATGCATACTCAAATCCAAGAAATACATTCCTTAAAACATTATAAATATTTCTGACCTTTAAATTTCAAGTATATGAATATGTATATCTTGGTACAGAAACAACCACACAACATAGAAAAGCTCACAGTAAAGTGGCTTCAACATTGTCAAGTAGTTTTAATGCATAGAAGATAATTTTTCCCAAGTGTAAATATGATATGTCCATCCCTACCTAGTTCTCTGCCTTCCTTTCCTGTGGAATATCAGGTTACACTGCAGCACCCCTATGTGATATTTGACATTTTGGGGACAACATAAATAGCCTCATTTATTTTCATGTTGCTATTCACTAAACCTATTATTAGTCTGTGTCTTTACTGCTGTTCCCATTTGTTTGTTAAACTGACATTGCTTATTTTTTCCTAAACCTCCTTCCTTTTCAACTAATTTAATCTACCAACTTGCTTGCTGCACTGAAGTCTGGAGTCTGCTTCTTGAAGGTCATTGGTTTGGTTTTGCTGGTTTCCAATTTTTCCTTCTTTCCGTCAACTATTGTTTTTCATCATCTGAGCTGTATTTTACCTTTCTATACCAAGAAGCTGTAACAAAATCATCAGGAATCTGACAGACAACTAACAAGAAAGTTAACATCTTATTGTATTCCTTCCCAGGTAATTTCTGGGAAATCATTCCTGCTGCAGTATCCACTGCAGTTGCCCGTAGTTGCTCACAGAAAGCTCTGTCTACCTGTCCTTTCAAATGTGGTGGTGTGCTGAGCAGCATCAACGTAATAGTGCCTCTGGCTTTTCCTGCTTAAAATATTTTTAAAGACTTTCAGCAGATCCCATTCCTCCTGCATTCTGAATTCCAGACCAAGCTACATATCTTTGATTAGAAACATACATCTTCCCTTTTATCTGTTACCCCTCTTATAGCAATATTCCAGTTAGACTGGACTTTCAGCTGCTCTTGCTTGTTCCTCACTCTTCCTTTATTGACATTCATGCTGACTAAAAGGATAAAAGTAATAGGCAAAGACATATAAGAATATAACAAATGGACAGTGGCTTTAATTGTAAGGATTTCACAATTTTTCCTCTAAGCACTGGAGATTTTTTTAAGCAGACCCCAAAAATCATTTTTATGCCCAAACTGGTTCAGTTTTCCCTTGTTCCATAGCAAACTTCTGCCTAGAACCTATCAAAGCAACATTTCCAGACCTGGCTTCCAGCTGTGTAAGAGGATAAGCTCATAGAACTGCTAAATTTTAATCTCAACTAGGAGCTGTCATTCAAAATTAAATTTCTTCAAAGAGTCCGTTCTCATATCTGCGCAACTGAACGACACTAGAAACATCTATCCTTGCACCCATGAGTTATGTTCAGGCTGTGCTATGAAGAATGGTATAGATTAATTAAAGATTTTTGAGAAAGTAAAAGTAAATAAAGCTCTTTGCACCTTCTCTTGGATCCACATGGTTGCAGTTAACTATGTCAATTCTCTGCTGAGAATAAACAAGCCAAAAGTATATTAGCAAGTCAAAGACATAGCTCCACTATGTACAGAGCATGATTAAGCAAAGAAAACAAAACAAAAACATTTTTATTTCTTTCTTAATATCCTCTCTTAGTGGAACTTTAGGGATTCTGTAGCGTAGGAGTTAGAATTATGATCAGCTACAAAGTACAGCAAGTGCTACCGCAGGTGGAATACAAGGTGGTTGAAAAATTAGAAAAATAGCTTGCGATTTTACACATCAAGGAAAAGTGGAAAAATATATTCTTTTCTCCTTCTCCCACAAAAACTATTAAGGCTTCTGGATACATACTGAAATACTTATCTAGAATGCCACTTTTCAGAAATGGTGTTAATAAATGCTTTGATGTTACACTTACGTTGCAAACTACTTTATAAGTATCCAGTTTTCTATTTTCAAATTTAGATTACCATAGTTGCACAGAGGAGGTAGGCAAAATTTCACAATTATTGAAAAAAGAAAAATAAACCCTTAATAATAACATCTTTTTTGGTTTTATTTTGATGCAGTCCCAGCTATTCTTGAGGGAGGGTGAAGCGAGGGATCGCCTTCTTTTAGCTCATCAGAAGTAAAACTCAATACCTTAGAGATCTAACTCTGCCTTTAAAAAAGGACCTCAGAACCTTTTTCCACCCTTTATTTAGCACCCTGTTCTTACTCTGAGACCATATTACAATTGCTACTGTAATATGTCCATATCCCTTCCTAGTCCAACTCTGCTGTTTTCTCCTGCCTTTCCTCAAAAGCACAGGCTCCTTTACTTCTTTGGCAGTCAATTTCTCAGCTTCCATAACCCATATTTTACAGATCTGGAGGGCAGTAGCCTCTGCTGATTAAGTGCCTATAGGACTAGGGCTCCCTCACTGAGTGAAAAGGTAACTGCTATACCCAGGAAAATAATCACTTACTGCTCAGGACAGAAATCCTACTGAAGATGACTAAGACCAATTTATTCCCCTTGTGTTTTCTGGCATCTTAAAAATATATATTTTTTAACACATTCATTTCTGCCCTTCCACTGAATGTGCTAAGATGCACTTTGCCCCCAAGACAGGCATGCTGTGGATGAAAATATATTTCTTTTTTTCCAAGTCCCTGTCCCAACCTTTGCATATCGAAGCATGAAAGCGCATCTGAAAAGGTTAAAAAGATACATGAATACATATGATTTGGGGGTAAAAGTAAACCCAGATGTGCAAGACTGAAAGTCCCTAAAAGAAACCCAAACCAAAACAAAAAACAAAACACCAAACCAGGAAAAAAACCCACCCCACACCCTGCAGATGCTTCTTTAAAAGTAAAATGCAACTCAAATCCAATTCTGCACAGACATTCTGTATTACTTTTTTTTTTTTTCCTCTTTTTAGCTATTATACTTCTTTTGCTTTACATCATAAAGATATTTGAGTTTGAAATCAAGATCTTTGCCACTGTACAGTTTGTCTAATCAGGCCGGCTTCCCCACTGCATACAGAAGACTTCTTTTCGGCATCACTAACTGGTCTAGAAAAAGTAATAGCATCACAGTCAAAAGATTATGGCCAGAGTTCAGGCAAGGAGCAGGACCAGAAATTACACACAGATGGATGCTTACAAATGCAAATTCAATTGGAAAAAAAATAAATCAAAAGAACTAAAAACCAAACCATGAAAATGCACATTTCCGGCACTACTTCATAGCTCATTCTGTAACAGACCCTTACTATTGTGTCATTATCCTAATTGAGAAAAATGTGGGTCACGACTAATCCACATCCAGCTTTAGATTTACCTAATTTATCAAAAAAAGGTAAGTAGTGGCCAGCTATACATTCTTAATCCGGAGCAAAGTAAAACAAATAGCTGTGAGTCAGCACTGAAAGCTTAGTCAGTTGTTTACTTCACCCTGAAAGAAGGAGCTATCACTGAGTTATTACTTGCCCCAGCTGGTGGTGCAAGAACCATGAGAAAGGGTGGTAACATGTTATGCTAGCTCGCTAAAATCCAGGGTCTTGACATTTAGCTATATCCTGCATCTTAGAGTAATGCATGGAAGAGACAATGAAAGCCCATTACAAATAAGGTTTGCCTATCGTTTTTATCCACTCTTTTTTTTTTTTTTTTTGAAGCATGCCTATGACTAAACAAGGAACATTACATCATCAGATTAAAAGTCCATGTAACTCAATTCTTTTGTTGTTGCTCACAGTGTCAAACACAATGCCCATGGAAGATAGAACACAGCAAGACCATAGATGTTTTTTCCCTTGCATAATCTCCAAGACCCCACTAACTTCCAGTTCGCGATCACCATGAGACAAAGTAATGCCCTTGTACTCAACTGTCTTTTTGATACTTTTTTTTTTTTTTTTTGGTGTTAAGTCACCTGAAACCTCCATAGGCTTCATTAGGCTAGAAAACTAGCATAGGATATATCCATGATTTTCACATATATGCTTTCTAACTTCAAAGAAACACTGAGCACATGTACTAGAACAGGTTTCTTTCTACATTCCAAGTTGTAAGTGTTTATTTTGGTGCAATAAGTATCACTTTACAGTGTGCAAACGAGAACGTATTTTAATTATAAATTATAACAATAATTGTTAAATTTAAATTGAAAATATTTTGTCTCTGTTAAAGAAAAAAAACAAAATTACTGTTTTTATTTTAATATATCAGTGTGTTGGCTATGCTTAGAGTATATTTCCCATTTCTGTCAAAAACTGTCCAGAAAAAATTGAAGGATAAATACTCAAACCCATAACATCATCATTATCATGAAAAAGTTATTCCTTGGAGAACAGAAGTAATAAATTTTAATTTTTCCTTAAAAATGGGCAAACATGAGATAGAACAAGAAGAGAAACTGAATATTTTGGCAAAAAGGAAAAAATGTGTGGTAAAATAAATGTTGCATGAACGTTTTTCTACAGTCAGACAAAGATTTGACTAATCTCTATCCTTTTCTATACAATTTAGACTGACAAATAAATGTCATGCTGTATTGCAGGGTATTGGAATTAAATATACTATGCTGTAAAAATGCTCTCTGTAAGCCTATTGGTAAGATAGAATCTGACTAATATAGAAAAGGGTGCAAGAGAGGTAGAAAATACTGTTAATGACTACTCATTAGATTTATTTGGCTGAAAGGCTTTTGGAATACATCATGTGTTTTTCTCCCTAGAAAAAGAGGTGTGCTTTCTTGGTGAAGAGTGAAGGAGAATATGTTGAGGATTTGGTATTTGCCTTTGAAGAAACCGTTAATATTTCTTATGAGACTGCATTTATGTTTGATCTTCTTCCTTTAAAAGAATTTTGTCATGATTGAAATGAAGAAACAAAATCAGCAGTGTGCCATGTTGAGAATGGCAAAAGACACACACTCATGTCAAGAAAAGTGTTAATCTGATGGAGTCTATCAAAAGCAAATAGGAAAGCCTATCTGCATCTCTGAATTTGGTAAATTTCAAGTGGCTGTAACAAGAAAAAGCCAACAATTCAGGAATTAATACTGAAGTTGTTTAACATCTCCTTGTAGCTGTAAAAGCAAGGAGATCAAACTGAGAAAATAAAAGAGAGCAATACCAAGTTAACCAGTGGAAATAGAACTATTATGCTGAGAGAAACAAGTGAAACACACCTGTAAGCAACACACATTAAAAAAAATCTTACAATTTTATGCATTCTCAGAAAATAAATGCCAGAATTGCACTTTTACTTTTAAAAATATTTGTTGAATGTCCGCATGAACACTCATGTCCCACAGCAAAGATCACCTAATAAGAGTTATATCTTTTGCTCAGTATGTTTTTCAATTAACTTTGAAAATTCACAGCCTTACTAAATGTTAGCAAGCAAGCAAAAACTTCTGAAGAAAACTCCTTTTCATTTACTTCAAAAGAGCAGAAACTACTGCTCAATGTTAAACCTGTGCACAACAAAACCCCTTGAAAACATTAGAGGTCCTTTTGTTCAAGAATATTTAGTGCAATGTGATAAAAACTTCAAAATGGTTTCAGCATCAACCCTATGTATTTAAATTGGAAAGTCTATGAAGACTATAAAAAATTGTTACACACATGAAATCTAATAGAACTAAAACATATTCCCTCTTTCACTATTTTTAATTTAAAATGGCTTACATCAATTACAAAATTTGAAATAATCAGTGTGAACAGACTTGATTGCCTGCATAATCCAGACTAAATGATTGCCAGATTTAATTGTCATTTGAATGAGAAGATGTATTTTTGAGGCATCTGAGGTTGATTAAAAATGTTGCCATGATGAAAACTTCATGGCAATCTTAACTAGCTCTGTGATTGACTACACTCAAATTTAAAAAAAAAATTGTTCCTTAATCACCTGAATTTGTCTTGCTTCACTCTTCAGCCATGTAATCCTGACCAACTTTCAGTCCTCTCTATTCAGTTTGATTGAAGTCCTTGAGTCCTTTCACAACAAGTCATATTAGCTAAGCATTTTCTAATTTTTCAGCATTCTGGAACTTCAGTCCCCATAACCCAACACAGCACTCCAGTAACAGTTGTACCATTCACAAATTGATAGATTGAGTAGGAAGGTTATTCTAGCATTGGTCTTGTAACATATCCATTCTTAGAGGCATTTTTGAAAAAAAGAGTTCACGACTGCTGATTTTCTCTCAGAGGTTACAACTAGTTTAAAAGTGCAGTCATTTTTACAGGCCATTGGCATCTGTGCTAAATGATGGCATAAAAAAGCTATACCTCTCCTCTGTGAAAATTCATCTATATTAGAAAAATCAATAGGATAATACAAATTCTCATTATCTATTTGAATTTCATTCCATAGGACCAAGTTAGTATTCCCTTATGGTTTTTTCCCTATTTTATTTCTGGGACATCACTTTTAAGCTTAAACCATTGACCCTGACTTTTAGGACTGTATAAGATAGTCATAGCAAAAGACAAAATGCTGCAGATAAATAAACAAAGGATCAGCCTTGGTTTGTTTTAGTATGAAAATATTACAAAGCTGAGGAATTACTTCATGTGCAGGATTGTCTTATATTTGCCTTCTTGAAGAAAAGGCATCTCACAGTACATGAGTACATACACATATACATGTATATAAGTGATACATCCTGCATCTGGTGAATTCTCTAAGCATTTCTGTGCAAAGCAGCCATTAGTTACATGAGCCAAGGCCTGAAAAGCAAGTATTTTTCCTAGTAAGAGTAGAGACTTAAATGCAAAACACCTAACAGGAAAGCTTATTCTCCTTTCTTCTGAGAAACAGATCATACAATATTAAATTGTTCATGGCTTCTAAGCAAAAAAAAAAAATCTTTCAGATATTTCACAGGAGATAAACCTGAAATAATGGAATATTTGTTACAAATACTTCTGTCAGATATTGGTCTGAACATAGAGTTTAATGTCCTTGTCTAGTTTCAATAGACCTGTGGCATTTTGAATGACGAAAAGTGAACAAGACCTCAGCTTCACACTTTTGTAATGCAGAAATAATGCTCTTATTGACACAGTAAAAGCTCTGCATTCTTCTGTAACTTCATGCTAGGACAGTACTAAAGGCACTACTTGAAAGGCAATTAGATTTCCTATACAAATCAGTAGCTTATTAGAAATGAATAATGTTTACAAATGTGTATCACGGACTTTGGGCTAAGCACAAAAACTTTAGTCTTCTATTTGTGTCTTACCTAACTGCAGAGCCAATTTGTATTATCTGATTGATATTGTAGGTAGTGAAACCCGCTTGTGCAGGAATTTAAGTATACAGAAAGTCTCCTACCAGCAAAAAGCTGGACAGTGTTTGACGATGAGATCCTTCATCTGCACATGCATCTGGAGAGCTCAGTAAGCATAAGGAAACAGAAAAAGTTGAAGGGAGATTCTGAGAAATTGGTCACATCAGGAAAGGGAGAAAGTGACGAGACTTCCTCACATCAGTACTCCAGAATAAATGCCCTTTGGCTGCAGTTTCCATCACAGACAGAACAAAATGAAGCTTTGAGTCTGTGACCCAAACATGGGAGCAGTCATTCTCCTTGCTGCAAGCACTGCTTCTTCTTTCATTAGTAGGGCTTCCAATCAAAACACAGACAAGCCAGGCTCACAGATGATAAACAGAAGATCCATAGGAAAAATGTGTTTCAGCAACTCTGTGATTAAATTTAGCTTTCACAGTCTTAGGCTTGAAGACTCAAATCATACAACGCATGGCCTCCCAAGAAAAAAAAATAAACCAAACCAAAAACGACTGACTCATCGTTAGCATGGTGTCATTTATCGGAAGGTTTTAAGCAGCAAGCTTTTAGATCAGACATAAATCGTTCTGATTTTTAAAGGCCAATACTTAGTTTAGGGGTTACCTGATTTTGGATTTCTGTTCACCTCCTTCCTCCCCAGAAATGCAATACATTTGGCATAAAATAAAGGGAAGGATCACAGGAGGTACCATCCTTCTGCTTTTTTTCTCCCCCTCCCTCTGTGCAGTCCCACACTGAGGGGTTCACTGCACTGCTCCCGACAGCCCTCCCTGACACTTTAAGAGCCACTCTTAGCAATAAAGAACAAGGCACACAACTGTGCATATAGAAACAAATCACAGACTGTCACTTTGTAAACCAGCAAGACATTTATCAGGGTACCTCACAAACAGTCTCACTGGGGATCTCAGAGTACAACAATGTGGTCACAAAATGATTAGTCACGGGTTATTTTTGAAGCTACAGACCAGTGCATGGATTGCCATTGCAAGCATTAAACTATGAAATGTTTGCACTCATTTTCATTCCTGTGCTTCATGGAACATTTAATGCCAACTATGAAATTATTTAAAAGGCAAATGCATTTTCAGCTGAGAAGAATAAGATGACTCCCAAACACTATCAGTGTATTGACAAAGCGTCAAGTAAAGAACAGCTTAAACTCAAACAGAATGAGAATTCTTGAGGCATTGACAGATTTTAAAAAGTATTTTTGGAAATAAACATGTAATAGCAGCTGTGTAGGTGTTCATTCTCTGCCTTCCATGTAAGTATTGCTCCTGAAAGGATGACTCTATAAAGGCCTGAAACATTTCCCAGTTTAAGACTGTTCCTAAAATAATAGGATTATTATTTGCCACACAACACTAAAACCTTTGTATGCAGCCAATCAGACATAGATGAATTGCTTAGTTGCCACCTAGAATGGTTGCAAAACTAGTTGAGATAGCAGAGTTGTTCTTTATACAAGCTACATCTCAGAGTTATGAGACATTGTGCCTATTATTTTTCCATTCTTAGAATAAATTAAATTGAGAATATTCACTGCATGACTTAAATACATTCCCACATTGTCCAAATAAATCGGAAATTCTGCCTAAAATTGCAGAGATCTCCATAAAAAGGGAAGTCAGCGAGCTAATTATTAATAAAACTCCTCTGAGCTTTACCATGTATTCTTGAGATTAGGACACTGCTTGTATTATTTTCATTAAAATCTGGGAAAAAAAATATTCTGAAAAAACAAACAAACAAACAAACAAACAAAAAACAAACCCAACCAAACAGAACCAAACAACAAAAACAGTGGCCTCAATCAGTAGCTTTAGCATACTCGCAGATAAGCACAGATAAAATGTAGTTAGCATTACCTGGACCTCATTCTACATTGGACACTACCACCTGTAGGTGGGAAGTATAACCAGCTACAGTTTCATCAATGTTTAAAAATAGAATTTGAGTAAATACTTCAGCCTTCCTAACACCTAATTCCATACTTTTCTGCTATCTAGTCTGCTCCCAGGTCTTTACCCATTATCATAATATGTGTTAGTATTGACAGTATGGTTAATCTGCAATGCAATTCTTTGATAAAGAAGCCAACTTGATTGCTCAGTATTGCAAAATAAATGGTAGTTTCAGCTCAGAGTACTGACTACTACAAAGTACAATCAGAATCCATGTATCATGTTGGATTTAAGTATACAAAATGATCAAATGCTGTACAACTAATGAAGTGAACTCATGCCTTTTCAGGGAAACCCTGGAAAAAATAGCAAATGTGGGGACTATGGGAAATGAGACAGCATCTAGAGCCAAGAAAAAACTGACAAGTTTTTGCTGTATGATTTACCCATGCTGTCTTCCCTTCATTTACAGAAATGTCTCATTAAATAAATGGCCTGCATCCCAAAAGAGACAATTAGTCAAACAGCCTAAAAGATATAAAAGACATTAATTTTTGCAGAACAAATAGTTTTAATATTTGTTCCTCTTAGACTCCTAATGTCTTTCTATTTCAGTTAAACAGCTTCCAACAAAAACAAGTAGTCAAAACAACAGAAAGAAAACCTGGAACAGTAGCAGCAGATCAAGAAAGGTGGTTCTCCTCCTCTGCTCCTCCCTCATGAGACCCTACCTGCAGTATTGTGTTCAGCTCTGGAGCGTTCAACACAAGAGCTACATGGAGCTGTTAGAGCCAGTCCAGAGGAGAACAGAAAGATGCTCAGAGGGCTGGAGCACCTCTTCTATGGAGACAGCTGAAAGAGCTGGGCTTGTTCAGTGTGGAGAAGCAAAGGCGTTGGAAAGATCTTAGGGCAGCTTCCAGCTCCTAAAGCCAATGGCAAGAAATCTGGAGTGACTTTTTACGAGAGCATGTAAGGATAGAACAAGGGGCAATGTCTTTGAACTGAAAAAGCATAGATTTAGATTAGGTATCTGGAGGCAATTCTTTACTGTGAGGGTGCTGAGGCACTGGCACAGGTTACCCAGGGGAGCTGTGGCTGCCTCATCCCTGGCAGTGTTCGAGGGCAGGTGGATGGGGCTTGGAGCAACCTGGTCTGATGGAAGGAGTCCCCTGCCTGTGACAGGAGGCTTGGAACTAAATGATCTTTTGGGTCTCTTCCACCTCAAACCGTTCTATAATTCTATGATTCGATTGTATACTCGTATGTCAAACTGAATTTTCATTGTTCTGCTGTATAACTGTTGGGAGACTTAAGTGATACTCAAAGCAATCTCTCATATTATAGAGAACTGGGAAGAAGTGACTTCCTGAATTTATTTGATTTTTATCAGCAGGTCAGCATCTTTTTTAAGGCTGATAAAAGTATTTCAATTTAAACACACCACTTAAGTGCAAAGCTTGCTGTGACGCAGTGTGCTTGAGTTAATTACCAATTGTTTCCTTTGTCCCTTACTTACATTTTAACCCTACTGCCATCTTCTCATCACACTTGCTTACCATAAGGGTGTTGCTACTGAATTTAATTAATTGAAGAATCCAGCTAACATTAGTTAAATACAAACCACAAGTAATAACCAGAAGAAAGTTAAGCTTTAAAATATTTATTAAATTACACATACGAAGTTTTTATTCCGGGCTGGATGATTTTCTGTATGTCATGGATCCAGCTCAAGATTAAATGTGGACTACCAGAGTTTGTGTTTTGAGGGTCAGATTATATGACCCTAATGGCTCTTTCTAGCCTTTTAAAGTATGCTGTCTACTTACAGTTTCTAGCTTTTAGTATTGGTGCTATTTAGTATTAGTAATAGCTACAAACTTCCAGTCATTGCAGAGCTGCAAATAATATATCAACTCCAGACCAACCTTCACAGTAACTCATTAGCCCACTAAATGTGCTTAAAAGTTTAGTAAAATGTGTTGGTTATTAATGGCTGCTCTTTTGTAAGTAAAATTTACAACTCTAAAACTCTTTTTTACCAGGAGACCAAGAGCAACAAACTAAAATATTCTTCTAGAAAGCAACACATACTGCCAACTATAGTACCTTAACTTCACATGTTTTTATATGCAGTACGGTTAGAGGAACCAGCTTCTACCTAGCAGCTGAGGACTTTATCTTGGCCTAGGCAGAAGTATATGGCTTGCATCGGATAAAATCCTAACACAACAGAAGACAACCGGGGGAAAAGATGCAGCTTTGAAAACAGATTAAAGAGACACCTCAAACAGAATATCTTTGTCAATTATAGTACAACCAAGCAGCTCACTAGGATATCAGCACTTTTACTTATCACCACAGGTTCACTTTCTTCACTAAAACGTATATTTTTCCTTTCAACACAGTTTCTAGAAATTGAATGAGATATGATTTAGGTCATACAAACAAATAACATCTATTGTTATTTGCAAGAGAGTTAGTTGAGCTAGGAAGAAACACAGTCAGAGGAAATATTTGTCTTAATTTTACCATTCTAATGCAGTTATACTCCTTTAGAAGATTAATGAGTGAGGAAATTACAAAATGCTGATCATGTTGCTGCTGATTTTTCGTATGTGTTTCATTACAAGCTGTATCTCCCTAAGACAATAGAACTGAATCAGCCTGCCCAGGACTTTACGATGGTTTAGCAACTACTATAACTCAAAAATTAGAAAGAAGCTTGCTTTGGCTTTGGTGCTGCAGTCAAAGCTGAGTTTTAGGAAACTGAATTACATCCCTGGCATTTCTCTATCTCAGAGGGATTGCAGCAGAGAGTCAGATTTTTCTCTGTACTTCAGTTTATAAACATGTAGCACAAGAATAAATGTGGCATCTTGATAAGTTTGTAAACTGCTTCAGCTAAAACACTGGACCTATACTAAAGCAAGTTGCTTTAGTTTTCCATGTCAGAATTAGTGGTCCTTCACTAAAACATAAAAATACAGCACATGTTATGATGATTACTTATATGCATTTCTCTGCTTAAAGGCATTCCTAGGACTAATATCATCATGTGAGCTTATCTTCTAAAATTACATTAAAAATTATGGCTTCTCATTTGTTTGGAAGGTATAAACAAAACAGTTCCAGAAATTGCAGAGAAGTTACAACAGAAGTTACAAATACACTTACAAGATATACATCACAGAGGTTTAAACTTACAAGAATAAAATAAATCTACAAATAAATCTTTTTCCTACACCCCCCTCCATCCCATTACATACCACAAGTAGATTACAGGTAAAATTTTATGTGTTGAATAGACAAACAAGACTATAACTGATTTCAAAAAGTCTTTGAATTATTCCTGACTTAACTGTCTGTGCTGAAATAATTTTGTCTTCAAATTTATCAAACCCCAAATCATAAACATCATGATGATTGAAAAAGATTAGATCACCACCTAAAACTGTTCAAATAAATGCTGAAAAAAGAATGCCAGTAAAAGAATTCAGTGAAATTATGGGAATATTAGCTGTAAAGCATGAGAGAAAGTGGGGTTTATAGTATTTTTTTTTTTATTTATTTTTTTTTAAGTGATACATTTTCATAGAGTCATAGAATGGTTTGGATCAGAAGGGACCTTATGATCTGAAGATCACCTAGTTACAACTCCTTACTAAGGGCAGGGACACCTTCCACCAGAACAGGTATCTCAAAGTCTCATTCAGCCTGGCCTTGAACGCTTCCAGGGATGGGTCAGCCACAGCTTCTCTGGGCAACTTGTTGAAGTGCCTCACCACCCTCACAGGGAAGAACTTCTTCCTAATAGCTAATCTAAATCTCTTCTTTTTTGCTTTAAAGTCATTGCTCCTTGTTCTACACCTACATGCCTTTTCCAGATTTCTTGCAGGCTCCCCTTTAGGTAATCTAAGGCATCCCCAGAGCATTCTTTTCTCCAGGCTGAAAAAGCCCAACTCTCTCAGCCCAACCTGTAGTTCCTCAGGTATTCCTTTTACCTATTTTAAAAAGCAGGGCTTATGTTTCCTGTTTTCCAGCCAGCAGGAACGTCACTGGATTGTCACAACTTCGCAAATACGATGAATTACATAGCCACTTCATCTGCCAGTTCCCTCGGAACCCACAGGTGCAAATCCTCAGGTCCAATGGACTCGTGCACCTTCAAGTTCCTTAGATAGTCTTGAACGTGATCTCCTACAGTGGGCAGTTCTTCATTCTCACAGTCCCTGCATCTGCCTTCTACAACTTCGGCAGTGAGGCTGAAGCACTTGCCGGTGAAGACCAAGGCAAAAAAGTCATTTTGTACCTCAGCTTTCTGCATGTCTCAGCCAACCAGGTCTCTCATTTCCTTTCGGATAAGGATCATATTTTCCCTAGTCTTCCTTTTATCACCGCCATACCTACTGAAGTTTTTCTTGTTGCACTTATTGTCCCTAGCCGGATTTAATTCTGTCAGGGCTTTAGCTTTCCTGCTGTCATCCGTGTCTGCTCTGGCTATTTCTCTGTATTCCCCCCAGGTTACCCATCCTCGCTTCCACCCTTTCTAGTCTTTCTTTTTGTGCTGGAGCTTGTCCAGAAGTGACTTGTTCATCCACACAGGCCTCCTGGAAAACTTGCCTTCACTCTATGTCAGGATGTATTGCTCCTGAGCCTGCAGGAGGTGACCCTTGAATTTTAACCAACTTTCTTGTGCCTCTCTTCCCTACAAGGCTTTATCCCATGATGCTCCACAAAGCAGCCAAATTCTCAAGAGGTCAAATTCTGTTCTCATGAAGTCGAGTAGGAGCTGGCTTAAGGATCTCAAGCTCCACCATTCCATGGTCACTGTAGCCAAGGCAGCCCTTGAGCTTAACATTCTCTACCAGCCACTCCTCGCTGGTGAAAACAAGACCGAGGAGAGCACCTTCTCCTCATTGGTTCCTCTGTCTCTTAGAGAAGGAAGTTATCATCAACACGTTTGAGAAACCTCCTGTATTGCTTATGCCCTGTTGTGTTGTCCCTCCAACAGGTATTGGGCTGGGTGAAGGCCCCCATGAGGACCAGTGCTTGTGAATGTGAGGCTGCACCTGTCTGTCTACAGACGGCCTCATCCATCTGGTCTTCCTAGTTGGACAGCCTGTTGCAGACTCCCACAATAATGTCACCTGACCCATAAACTCTCAGTCAGCTCCTTATCCATTCCCAGGTGAAGCTCCTTGCACATCAGCTGATCATAGAGATAGAGGATGACACCCCCTCATCATGTCCCCAGCCTGTCTTTCTTAAAAAGCCGGTATCCTTCCCTTCCAACACTCCAGTCACAGGAGCCATCCCACCATGTCACAATGATGCCAATAAGATCATAGCCCTGCAGGCATGCACACGTCTGTAACTCCTCTTCTTTATTCCCCATGCTATATGTCTTTGAATAGAGGCATTTAAGCTGGGTTCCCAATGAAGCCTATTTACTGGCTGGGGTGGCAGAAATTGCTTTATGCTGCTCTACAGGTTCTCTTCTGCTGACCTGTGATCCCTCTCCAGGTTCCAGGCATCTCTTGCTGGTACTGGCATCAAACTGGTAGGAATGGGATGGATTGAGGTTTTCCTACCCCTTCTTTTAGGTTTTTCATTCATTTGAAATTTTTAAACTTTCCAAAGTGCATCAAAAACTTTTCTAATCTTAAAAGTACAAAGTGCAAGATCATGTTAGTCTGGTTTGTATTTGACTAAATAAAGTGACTAATAACTGAAATGAGAATATTGTCAGAAGGAGAATAGAACTTATTCACCTACAAATGCACTTAGTATTCACATTCTGAATCATGATTTCTAGGAAAACATACATTTTCTCTTCTAAATAATCTTGCTTTGTATTAATTCATTTTTACTTCATGTAAAACAATTTGTTACCAAAAGAGAACAAATACAAACTATCCACCAGTGGAAAGAATATAATCGAAGACTTTGTCATATTTTTCCTGCGCTCTCCTATAAAATAAACCACCAAGAACAATGGACTGAACATTGAAATTCCTGGTTTTTGTTACCTACCAGAATGCCATGATGGAAGAGAGAAAAAATATCTCATTTATTTAGGTTAAAGGTTACTAATTTTTATCTATGGCAGTTATAACACTAGTATTTCAGAAAAAAACAACCTAAGTGGAATTTTAATTTTAAAAGTAATTTTAAATACCTTTACACAATATTTTTCCATTTGCTGTTCAGCTGACTTTGAAAAGTGTGTCTGTCCTGAAGCTATAGAGCTGGTACTAGTGCTTGGATTTCTACTTCTGGCAGTTATGGGAAATAACACTTTTACCATCTGGCTCGTATGATTCTTCTTGTATAGTCTGTTTCATGTCAAAATACTATCAAAGTTTAATTTCTGTTATATTGGCAACATATTTTTCCTTATGGCTGAGTCTCCCATATTAAAACAAGTGGTAAAAAGTGTTTTTCTATTACTTGAGAGAAATATTTGCATAATCTCTTTGTACATCATCATCTGTTAAGAAGGTTAAAACTCAATTAAAATGTAAATTAAGTCTAGGCAATGCATCTACAATTGCTACACATGAGCAAAAGGCAAAGCCAGGTTCAGCCAGGAATTAACATGTTTGAGTAGTAATTGAATTTGCAATTGTTTTCATTGGAATGCCATTACAAACAGCATAGTAAACTGGCAGTGAATAAAGCCAAATGCAAATGCCCTTGTGAAGCTGTCAGAACCAGTTCATTGCTTAAGTGAAAAATTATGGGATTGGACAAAACAACAGCGATGTCTTCACATATTCCTTCTTCCTTTTATTCCCTATTACATGTCTAAACTCATTAAACAGGAATCTCTTAATAAGCAATAATGGAGGAAAACAGAAATGTGGATCTATTTCTGCTAGCAAGAGAAGAGAAATTTCTATCACCGTATATAATGGTACTTGAAAAGAGCAGGGCTTGTCTGTTATTGAAGGTTTCTCTTCACTTTTCTTTCTTATTTACAGAATCTCAGCAATTTAATAATTGTTCAAAGTTGTTAAAGAGCTGACTGCTCTTTAACAGTGCCATAACCTTTTTGTTTCCCTCTTAAAAAAAATGGGATAATTTAAATATGAGGACAGATTTAACACTAGTTTTTCATTAAAATTAGTGCTATGATTCCAGAAGACTTCCATCCATTTAATTCTTTATTCATTCTTCTCTGCAAGGACAGGAGTCTGTGAGCAGAATAGGTTTAACATAATCACATCTAAGATACAAATTTTTCCATGGGTAGATTGAAAAACACAAGCAGAATTAGGCTAAGTGTTGGGGTAGCTGTTGAAAAAGCAAGTCCTCCCTCAACAAAATCATTCTTTTTTATTAATATTATCTTTCCAAAATTATTTTCTGTTGAAAGTAACTTAATTTCAGGTTTCCAAATGCCTAGTTTCTTCAACCCCCTTCATTTTACCATATAAAAATTAATCAAAATAAGGGAAAGCTTATGTTGTCTAAACTGGAGAAAAGCAAAAATACATACTGCTGTTATTTTTATCTAATGAATTATTTCACTTTTAAGGTATTCTATAATATTCCCCACAAATGCTAGGAATTAATGAGCAATAAGTTTTGCACTACAATTTCCCTATTTCCTATGTTATTGTATATAGTTTATTCTTCTAATTAAAAGACACTAATTCAGAGATTATTCACATAATTTTATTTCAGATATCTAACTGAGCAATGTATGATACCAACATAGCTGCTGGCTTTTCTAGTGAACAATACAGAGTATCTGAGGGTAGAGGTACCAGACACTGGTTCTTATAACAAAGGAGTTTTAAAGTTGTCTTATCCCTGTCTCTCCAACTGCATGTCACTGGGGTTTATCTCCACACAGCTATAATAAAACAACAGTGTCATCACGACACATTAACAGTTGGACTTGATGATCTTAAAGGTCTTTTCCAACCTAGTTGATTCTACAGTTCTATGGTTTCAAACTGTATCACTGAAATGATTAAAGATGCTTGTCCCCCCCAACATGTTTTTGTAGTGGGCTGCTTTAATCACGATCATTGCAGTGTTTTGGTTTGCAACCTGGTATCTCTTAATGCAGGCGACAGGACACCAAATTGTTGTACAGGAAAAAGCTGGCTAAGGTGGGAGGGAGCAGATGAATCCTCAACTCACTTTATTACTGCTGGCAGCATCAATTAACTACTTGTGAGGTTAGCATCTTACCTTTTTGAAACTGTGTAGGAAGATCAGATGTCTACCATGAGCTTCAGAGTCAGACATTTAAAATGAGGTGTGGTGGTTTTGAGTACACAATTGGTTATGCTTACATACAGGAAACTTGCATTCAACACAGGAATACTATACCACCACTAACTCCAGCAACACTGGTCACTTACAACTTTTGAGTACTGTTAGCCAGAGCTTTTGATGGGTTTCCATTGAAACAGAGCACTTTAAAAGTTTGCTGTTTTCATATGCCTTTGTTCGACCTGTTAAAAACCAAACTGCAAAACCAAACCCTCCTCATGTTCTCTGCCGCATAAAATGAGGATCACAAGCTATTCTTTTTTGTCAGTGCACAATTGTTTTTCTAGGAAAAATAAAGATGAGACATTATTTCTTCTGACAACTTAAAAAGCTGAGCACATTCCAGGTACTTATTAGTCCAGAAATAAGAACTGTGTCTTATTGCCTACCTCCATTTATATAAACAAATTCTTTTTTTCACACACCATTACTCAAGATGCTATGAATCATGACATGACACTTGGAAGTGACTGCAGTGACCTTAAAGACACTGACATTTTAAAAAGTGGTTTTTAATAGTGGTATAATAAACATTTGCAAAAGTACAAAGGCCTATTTATTTTTCTGATGGCTTTTTTAAATGCCCACCAACACCACAATCATACTAATTTGTTACATCTCTTATATAAGTTCCCCTTAAAAATAATAGAAAAGTTACCTTGAATTCTCAATTTACCTGTCTATTATTACATAATGGCTTAATCAGTCCTTGGTTCTTATTCACACACATCAATGCAAATAGAATGGAACTTTAACATCAAAGATACTCAAAGACTTGCTAGTTGCAAAAATTACCTAGTGAGAGCTTTGAAAACTTCAAGGCATCTGTCTTCCATTGATTTCAGTATGTTTTGCAGGAATAAGAACTTTTTGAAGTTTCAGGAACTGCCTGGCTCAGTCTGTAGGTGTCTGTGGGATGTTATTGATAAAGAACCTCATCTCCTGGGATATAGTTACTTCCGAAACATGGGCGTAGGGTATTTTCAGAATTTTGAATTGAATGTCCAGCTGAGATTCAAACCTTTTCAGCATAACTTAGTATTCCTAGGACATTATGAATTTCTTAAAATCATATATTTTGTAGCTCTTTCATTAAACTACAAATTGATTGAGCTTTTCTATGCACCAAACACAAGAACAGGTCTGGCAGTGGTATAAGTGCCCAAAAATGCTGCACTACTTCTTCTATTTGACAAATGGACCAAGAAGACAGTTAAGGGGAACATTTTCTTTTAAATCTGGATTTGTACCTTACTGAAAAACAGAAAGTACAGAAAAACAGAACATACAGGAGGGTCTACTTGAACTACATTGTAAAAAAAAAAAGTGTTTTCAAGGTAGCACTTGTATGACAAATTTATAGACCACATGTGGGGAAATGGAACTTGTTATGCTTTTTGAAGTTACTTTTTTTCTCCCCATCAGATGAGCCTTGAGGAAGGAACCAATTGCTTGTATGCAATAACCATGGAAAGAAGAATACATTTAATAAAATGTGGTATAAATTGGACAGGAATCTACAAAACATTATTTGGTATTACGTTTCTTATTTACTTGAGTTAAATAGCTATTTTTTAATGCTAATAAGATATGCTGAGACATGATAGTACTAATTTCGTGATCTGACATTTTGTCTGCTGACAAACAAAAATTGAAAGATATATTTAAATATTCTAGTTTACACACTCTAGTAAAAACAACATTTGCTGTTAATGAGTCACTTTGCTATCTAAAATATAATGAAATTCAGAGCTACCAGAGTAATGGTGTCCCTGCTGCAGCTTTCCTCTACAAAATACGAGTATGACCAGAAGCAAATATACACTTTTAAGACAGAGTGTCATGGAAACAAAAGTGAAAAATTATGCATCAAAAGTAATGTTTCCATGTGTGGAAGCAAGCAAATGCCACCAACTTACATTATTAAATTTGTACATGAATTTTGTGCTGTGCATTTGCCTCAAAGGCAAAAGTACCTACTTACTTATGCTTAAAATACCATGGAGGTGGAAAAGAAGATACAATACAACTGTAATGTCATACATTAAGGGACGCGAGCCTACTTTCATGGAAAATGCATGATTAACCAATAAAAAAAGATGGAAAATAATGAAATGCAAAAAACTGATCAGTGAGAAACTGAGACAAGTTTTCCTGATATTGCTGACATGATCTTTCTTGTTTCAAATTTATCCTATAAACTTGCAGATCAAAAACCTCAGAAGGTTTGGTTCATAATCCTATCAAATGAATTACTAAATAAGTCAAAGATCTCAACAGTCTTTGGCACTGTCAAAAACTCCAAATCCATTTAGCTCAATTTAAAAGGGAGAGAGAAAGACTGAGGAAGAGAGATATTTGAGGACTTGTTCTTGAAGACAACTCTGGCAAGATACAGTTTTGTGTGTAGAACAGTGGCTCCTGAATGAATTCAGAACACATCAATTCAGATTAATTTTCAGTTAACTTAATGAATTGATTCATAGATATGGTATTAGAAAGAAAATTGAAAGAAGGAAATTGGTTTGCACACAACCAGTCACATTGACATTAGCATGACCATCTAAATTGCAGAACAATATCTGGGACACATATGTCTACTCAACACCTTTAGGCAGCAAGAATAACAAGCCTTTTGTTCTCTTCTCTTATCTGGATGCTAAATTCCAGTTACAAAATGACAAATTTCCAACAACTGACTTATGCATTAAAAAAGTATCCATCAAAGTCAACAGATATAAGCAAAAAAGTCTTTTGTAGTTTCGCATACTTCAAACTTTCAACAAAAATCACTGATCACACCAGTGAATGATTCCCAAGTAACTTCAGGACTCTTCCCTTGATATTCAACTCAAATAATGTTTAAAATAAACAGATTTTAAATAGTTGATTGTCTTTGCAAGACTGTGAACAGTTTTGGAGGTCTGAATTGAATTCATTTATTTCAGTAAAGTGACCAAGATCTGATATTAGGGCAATTTTAACAGCACAGAAGGCTGCCTGGAAACTCCACAGCCATCTTCTTAGGAGGGCTCCTAGATAAACCTCTTTCAAGAGGATAGCAGCATGAGCCAACAAATTGCATTCCAGCCCAGCGACTCTACCATAATACTGTGAGCTAGTTAAATCCTGGGCAGATAAATGCTCAGTGCAACCTCCAGCACATAGAAGTTCCCTACACATTAAGAGCAGCCCAACAGATTCTGACAGGGAAATGAGCTATGTCCAGCCTTAACAGACAAGGATTTTACTTGGTATAGCAAATGAAGACCTACCTCCCAGCCTACCTGAAGAAGCAAGGACAAGATTCTGAAATTTATGCTGTCTTTCCTTATGCTGTCTTCGCTATGCAAAGCATAACCTGTAAGGTGAACTGACTGTTCTTAGCACCTATAAGTTAATGAGATATCCTTTAACATGCCTTTAAAGAAGGGGAGCAGGGGACATCACCCTGACTAAAAAAGGCAACCACACTGATTCACTTCTAGATGCCCCCAACCCTACTGCTCAGCTAAGCCAAAGCATCCTGACTGCCCTCTGTCCTCAAAAGTAAGTGGTAACAGTTTCCTTGCTCCTGAGACTGGTAGGGGTTATTCTGATACTTCAGGCTGGTCCTCTGGGTTTAGCAACAGTCTTTAAACACTGAATTATAATCACGCACATATTGAATATGGTCTTTGAGCCCCCATCAATGTAGATAGAAGTTAAAGTCCGTGTTTTTTCCTTTTTACAAGCTTTTCACTTGTTCCACTTTGATCCACTTTTCAGTGAAGAGGCAGCTAAGTATTTTAGCTGAGTTATGCTGAGATAATGGTCTGGTAACATTCCCATAATTCCTGAGCATTGCAAGTTCTAGTGCTTCTGTTTACTCACTTCCTACTCTACTGCCTACACCTGAAGACACTTTTCATTTCATATGCAGTCAGCATTTAACCCTTCATTCTGTGCAGCTTCCCCTCATTTTTTAAACAGCTTACTGCAATTCACTCAGCAAAAGATTGCCAAGAAGGCTGTCAGCTGAGCAGAGCCACACAGGAACAGGCTGGGTTTGCATGCTTTGTTAGAGACTCCTTGTTACAGTCCAAGCATTAGCAATAGCTCACAGACTGTTCAAAGAGCTTTGGCTGTCAACCCAGCCCTCTGGTGAGCTGGGTATCAGAAGTGAATCAGCTGTCTTTGGGGAGGCTGAACTCCCTGCATGTGCTGTTCTTTGGAGGGAGGGTGATTCACATCATCTGACATTTAATCACTGAAACCAATCTCTATCCATGTGAGTGCTCCTCTTCCATTTCAGCACAAAATCCAGGGAACTAGTTTGTCTGACCATGCATTGGAAGAGATCAGAGCAGTGTAAGCACAAGAGGGAGCACTTATAACTAAAATACCTTAAATACTATCTAGTCTGAAACTCTTTCAGGAAAGAATGAAAGTGGAAATGAAGCACAGTACCTAGCAGCATAAATAACATCTACCACAAATTTAAAGGTGGCAGCCAATACTGTCTACCTGCCACTAAACTAAAAGGTTTGACCATTTTTTTCATCTTTTCTTTTTCAGTAGGAACTGAACAGTACTTTTTATGGTTTGAAACGTTGAGGACTGAAACTGCAACAGAGAAGATAAACATATATATCGCATTGCAAAAAGTACCCCAGACTTTGGTGTCATGGATGGGTAGCTAACAGGAATCTTGTGCTCACAGTCCAAAAATCAATTTAAGGCTAAAGCTGGAGAATCCCTTGCACATCAGGCAAACACTGGTGTGCCAGTGTTGACAAGAGATACAGTTAAGTAGGAGATACTACCTTCAATCTCTATTACAAGAAAACTTGCAAGAAAAACAAAAAGAGTTTCCTGGTTTAAATCAACAAAAATTACTAATCTGGAGGGTGCTGCATGCAGTGAAATGGATTTATCTTTCATTATGGGCACAAAAAATGTATATATTTTCAATGAAGTACCGAGGCCAGCACAATCTGCAACTCTTCACACGGTCTTTGCGACTCCGCTGCACTAGTCAATTGCAGTTTCTACCACTGAAGCTTTGCTCCTGGAAACCTGCATTATGTAGTCCTAATGCTGTCTCTTTTGCAAAAGGGAAATTTTTTTGTGATGCATGTGCTTGGCTGCTCTGATTTATATGTGGTGTGACGTTTGGGGAACAGCCTCAGTTCAGCTGTTAGCAGCTTTCTGCAACATTCCCCACACTGTTCCCATTGATGATACATACTGCTAAATTTGACTGCAGATAAACCTGAGGTGCTTAAAGACACTTTCTGGTGAAGGAACATTTTCATAGCTTCAAGCAGAAGGTAGATGCAGCTGCTAGAACCTCCATTAGTATTTATTTCATCTGAAGAAAGCAGGTCTCCTTTATTCAGGCAGGTAAACACCAGTCTTCACCTGCAAAAATCAGTATCCCACACATTTACAGATTATCCTGTATTGTTGTTCATTTATGTGCCTTTGTGGTTGTTTGAGGTCTATCCAGAAGCTCTTGTGCCAAAAACCACATTACAAGTTTAGCTTCCTTTCTCTTTGAATAGCAGCCTCAGTTAGGAGATGTTCACCCTGTCCAGGGTCGTATTTGGAGTCCATGCAAAGCACGCCCTGAAAGGTTTGGGTTCACTGCAGTGTTGCCATATACCCAAAATCAGTGAAAAGAAAACCTATATTTTTTATACACATGAGACCGCAGAGCAACATTACCATATTCACTCCTTAATCTTTCATTAAATATTTAACAAAAATAGCAGTTGCAAGACTGCTGGTTTCAGTACAGAGACCTGAAAAGCAGGGAAGTAAAACTATAAACTCATTTCAACATGGCCTGCAAATAGTTTTAAGCAGGCAATGATTTCCTGTAGCTATTTAATCATGTTGTATTGAAGTAACTGATATGTCTTTATGCATCATGTTGCATTGTCTTTTCCTGAACCATTTCTGCCCTGATTAGAAGTTACTCTGAGATTTCTATAATCACTGGTTTTACTTCCTACCCACAGGAAAAGACGCAGAAAATAAGGTATACGGTTGTGGTGAATTGAAGACGTGTCTTTAAAGGGAGCAAAATGGAACATGGTGTCATTCAGTTATGGAACACAACAAGGAAATTTTGATGCTTTTTAGTGGACTTCAGGCACCCACATATGTGTTTCTATCCTCTGGTACAAATCTTTATGAGAACAGAATTTTAAGCACACATCTTCAATATGATGCAAATCACACTAACTTCATTACATCTCTGGTATGAGAATTGGCTAATTATCTGACAAGAAATCTACTTTCACACTTTAAAAAACACAATATGTTAATATAAGCCACATATCCTTTCTGAACATTTTAGTTGTCTGGTGCGAAGGAAAGCCCTGGAAGAAGAGAGTCTGTATATCTCAAGAGACTCTACTTAGATTAGGTTTTTGGTGGAAGTCTATTTTCGTAAAATACATTGCTCATTACAGTGTTTCCAGATGTTTCCTTCTTCCTTGCCTTTGCACAAAGTTATTCGACATTCTTTTTAGATTCGGACACTTCAGGGGCAGAGGGCACTTCTGACATAACAAGGGCCACACAGCTGATTAGCACACTTGCTGCTCTACACCCACGTTCTGCCAGTATCTGTCTGCTACAAAACAGCCTGGAGTGCCTTGGAGCAGCAGGGAGCTGCCAGAGAGAAACCACCAGAGAGGCCTCGTGGGTGGTCAAAAGAGGAAGGTAACTTGAAATAGACAACAGAGAAATACAAAGCAGCTCAACTCAGACTAAATTCCAATTGAGTAGAAATGCAAGGTTGTATGTAAAGGGACACAAACCCTACAAAGGCAATTTCTGAAGCGTGATGAAGCTTCCCAATAAACATAAATACTGCAATCTGTAGTCTTTTGTTCTATCACTACAGGCTCAGTAGTTTTCAAAAGTGCAGATAGAGAAGACAACAAACTGGTTTTGATGCTGCTGCTTAAACGGAGTTAAAGATGATATGTTGAAAATTATCCATGGATTTATAAACATGTTTGCAATTCACATGGCATGAGCCATCTTTTCTGTCATATGTGCATATTATTGATCTGACTCACCAGCATACTAAAGGTTTTATATCCCATTCTGCCAAGTTAAAAGGTTGAAAGGCTCAAATAAGAACATTTCTTTGCTGACTACTCCTGTACCTACAGTAATAAGTAAGCAAAATACTTTGAACATTGGAGACTCAAGTGAGGATCTGAAACTCATTCAGGAAGTGAATTGTTCATGAAAATTTTTATAGCAAAGCTTCTGTTGATTTTAAATCAGATAAGCAAAGTGGAACTACCCCCCCCCCCCCCGAAAAAAAAAAAAAAAGGTGTGCCAAGTTCAATAGCTCTATTATGGAACAAGTGTGTTAAAAATTACTCCATAAGGCAAGGTACACAGGCAACCTGAAAGCATTTAAAACAACATCCCTTTTCTACTTCATCCAGCTAATACAATTCTGTTTACCAGACACTGACAAATGCACACACTTTACATAGGTAACTATAGAAAATGTGAGTCTGCCTTTAAAACACATCTCTAATTCTAGCTCTTTCTTGAATCTACTAGTTGAAGAGCAATGAGGAGACACCTACATCACAACAATAGCTAAGACTAATGCATGCCATGGGTTTGCAGATGTAAATGGAAAGTAGAAACTCATACCATCTTTTCAGAGACTCACAAATACTTGGAAGAATTGGCTGAACTCTAAAGGAAATGCCAGTGAAAAGCAGAAAAAACTTCCAACTTGAGTCTAAAACTCCTTCTGAATTTGGATGTTTTTAAATCTGGGTAACACAGTGACAGATGAAGAGAACAAATCCAGGCAAAAGAGAATTAGAAAGAGCAAACAAAGCCATTTATAGCAAGATTTCCAATCTACAAGGCTCTGACATGAAGATTTGTGACCTCCGCCACTATGGCTAAGAGAAATCTTTCGATGTATAACAAGTTTCAGCAAATGGCAAGACCATCAGTAGGATCAGTATCATCTGTTGGTTCATACCAAATTCAGTCATCAGTTTCAGGAAAAAGAAATGAGGGACATCCTTTGATATTAAAGAAAATTTTATTACAGTGGTAAGATTCACTTGCATGAAGGTCCCATAGAATTTAAATAAGTTACACCGACCTGTTGAAAATTTTAATCACTACTCAGCTAATGAGTTTTTCAGGGACTAGATAGGAATCATCATGCATAACAGATTTTCATCATGCAGAAGGCTTGGGGACCTACTAAGACAGAGGGATCCTGGTGCTAGCCAACTCTCCTCTCCATGGCCAGAAAACCACATAAAGGAGGAACCAGGTCTTCTTGCCAGCTGCCTGTTTCCTCAGATATTAAATACTGCCTACTTGCTGCTGCTTCTTCATTCACTTTCACCTTGGAATACGCACAATAAAATGTGATTTCTGACAGCCTGACAAAATTCATTATAATTTACTCACAGTGAGACAACACAGAAGTAAATCCAAACTTTGGTGTGGAACAGTAAAATCACTTTAGATAGCAGCTTTTTACACTATCAATTTTGCCATAGTCCAACTACCCTGTTAATTGTCATAAGACGAATAGAATTTACTATATCAAAGTTAGTTAAGGGTTTGCAAAAATAGTTTCAGTGTAATGTCAACCTTGTTTACACACACCAAATGAGATGCTGCGGAGAGCCTCATTTGGCTTAAGCCACGAAAAATTAAGGTTGCCACCTTAACTTCTCTTCTTCCTGGTTCTTGGAGACACGCAGAAGCAGAGCTAGCTTTCCTATCTGAATGCAAAACACCAAGTTCATAACAGGAATCTTATCTCCTTATGAAGAGGGATAAAAGATGCAACACAGTTATAATGCTTTGTCACTTCAGCCATCAATTTCAGATTACAAGGCCTTTCCTCTCTACCTTGCGGAAGAGCTGTGTTTACTTCCACCCCCACCCTGCACTAAAAGCACAGAGAATGACAGCCAGAGATTTCTAAATTCCTTTTTCTTAAAGGAGAGGAGGGTGTAGGAGAAAAGTGGCTTCCGCCTCCTCCCCCCTAAAATAAGCTCTGAACTAGCTTTAATTTATCTTTTCTTTCCGAAGTTTTAGTGGTGCCATTTAAACAATTCAAAGGAGAAACATTTTTCTTTTTTTTTTTTTTTAAATACCACTAGTCCTGTACCAAACAAACGGCTGTTACACAAGATAGAGCATTTCCAAAGAGCTACCAAGTGCATTAAACAAGTAGGCACCTGCCTCGAGGCCTGCGGGACAGGAGTTCTAGTTACTCCTTCATTCACTTACAGACCCATGGGGTTGCATAATGGCAGCTCCAGCTGGTGTTAAGAGGCTGACTCATTGCTGGCAGCAACCATCAGAAATGGGTCCCCTCAAGCATTATCTCCTTTCCTTGTCACTTCAGAAAGAAGGAAGAGTGGTTTAACGGGTAATTTAAGCAGCATTAAGTGCTTGATGCTTGCAAATGTATATTGAGAACCTTGTAAAAATTGTTACTGTTGCTGTCCCAGAAAAATCTCTGTTAATAAGGTAGGGCATTTGAAAACAAATCATATTCACCAAACAGCCCAGTGAAAGATGCTATATTGAGGGGTACACTTGTGTATTAGAAGCCTTTTTACAGAGTATTTCCCCTCACCACACCTTTTATTTGCCAAGTCTTTATCACATATATAAGGAGATGATGAAAGTCATTGACAACTCCATGCACAAATCTGCTTGACTGCATTTGAAAAACACTATGCTGAACAGCAACAGCCATCGTTGCATCCAGAGTCCTGAGGGAATTGGCTAATGCAACTGCCAAGCCACTCTCCATGTTGTGTGCAAAGTCCTGGCAGTCCAGTGAAGTCCCTGGTGACTGGACTAAGGGAAATATTGCCCCTATTTGTAAAAGGGTAGAAAGGAGGATCCTGGGAACTACCAACCTGTCAGCCTCACCTCTGTGCCTGGAGAGACCATGGAACAGATCCTCCTAGAAGTGATGCTAAGACACATGGAGGACAGGGAGGTGATTCAGCAGAGCCAGCACAGCTTCACCAAGGGCAAGTCCTGCCAGATTAATCTAGTGGCCTCCTGTGATGGAGTAACTACATCAGTAGACAAATGTAATCTGTCTGGACTTCTGTAAGGCCTTTGACACAGGCCTCCCACAACATCCTTTTTTAAATTGGAAAGATATGGATTTTGGGGATGGACTGTTTGGTGGATAAGGAATTTTTTGGATGATTGCATCCAGAAGGCAGTGGTCAACATCTCAGTGTCTGGATGGAGATCAGAGACAAGTGATGGCTCTCAGGGGTCTTTACTCAGGCCAGCACTGTTTCATATCTTCACCAGTGACATAGACAGTGGGATCAAGTGCACCCTCAAGTCTGCAGACAGCACCAAGCTGAGTGGTGTGGCTGACATACCTTCCAAATGGGACTGGACAAAATTGAGTTCACAGTTTCCTTGTGAACCCCAGGAGGTTCAACAAGGCCAAGTGCAAGGTCCTGCACCTAAGTCAGGGGAACCCCTAGCTTCAAAAGCAGCTGGGGGACGAGGGGTTTGACAGTACTCCTGGGAAGAAGGACTTGGGGATACTGGTGGATTAAAAGCTAGACTGGCAGTGTGCACTTGCAACCCAGACAGCCAAGTGTATGTGGGCGGCATTAAAACAAGGGTGACCAGCAGGTTGAGGGAGGTGATTGTCCCCCTCTACTCTGCTCTCATGAGACCCCAACTGGAGTACTGCATCCAGCTCTGGATTCTTCCATACAGGAAAGACATGGGCCTGCTGGAGAGGGTCCAGAGGAGGGTCACAAAAATGATCGGAGTAGTGGAACAACTATTCAGTGAGGAAAGACTGAGACAGTTGGGCTTGTTCAGCCTGGAAAAGGCTGCAGGGAGGCCTTATTGCAGCCTTTCAATACTCAAAGAGAGCTTACATAAAAGGTGGGGCCTCTTGCAGCAGGACAAGGGCTAATGTTTTGAAACTAATAGAAAATAGTTTTAGACTAGATATAAGGAATAAACCTTTTGTGATGAAGTTGGTGGAACACCCAAGGGTCAGAGAGGGGGTAGATGACTTATCCCTGGAAATCATAGAATCATAGGATCATAGAATAGTTAGGGTTGGAAAGGACCTCAAGGTCAGGTTGGATGGAGTTCTGAGAAACCTGATCTAGTTGAAGATGTCCCTGCACATTGATGAGATGTTCTGGTCTCATCAAGGATGGAGTTAATTTTCTTCCAAGTAGCTGTGCAGTGCTGTGTTTTGGTGTAAGAACAATGCTGATAGCACACTGATGTTTCAGCTGTTGCTAGGTAGTGTTTTTTCTAAACCAAGGATCTTTTAGTTTCTCATGTTCTGCCAGTGACCAGGTGCACAGCAATCTGGGAGGGACCACAGCCAAGACAGCTGACCCAAGTTAGTCAAAGGGGTATTCAACAACATAGAACAGCATGCTCAGAATATAAACTTAGGGAAATGGGTGGGGAGCATCAGTAAGCAGGCAGTGAAAAATTGTATTGTGCATCACTTGTGTGTTCTGAATTATTTTTCCTTTGCTACCTATTATTATTTCCATTATTATTATATTTACTTGTATTTTTAATTTTTTTGTACAATTTAAATTGGATCTTGAAGCAGACACTAAAACCAGCACATATAAGCACAAATTACACACCACACCCTCCAGATGTGAGCACAACACAGGCTGAAAATTCTATAAACCTAAAGAAATGTTGTTTCTTAATAAATAAACATCCAGCTGAGCAACTATTTGTGCTACCTGAAAGTATTACCTGTCACTCAGCTGACTTTTGCCATCCATCTAATACAACCTTCCAATGGCTTTGTCAGTGGAATAGATGGGCTACGGGGCACTCACACAATCCAGGCCAATTCAGATAACTCAGCTAGCAGCTTAATCACTGACTTTGCCTGAAAGAATATAAGCAGCAGCTCTACAATCCATTAATTCACCAGCAGACTTGTAGGTCAGTACAGGAGACAAGAGGATAAGCAGCACAGCAGGGTGTCTTCAGCTGTCACAGCTGGAACCAAGGGTCTACATTTGTAATTTTGAAACCACTCAGGCTATAGACAAAAAATGTTCACTAGAAGCTTAGCTTTGACAGTACTTGGGGTTGCATAAGGACCTTTAATTTTATTTCTGGTTGCTGCTATACCACACAGCAGAAGATCAGCAATAATAGAGCCATGATCTGTTCTGCCTGTCATCCAATCCAGAGCATACCCTCTGCCTCACCTTCAGTTAGGAGCCAAAGGTGGCTGCTGTTAAAGGTGGCTGAGCCTTTCTGCAAGTTCTTAAAATTTTTCTTCAAGATATGTTTTGAGAACTGGCATTAAAGTCCATTTGAGGGAATAATTCTAAATACATACCTACTTTGGGACTAAGGAGGAGTGGATCACTGCTCTTTATAAACATATTGCAACAAAACTGTTCCCATTATAGGCAGACACAACACTCTCTTTATTTTGGTTATTTACTCTCATTCTTTGGGGCAAATTTCTTCTTCCCTTAGTAACAGATCAGTCTATATGCAAAAAGTTGTTTATTAGACTTTTAAGGGACTTAGATAGAGGTATATATGATGTATAAATAAATATGTTTCCAGAGACTAATATTACCATGAACAATGCATTTTAATTCATCTTCATATAACAAGAAAAAAAAAAAAAAGGGGAGAGAGAGGCATTAAATTGATAGAAATCCAGGCCCAAAAATACACATTAACAGGGAGTCTTTGTAACCACTGGTCAAACACTAGATTTTATATAGAAAATTTAGGGTCTTGTGTATTTCTATTCTTGACTTCATTAAGTCTCTTTCTATTGATAGAATAACCACCAAGCCAGCCAGACACTAACAGGGAATTGGCCCTATGCAACAATTAAGTAATCAGACATTCACCAAATCTGCTACCTAATTAACAGACAAACCAAGTGAGAAAGTGAGTCTATTTCAAACACATGCACTTCTTGGGTGCGTACAACATTGGGTATACTTAGAATACTTTCTACCCAGATTTGAGCTCCCCATACCATACACAAAAAACTTTCATCTCAGTAGGCATTTACTAACAAAACAGAGAAGAGCAGAGTCCAGGAGGTCTCAAAGGAGCAAGTCTGGAATGAATCTGAGAAAGCAGAGAGTTCCTTCCAACTCTTTGCCACCAAGACTCTGTAGCTGCTCAGCCTGGGTTGCTGCATTAGACCAGTTATGGGTCTTTTCAGTCTTTCAAAGGCTGGAAATATTCCAGGAAACTGGATTCTCTACTTCTGTTTTTCCTCCTCTCTCGTTCTCCACTTATGTGGGTTTTTCAATCTTGATATGGAAAAACACAGTGGATAAATGAGCAAGAGAGAAAAGAATAAGAAAACAAATTTTCAGCTTGAGAAACTCAGGTTTAAGTTTTGCCTTTGTCTGCATCCAGTCTAAAAAAGAACATAAAAAGGAACTACTGTCTCCTAGGAACAAGCCTTTTAAAAGTTTTAAGTGAATAACCTTTCTGCTTTGTCTGGTTAGCTCTTATTGTTCAGAAATTCCAGGAAACCTATTTTCATATGTAAAAGGTGGACAGTTACTGCATCTGTGACATTTTTTAAGATTTTCTTTAAATTTCTTGCACTTCTTGCTTGAAAACAGATGCTTGCTTATAAAACAGCTTGTTTATCCTTATCTTAACAGTTTTGTAGCCACCCAAAACTCTTTTGTCAACTGTTGTCGCAACTCAAATTGTTGTTACAACTTGTTGTAACAACTCAAAAGTAAAAATCTTGGCATACTGCAACCATTGAGAGACATACATCAGCCCAAATTTGTCAGATGAGAAAGCCTAGAAGAAGCAAGCCTTTTTCCTGAGCAGGAAAACAGAGAAATCACAAAAACCTTGTTGTCTGTTTCAGTAGGGCTGAGGAACATGAATATACTTTGTTTGAACTAGGACTCTCCTCAAAGGAATCATTTAAAGAAAGACATCCAGAAGGATCTTGACAGGCTCAAGAAGTAAGCCAGTGGGAACACCATGAAGTTCAACAAGGCAAAGTGCAAGGTCGTGCACCTGGGTCAGGGCAATCCCAGGCACGAGTATAGGCTGAGAATGGATTGAGAGCAGCCCTGAGGAGAACATGGGGGTGTTGGCTGGTGAGAAGCTCCACATGACCCAGCAGTGTGTGTTTGCAGCACGGAAAGCCGACTGTTTGCTGGGCTGCATCAAAAGCAGCGTGACCAGCAGGTCGAAGGAGGTGATCCTGTCCCTCTACTCTGCTCTCATGAGACCCCACCTGCACTCCTGCATCCAGCTCTGGAGCCCACAATGTAAGAGGGACATGGACCTGTTGGAGTGAATTCAGAGGAGGCCACAAAGATGCTCAGAGGGCTGGAGCATCTCTTCTATAGAAACAGACTGAGGGAGTTGGGCTTGTTTAGCCTGAAGAAGAGAAGGCTCCAGGGAGACCTTAGAGCAGCTTCCAGTGTCTAAAGGGGCCAACAGAATATCCAGACAGGGACTTTCCACAAGGGTTTGTAGGGATATGACAAGAGGGAATGGCTTTAAATTGAAAGTGAGAAGATTTAGATGAGGTATTAGAAAGAAATACTTCACTGTGAGGGTGGTGAGACACTGGCACAGGTTGCCCAGAGAAGCTGTGGCTGCCCCATCCCTGGCAGTGTTCAAGGCCAGGTTGGATGGGTCTTGGAGCAGCCTGGTCTGGTGGAAGGTGTCCCTGCCCGTGGTAGGAGTGCTGGAACAAGATGACCTTTAAGATCTCTTCCAATTCAAACCATGCTATGATTTTATGAAAAGGCAAATTTGTTTTGCCAAAAGGAGAAATTCAGATGCTGGACACCTGACTGTAAAAGATCCCTAGTAATTATTTTCTGTATAAGATACTGTCACACTTAAAAAATATCAAAGGTCACAAATATCCATTTTTTCCGGCAGTTGCTTGTGGCTGTCATGTGATAGTTTGTCAACTTCAATCTTTTAAGATCCATTACTTATCTGGCATGCCTGAATGGCTTTAAAATTACAAGGACAAGTTGCTTATAAATATTGAAGCACCATGGCAAAATGCAATTGTGAGTTTTGTGGTTCCTTCTCATTTTGGCTCAGTGACTGTGGCCAAGAAAATCCATTAAAATATTCTCTTTGCCATGTTCTTCAAGAGATAACAAGAAGATTTGTTGTCTAATTACAAAACTTGTGTTAGAAAACAACTTGCAAATGGATAACAGGTGCTTCACCTGCAGCCAGACACTGGCAGCAAAAGCTCACTCTGGAACTGTCCGGTCAGTGAGAAAATAACTTGGAAATGGTGTAGGAAAACAAGTAACAAGGAGGAATGCCATTTAATAGTTAACAATACAATTCCAGCATTTTCTGTCAGCATCATTTGTTTTCAAAGTTGCAAAATTTTCTGTCAGTACCACTTCTTTTCAAAGTTGCAGCATTTTCTGCTTGCAGACAGGTTAGTGCTTTCTCCATGTTCTTAGCAAAGGTTGACTTCCTCTCACTGAGAAGAAATTAAACCAAATTTGTGATTTGTGCCATTCTCCTCTTCACTGGCTTTTCCAATAAATGAAATACTTTGCATTGACTCACTTTAAGCATCTCACAAGAAAGCCAAGGTGTTACCAATAATTTTCTAGAGTCTATATGCTAGATACTCCCCCCAGAGTAATGTTTATTGTGCAGATTTGTCACTTCTTTGAACGTTAGCTGCCTGCAAGCTACATGTTTTCCCACCCACCCACCCACCCTCAGGTTCCCCTACTTCCCCTACACCATCACCTTTAAAGCTCACCACCTTTTTTTCTAGTAAAAGTAAATACTGCAATTTCCAGAAAGTGAAACAAAATCCAGCAATGAGCCAAATATCATTCGGGGTTTTTAGTTTTTTCACGAAGTAGTTGGTTACTTTAAAGAATATATAGATTTTTGAGACATTTTACAATACAAACATAGGAAGTTCAACCAGAGAGACTGACTAAAGAAGATGTAATGACATACTAACGCATTTTGATGGGGCAAATAATTTTTAGACATGTATTATGACCAAGATGACCAAGACACTTTCACTCTTCCTTATCAACCTGCCATGTAATTTTTTTAAAAAAAATACAGCCTTTGCAAGTTTTATATCCTTATTGATTAACAATTCAAAATAGTTGTAGCCAAAATGAGGGTGCATCACAGTTAAGTTACTAGAAAGTTTCAACTCACTTCTTAGTGAGATAAAACAATACACTGTTGTTCCACATGCTTTGGAAACAAACAGCCCATCAATGATATCAACTTTCTTTAAATGTAGCAAAACACACATGTTAACAAAGCTACAGAAAATAGCAAGTGACCAGTATAGTTACCACAGTGAATATTCAGGAACAGCAGCACAGATTTTGTGAAAGACAAGAGGGCACTTGACACTGCATATTTCCAATCAGTATTCACAGGCAATATTTAACACTCTTGATCTCTTGGACACAGAAACACTACAGTGCTTCAGGCAAACACTAAGCTGGCAAATAAAGCCTGCAATCAACAGGCTAGCAAACCCATATTTGAAGCATGAAAATATTAATGAAAAGATGGGGAAAAAAAGATGCAAGAAGAGATAGGAACATATACTTTAAACAAGTATAAAAAGTCATCTCAATGACATTAAACATACTGAGGCACTGTGCCAGACAATTCCTGTATATGCTGAATCGGCTTAGTTTAAAATAGTTATTTTATAGTACAGTAGAAAAGTCACAGATTGCATAAAATCATTGGAACACATGTAAACTCTAAAATAGAGATACAGAAGAAATTTTTGTAAAAGCTATAAATTCTTTTAGGACTAAAAGGAGCATTCATCTGCTTCTGTTATCTCATTTTAGCAAGGCTAACTTTGCTACTACAGAGATCTCTTAATGAAATTGGAAATGCCTGCAATTTCTTCCCACCTTACCAGAGTGACTGTAACTGAAGACAACTGCATAATTCTTTTTTCATCAAATATAAAGCAATGCTATCTTTTTATCAACACTTTGCTCCCTTACCTGCACTCATTTTTACTTCAAGACCCATATGTTCCATTTTGTAGAAGTACAACAGCTGCTATTTCAACACTGTGCCATGTCTGATCATTTATTAAAGAAACAGGCAACAGATTGTGGTAGGCTGACATCAGGATGAAGACCTTGCTGCATGAGCTTTGATTCTATTATTCAAGTCACATCCTTTGTTTTCAGTAGAAGCATAGACTACCAGGAATTTTTTCTCCTCATTTTGTTAGAACACTCAGTCAAATACCAAAACGCTCAGTTGCAGCTCAATCAAGTTGCTCACGTCAACATTGAAAGTACCTGAAGAGATGCCCAAAGAATTGTGTGTTTCCCCCTACTGCTGAGCACACTTAGGCCTTCTCTACAGGAGAAAAGAAGATGAAGCCTCAGGTGGTAGAAACAACTTGGAGGACTTATTAATCCTCCACTATTAACAACTGTGGAAAAATAAAAGCATGGTCTTGACAGCTCATTCTCAGGCAAATATTAAGAGGACAAAACCATGCTCTATCATGGCTTGTCCACAGAATCATACAAATGTGGACTTACTGTGAGACATAGAAAGTAGCTCTACTTAAACAGCCTCTCAACAGCAAGGGAAAGTTAAAGTGATATATTAGAGTTGTTAGAAAACACCAGCAGTTATTGCCACTACTAAAGCTTTCCTGTGAAGGAGAAAGAGATTCAATGCCACTCACCAAGTATTGCTCTAAAAGCACAGAAGTACTACTTCTAGAGCAGTTATTTTGGCCTAGAAACAGATGCTTAAAATCTATCTTCCTCTTTTTGAATGGTTCTCACGTAAATAGGCTTACCACTCATTTAGGAGGTTTCCTGTTGGTTTCAGCAGCTACTGAGCCACACCTGCTGGCACAGAAACACCCTTATGCCAGCCAGCAGCAAACTGGGACAGGGCCTGCATCTGTAGCAGAAAACTGTCATTGTAAACCACAGCCACGTACAAGTTCCTTGTTCTACATCCTCTCCCCCAGATATATTGTGCCCTACAGCTTACTTTTTTTTGTGTGAGAAATGTCAGGTTAGCTGAAGAAGAGGAACATCATTGGACTTAAACCTCCAGTTCTCAAGTATCCATTAAAATTCAGGGCTGCTTTACCATGACATTAGCTACCAGCTGCCTGAGGAAGGTTACCTCATTCACATGCAGCAGAAATTAAATGAAGAGTCTCAGAAAACAAGCTATGATTTTCACTTAGCTTAGCGCTTATTCAAAAGAACAATGGTAAGTATTTCCTTTAAATAATGATTTAGTAAAAGCATGTAAATCTCATAAACACTAAAACAGCTTGGGCATATAAAGTGATAGCAAGACAGCTAAAAGCATATCAATATTAAATGTTAGTATGCATAAATATACTAGTTGCACTCCTACCTCTCTCTTCCTTGTGCAATTATATTGTCATTCTGTTTTGGAGAGTAGTTGAAAGTTGTTTTTGCAGCTCAGAACTAGATGGGTAGGTGACTGGCCACATGATAAGATAGTTTTATTATATATTACTTGGCTTTAGGGTCTAATTCTACATAGTTTTTCACATCCTTTACACTATTAAATAAAATCCTTTTGGTGGCCTCTGAGAAATGTGTAAAATACCTTAACCTGTTTCCTTATCCTCTGGTTTTATAGTCAGCACAAATTAGCTAGAAAGAGCAAAGACCAACTAGTTTTCATTCAAGAGCAATGAGGAGAAAACAGTGAGCTCTAATCAAAGTTACAAACCCTTTTAAAATTTTTGCCAAAGACTTGAGAGGAAGCAGGGAGGAGGAGACTTAGAACTGATACAGAAAAAGAGAACTTAGAAATTGGGCACTGAAGTTCACGCTTCCTTATGAGGTTAGCCATTGGAATTCTGTTTTTAAATTGACCATCAAAATCCCCAATTTAAATATTAGGTTTAGACAAAGGACAGGCATGCTTATCACAAAGGTTAGATATTCCATGCTACTTGCCCAGACAAACCAAACTGTTGTAAAGATATAGAATGAATATATATATATCTGTATATATATATGAAAATTTATATATATATATGTGTCATGGTTTAAGCCCAGCCAGCAACCCAGAAACCACGCAGCTATTTGCTCATTCCCCCCACCCCCCCTGCCTTTCTCCTCCAGTTCCTGGAGGGATGGGGAGGAGAATCAAAAGAATGTAACTCCCACAGGTTGAGAAGAAAGCAGTCCAGTAACTAAGGTATAACACAAATCACTACTGCTACCACCAATAATAATAATGGTAAGGGAAATAACAAGGGAAGAGAATACAAGGGCTCACCACCCTCCCACTGATATCCAGCCAGACCAGAGCAGTGATCTAGCCCTTCCAGGTGACTGCCCCCAGTTTATATACTGGGCATGATGTTCTGTGGTATGGAAGACCCCTTTGTCTAGTTTGGGTCAGGTGTCCTGTCTCTGCTTTCTCCTGGCTTCCCCTCCTCCCTGGCAGAGCATGAGGCTCAGAAAGTCCTTGGTCGGAATCACAGAATCACAGAATCCCAAGGGTTGGAAGGGACCTCAAAAGATCATCTAGTCCAACCCCCCTGCAAGAGCAGGGTAACCTACAGTACATCACACAGGAACTTGTCCAGGCGGGCCTTGAATATCTCCAGTGTAGGAGACTCCACAACCCCCCTGGGCAACCTGTTCCAGTGCTCTGTCACTCTTACAGTAAAGAAGTTCTTCCTGATGTTAACGTGGAACTTCCTATGTTCCAGTTTACACCCATTGCCCCTTGTCCTATCACTGGATATCACTGAAAAAAGCCTAGCTCCATCATCCTGACACCCACCCTTTACATATTTGTAAACATTGATGAGGTCACCCCTCAGTCTCCTCTTTTGCAAGCTAAAGAGACCCAGCTCCCTCAGCCTCTCCTCATAAGGGAGATGTTCCACTCCCTTAATCATCTTTGTGGCTCGGCGCTGGACTCCTTCAAGCAATTCCCTGTCCTTCTTGAACAGAGGGGCCCAGAACTGGACGCAATATTCCAGATGCAGCCTCACCAAGGCTGAGTAGAGGGGGAGGAGAACCTCTCTTGACCTACTAACCACACCCTTTCTAATGCACCCTAAGATGCCATTAGCCTTCTTGGCCGCAAGAGCACATTGCTGGCTCATGGTCATCCTCCTATCCACCAGGACCCCCAGGTCCCTTTCCCCTTCACTACTTTCCAGCAGGTCAACCCCCAACCTGTACTGGTACATGGGGTTGTTCTTCCCCAGATGCAAGACTCTACACTTGCCCTTGTTAAATTTCATCAAGTTTCTCCCCGCCCAACTCTCCAGCCTGTCCAGGTCTCACTGAATGGCAGCACAGCCTTCTGGTGTGTCAGCCACTCCTCCCAGTTTTGTGTCATCAGCGAACTTGCTGAGGGTGCACTCAGTTCCCTCATCCAGGTCATTGATGAAAATATTAAACAGCACCGGTCCCAGCACCGACCCCTGAGGGACTCCACTAGTCACAGACCTCCAGCTAGATTCTGCGCCATTGACCACAACTCTCTGTCTTCTTCCTTTCAACCAGTTCTCGGTCCACCTCACTACTTGATCGTCAAGCCCACACTTCCTTAGCTTATCTATGAGGATGCTGTGGGAGACAGTATCAAATGCCTTACTGAAATCAAGAAAAACTACATCTACCGCTCTACCATCATCCCTCCACCTAGTCACTTCCTCATAGAAGGCTATAAGGTTGGTCATACATGACTTCCCCCTCATAAAACCATGTTGGCTGTTCTTAATGACCCCCTCATCCTTGATATGCCTAGTGATGGAGTCAAGAATAAGTTGTTCCATCACCTTTCCAGGGATGGAGGTAAGGCTGACCGGTCTATAATTACCCGGGTCCTCCTTCTTGCCCTTCTTATAGACTGGTGTGACCTTTGCCATCCGCCAATCCTCAGGCACCTCGCCCGTTTCCCACGACTTACCAAAGATGATGGAGAGTGGCCTAGCAATGACCTCCGCCAGCTCCCTCAGCACCCGTGGGTGCATTCCATCCGGACCCATCAATTTACAGATGTCCAGATTGCATAGCTGATCCCTAACCCAATCCTCATCTACCAAAGCAAACTCCTTTGTCCTGACTCCTTCTGGGGCTATAGAAATCCGGGGCCCTCGGGGAGAGTCTGCAGGAGTAAAGACAGAGGCAAAGAAGGCATTCAGCACCTCTGCCTTCTTTATATCCTCTGTCTCCAGGGCAGGAATAAACATTACTGAGCAGCAACTAAAAACATCAGTGTTACCAGCACTGTTCGCAGGCTGAAAGTCAAAAGCACAGCACTGCACCAGCTTCTAAGAAGGAGAAAAAATGATTGCTACTGCTGAACCCAGGACAACATGAAAAATGAGAACATATGCAGTTATTGTATAGGGCTATACATGGATTTTAAAACCAATTTTTAAACACACTACTGAAAAATTTGTAAAGAAAAACCCATATCTATGAGTATTCATTGTAAGTACTCATGCCCCTAGCCAAAATTTTGTTAATATTCAGGTAAATATATCCACATTATAAAAAACTGGTTTAGGACACATGTGAAATGATTATTGATCCATTGATAAGATGCCACAGGAATACTGCTATGGCAGTGTGTTTCAGCAATTGCTGTTATTGTACCTATTTGGAACACAGGTTATTTCATCACGATGTTAATCCAGAGTCCATTTTAGTTGTTTTCTTGCAAGTCCTGTGAAGAATTATGTATGCTAAAGTTCAGAACTGTTCATGTTTAATTATATTCTAAATAAAAGTCCTGAAAAGCAGCATGAGCTCAGATACTAGATAAAAAGCAGCATGAAATTCCATATTTTAATAGCTGTACAATAACAAATGAATTTATTTTCATCCAGCAGAAATAAAGTCCTTGTTCATGTTGTTTTCCAAACTCTAACTACATGAAGCACGTGTGAAGTTGTTCTGCAATCCATAAAGCACTAACATAACCCACATTTTACCATTAAAAAAAAAAAAGTTATATTAGTTGTTGATTCTTATTGGAAAACCTTGTGTTCTCCTGCAGATAATACCTTACTGAAACATACTACCAAATGAAAGAATAACATTAAAAGGACTGCCTCATAGTGCCTGCAAAGCAACAATGCTTTACCTGTCAAGAGGTGGAGACTATTTTCATATTTAGAATTTTTAAAAAACTACTCATTTGTTATTTTCCTTGCTTTGGCATTTCTGGAATTAACCCAATACAAAGCAGACACTTGGAATTCAAACCACTAGTTTAATTTGCAATGCATATCACTATGCCAGAAGTTGGGAGGCTATGTCAGAGAAAGCAGTGTTCTATGCATGCCCTCTTACACTCCTCTGTAAGCATCTGGTTCACAACATTGCCAAATGGAGAATACAGCACTTGGCATAGCTCTAGGATGACCAAGACTTTTATGGTTGTTGAGAAGTACCACTGACAGGAGAGAAGAGGGAAAACACAAATGTGTAAAAAGTTATATAAAAAGGAAACAACATAAAAAAGTAATATTGATTATTTTTGTCCCTAGAATTCTGAATAGATTTCGTACAAGCACCTTTCAAAATCAGTTGGACTAATCCAGTGTTTTGCAGGAAGCTCATAACTAAACATGTATAAGGAGCAGTGACCCGTACACTTGCACCACTAAAATAGGAAAACATGTAAGAGTTTTCCTTCCTCAGAAACTGACAGTATCATTAACCAGGTGATTCCTAATTAAATGTTTTAAGTTTAAAGCTGAAGCTTTTACACTTCTGTCATAAATGAATTTTACCGAGAGTCTAACTAGGAACTGTTTCAAAATATAACTTCACTATCCTTAATTGGATTAGTTTTATTACATTCATCCAGCAATAAACAAAGTACCTTAAATAGTACCATGCTTGTTTTCTGCTCACTCCTTTTTAAACCATGAAATTAAGTCACCAAATTTATCATCAAGCAACAGATTAATGGAAAAGAAGCCCAAACAATGCATGCCCCAGGAGAACGAAAGCACACTACAGATACATCTAGGAATAGTTTCAATTTGCCTGTACTATCACCATCATGTTTGTATCTCATGGCCTTTTTATTTAAGCTCTTGATAACTCACATCTATTCACACTAAAACAGAAGTATTTCATGTAATGTGACCAAGAAGCACCTAATGGAGAATTTTGCAAGCCCTAGATACTGATGTTTCCCTGACGGTTGGTCTCCGGGATTATGCCAGGAGGAGTGTGAATCACAGGTGCATTGAGTCAAGGCAGATAAGTGGAAGAGAAGCAAACACCTGGAAAGCCATCTGGTCTTGCACCATACTCAGGCCAATTCTGAAATAATTAAATCACAAGAACGTGACCACCCTACTTGAGAGAGTCCTTGTCTTTTTTGCCTTGTCTTCAACAGCAGTATTTTCTGAAACCTGACCATGCTAACTGCATCTTGATTAACAACTTTGCAGTTCGTTTCTCCTCTTGTTAAAAAGGGATGCCTGGAATTTATTTGTTCCTGCTGTACCAAAGCATAACAGTATTTCTTTCAGGGGAATAAGTACAAGGAACAAGCTGTTTCATGAAAATACGAATGGTATGTACTGAAAGAGAGTAGTCAAATAGTTACCTCCAAAGAGAATTTCTTCGAAGTTTCTAAATTCAGCTGTCACGATCGTGAGATGGTCAAGTTCATGATCCTCAGGACAGTGAGAAGAGCGTGCAGCAAGCTCACTGCCCTGGACTTCAAGAGAGCAGACTTTGGCATCTTCAGTAATCTGCTTAGTAAGGTTCCATGGGATAAAGCCCTAGAGGGCCCAAGACTGTTGGTTGATATTCAAGGATCACCTGCTCCAAGCTCAGGAGTGCTGCATCCCAACTAGAAGGAAGTGCAGCAGGAGGGCCAGGAGACCTCCTTGGATGGATAAGGAGCTGCTGAGGAAAATTCAAAGGGAAAAAGAGGCTTATAAAAGGTGGAAGCAAGGACAGGCATCCTGGGAAGAATACAGGGATGTTGTTCGGGAAGCTAGGGATGAGGTTAGGAAAGCTAAGGCCCAGTTAGAATTAAACTCGGCTAGGGATGTGAAAGATAACAGGAAGGGATTCTACAGATACATTCTGAATGAAAGACAGACTAGGGACAAAGTGGGTCCTCTCCGGAAGCTACCAGGAGAACGGCTACCCTGGATTTGGAGAAGGCTGAGGTTCTTAATGACTTCTTTGACTCAGTCTGCATTGGCAAATGCTCCGACCACACCACCCAGGTCTTGGAAGGCAGATGCAGAGACTGTGAGAATGAAGTCCTTGAGCCTACTATAGGAGAGGATCAGGTTCAACACCGTCTTTGGAATCTGAACGTGTACAACTCCATGGGACCTGGTGGAATCCATCCTCAGGTCCTGAAGGAGCTGGTGAATGAAGTTGCTAAGCCACTGTCCATCATATTTGAAAAATCATGGCAGTCAGGTGAAGTTCCCAACGACTGGAAAAAGGGAAATATAACCCCCATTTTCAAGAAGGGGAAAATGGAAGACCCGGGGAATTACAGACCAGTCAGTCTCACCTCTGTGCCTGGTAAAATCTTGGAGCACATTCTCCTGGAAGGCATGTTAAGGCACATGAAAAACAACAAGGTACTTGGTGACAGCCAGCATGGCTTCACTAAGGGGAAATCCTGCCTGACCAATTTGGTGGCCTTCTATGATGGGGCTACAGAACTGATGGACAGGGGTAGAGTAATTGATGTCATCTACCTGGACTTGTGCAAAGCATTAGCACTGTCCCACGTGACATCATTGTCTCTAAATTGGAGAGACATCAATGTGATGGATGGACCGCTCAGTTGAAAAAGAACTGGCTGGATGGCAGCACACAAAGTGGCTCAATGTCCATCTGGAGATCAGTAACAATTGGTGTCCCTCAGGGATAGGTGCTGATGACACCAAGCTGTGTGGTTCGGTTGATACACTGGAGGGAAGGGATGCCATCCAGAGGGACCTTGACATGCTTGTGAGGTGGGCTGATGGCAGCCTTATGAAGTTCAACCATGACAAGTGCAAGGTCCTGCACGTGGGTCAGAACAATCACAGGCACAGCTACAGGTTGGGCAGAGAAGAGATTCAGAGCAGCCCTGTGGAGAAGGACTTGGGGGTGTTGGTCAATGAGAAAATTAACATGATCCAGCTTCAGTGTGTATTCACAGCCCAGAAAGCCAAGCGTATCCTGGGCTGCATCAAAAGGAGCGTGACCAGCAGTCAAAGGAGGTGATCCTGCCCCTCTACTCTGCTCTCGTGAGACCCCACTTGGAGTATTGTGTGCAGTTCTGGTGTCCTCAGCAGAAAAAGGACATGGAACTGTTGGAGAAAGTCCAGAGGAAGCCACAAGGACGATCAGGGGACTGGAGCACCCCCCGTATGAGGATAGGCTGAGAAAGTAGGGGCTGTTCAGCCTGGAGAAGAGAAGGCTGCGTGGAGACCTTATAGCAGCCTTCCAATGTCTGAAAGGGGGCTCTGCAGGGATGCTGGAGAGGGACTCTTCATCAGGGACTGTAACAACAGAACAAGCTGTAATGGGTTCAAACATAAACAGAGAAGTTCAGGTTACATATAAGGAAGAATTTCTTCACTGTGAGGGTGGTGAGGCACTAGAACAGGTTGCCCAAGGAAGCTGTGAATGCTCCATCCCTGGTGTTGTTCAAGGCCAGGGTGGACAGAGCCTTGAGTGACATGGTTTAGTGTGAGATGTCCCTGCCCATGGCAGGGCGGGTGGAACTAGATGATCTTATGGCTGTTTCCAGCCCGTACCATTGTATGATTTTATGAAATTATAAAAATGGCATAAATTCAGTATCAGAAAAAGATCTTTCGTGCTGATCTAGTAAACTTGAGAGTAATAATTTCTTGTTATACATAATTTTCACAAAAAATTCAAGGTGGTGCGCACATCAGATTGCTATGGTGACAGTACTCTTTAGTAACTTTAGTGCAACATATAGGTGTCAGCTGGTAACCCAACACCAAGAGAAAAAAGCTGTTCTATTAGAAAAGTTTCTTTATTCATTAAACTCATTACTCTGATGGCTCTGAAGCTAGATTCTGTCAAGTTGAGCTGCTGAAGTTAACCTTTCTGAGACAAGGTCTTTCCCCAGACTGTCTTCCATATTATTCTTTCAAAATCCAATATACACCAGCATCTTAGCAACTCAAATATTTAATGAAATCTGAGCTGAGACTTTGGGGAATTAAATAAGTTTATTTCCTCTGGCAGATAATAAGCTTCAATTTTCTCTTAAAGAAAACACACATGCCTTTCCTATACACATGATCTGGTTAATGCATCCCCTGTGCACCTACTTTTCAGTGTGAACTGATAATGAAATCCATTGCTATGAAGTGTACAATGAAAATAACACAATTTAAAATCATCCATCAAATTAAAACATTTTTAATAAAATATCTAGAGATTAATAAACCTATCTTCCCGTCTAAAGTGTTCAGCAGTATGTGTAGGTAAGTGACTGCCCAAATTAAGAAAAGTATCAGAGTAGCTTCACCTTGTAGGTAAAAAATAAAATAAACAACAAAAAAAAAACAGAGAAACTCGAGTTTCTCAATCTGATTAAACATTTACATTAATTCTTTCTCAAACTGGCTTACTTAAAGAACAAGTACTCAGCACACATTTTCAAAAAAAAACTATTTTGTACAAATATAGTGAATTCAGAAGTATAAATTCTTCAAAGAAGTTAGCATAAAAGGTGGGTAATTTGGGGGTTTCCCAAAAATCATGAAAAATGAGAGGAAAATATGAGCAATTGTGGGAAAATAAAAAGATGTTTCACAACCTACTGTACTACAAAAACCTTGATACAGCTGCTATCCTCCATTGTAAAAACAGTTTGCATTTTGAAATCAAAATACCATTATCGATACTAAGGACTTTATATTAGTGATAACACAGACATGAATGCCCATGAGTTATTTCTTTATTACCTCTAAGGTGTTATAACTTCTCAATGAAAAACGGCAAATAAAGGTGGCTCTTTAAGGATGACACACAGTAAAAAAGAATTAAAAACAAACAACATTAATATAAGTATTGGCATAGAATCATGGAATGGTTTGGGTTGGAAAGGACCTTAAGATCTAGTTCCAGTCCTCATGCCATAGACAGGGATACCTCACACTAAAGCAGGTTGTTCAAGCTCTGTCCAACCTGGCCTTGAACTCCACCAGGGATGGAGCATTTATCACTTCTCTGGGTAACCTGTTCCAGTGCTTCACCACCTTCACAGTAAAGAGCTTCTGCCTTATATCTAGCCTGAACTTCTCTGTTTAAGTTTGAACCCATTACAGCTTGTCTTGTTGCTACAGTCCCTGATGAAGAGTCCCTCTCCAGCACCCCTGCAGAGCCCCCTTTCAGACATTGGAAGGTCTGCTATGAGGTCTCCACACAGCCTTCTCTTCTCCAGGCTGAACAGCCCCAACTTTCTCAGCCTGTCTTCATACGAATTCTTCAGGACCCATAGATAGATTTCATCAGGTCCCATGGACTTCTGCACGTACAGATTCTTAAGACAGTCTTGAACCTGATCCTCTCCTACAGTGGGCCTAAGGTCTTCATTCTCACAGTCCCTGCATCTGCCCTCCAAGGCTTGAGTGGTGTGGTCAGAGCCTTTGCCAGTGAAGACTGAGGCAAAGAAGTCATTGAGAACCTCAGCCTTCTCCTAATCCAGAGTAGCCAGTTCTCCTGTTTCCTTCTGGAGAAGGCTCACATTATCCCTCGTCTGCCTTTTGTTTGCAGCATACATATAGAAGCCCTTCCTATTATCTTTGAGATCCCTGGCCAGACTCAATTCTTAGAGATCCTTAGCTTTCCTGAGCTGATCCCTTGTTTCCCAGACAATGCCCCTCTATTCTTCCCAGGTCATCTGTCGTCTCTTCCATCTTCTATAAGCTTCCTTTTTCCTTCTGAGTTTTCTGAGCAGCTCATCCATCCATGGATGTATATTCTGTTGCATTTCAGCTAACTCTCATAACTCAATCTATAGAGCATATATTGAACATATATAAAGCATATTGGTTTACTGGATGAAAACAAAAAACAGAGATGAGGTACAAAATACAGTCCTTAGCAAGACAAATTCAAATGCAAACAGGATCTGTGCATTTTCTGAAGTATATCTGTCAGAGCCATTGCATGTCAACCAGTGGAACTGAGGACAGCATTACTTCAGCATTACATTCTATTGCATTACTTTACTACAGCTTTATATTGTATTTTCACTATTCTAGGATTTTTTCTATTTAAACCAAACTAACCTGGTGATCGTGGGCCCTTCCAATTTAACTGCCTTGAAAAGCAGTTCTCAATTTAGAAATTAAATTATTTAAGTTTCAGATCTCTAATGAGGTTGCACTCTGAAGTGGCCTTCTGGCCTTTGCATCTCAAAGAGCTGTGCCACGAGAGAACATTACTTTGGAAAGAAATGTCACAAACTTTTACCCATCCCACATTTGCACTGAGCTGAAGAACAGTTTCTGCAAAATCTTGCTTGGTCATAATGAACTGCTGATATTTAATATCCAAGCAATCAGTACATTGTTTTGATATGCACCCCAAATGGTAAGTCAGCAAAAGAACTTAACTTTAACTCAATACAACTTGCACCTTATCTTCAGTTTAAGCAGCTGTGTGTAGCACAAAGGGCTGAAACATTATACAGCAAAAATATATCTGCAGCTATGTGTGGGTGAAATATTTATCCTCCACATTTTCCCCAAGTTTTCAAACATTCTCTCTTTCTTGCCTCAAAATCAGATGGGAGGAAGGAAAAAAGGATCCAGGTACAGGTTTTAATTTAACTTCTGTCTCTCAAAATTATTTTTAAACTCTATTATACCTTTATTATTGACTGATTTTTATCCACTTTCTCTTCCATCAATGATGATCCGTGCAATAGTTCTTTCTTTAACAAACATTAATAAAAACACAACAGGTCTCTACCTTTTCATGTTAGCGATTTGAAGATGATAGACATAGATGATACTGCAGGGAAGATAAAAATATCCGCTAAAAGCTAAGTAGGACAGCAGTGGAGCTTACACAAGGCAACATTTCATATATTTAGTGGTGGTGATGTTTAATATTCACTGCTCTACTCAAATGAAGGAATTTAAATAGAGTTCCCTAGAAAAGATGCAGAAAAATGAAGGCTGAGTTATACTACCATATGTGTTATAATAAGACAATAGGTTGTTAGGCTTGCCTATCCATTGCTTCTGCAGTCCTAAACTCAGCTTCCAGAGTCTAAGCTCACTGAGTTGGTCAGAATGTCAGAAAGCTTCTTGCACACACAGTGAAAATTGCAAGCTTGTGTTAGAAAGGATGACAAGAAGAAGATAAAGGATTCATGACAGAAATATTCCATCCCAAGTTGTTATGGTAATTGAGCAAGCAAAGGATTAAGTTACACCTAGAATTGACTGAGAAATGGGAATTTGCCCTGAGCTTCTAATGTGACATAATCATTTTTATTCAAAGTAAGTATAAACAATTTTTTCCCCTTCCATGGGAAATAGAATTGGAAAATTATAAGAAAGATACAGCAAGGGAGAAAAGAAACACTGTTATACATGCACACAGTATTTAGGGGGATTTTTTTTAATATTATCTAATTATACTTCCAGGAGCAAATCCAACTTTTTCTCCTTCATGATGCAAGTCTCAGCACTAACCTTTGCTGCTGCCAGTCTTGTATCAGCTTTGTAAAGGATGAGGGGCAGGATGGATTTCTGTGCTATCCTCAGGCAAGATACAGAGAGGTTAGAACAAAATCAGTTTTAAGAAAACCTGTCAGACACAGAAGGAAGCACATTTATCCAAGAAGAATTGGTAAGGGACGTAAGTCATAAACAGGATTTTAACAATTAAAAAAAATAGAATATATAAAAAAAATTGCAACTCAGATTTGAGATTGTTTTTCAACAACATCCACTCTAAATAACCACAGATTTTTGGTTCAGGGATTGTAACTGAATGTGAAAAATTCTGGCCCTGCATTATAGAAGATACCATACTAATTTACTGTCAGCATGACCACTGCACAGGAAGCTTTCAATACATGCTTGCAGAAATCAGGACACAGCAAGCATTTATGAAAAATATGGAAGAATCATATGGTCTAAACATGGACATGAAAGCAGGGGTATTTTAATTTTGATTTCTGTACCATCTCTAGAATGACTCTGCAATTTATCTCTCAAAAGCTTGTTAGGTCTGGTTGATTTAAGGAAGTTATTTCAATACTGAATGCCAATAGCATGATTTACACAATTTTATTACGTGGTACCAGAAACTGAAAATTTCTACCAGATGGAGACAAGGCAGATTCGGTCCTAATGGCTACCACTAGGATGGTCACAACACAAAAAATTAGAAAACCTGGAATCTATGAAAACAGGTTTGTTCTGCCTTGTTTATAAGGTCAGGAAGGGACAGAGGGGGTGCTGGGGTCTATATATCTAAGAAATAGAAAAGGAACCCAGAAAAATAGAGGATGCAAAGAGGAAATTTTGGTGACTGAGAAGGTCAAAAGAGGAATTATGTGTTTTAGAGATGCTCGGCACATCAAAGGAGACCTAAAAATTTGAAAGGATCCTGATTCAAAGTCCAAAGGACATGAAGGAGTAGCAACTAACTAGCTACAAGGAATGGAAGACATGTATGTTAACAGCTTCACCTAGTCTAAAATGCATCTAAAATGAAGCCCTGTTCTTCAGTGCAAAGTCACAATTTGATGTAAAGATCTTCTGTTCTTGCAAATCACACACCAGAACAATCTCAGTGGGACCACCTATCCACATAGAGCTATCTTCCAGTAATGGCACAGTGCTCACTGCCATTGTGTCAGAAGGTCAGGAAGGAATGTGACAGACTATCCACAGAAAACAAGGGGTCAGTGACTGCTGTAGATTAAATAGCTATGGGAAGATCCAAAAGCCACAGGGAATTTAAAAAGCCAGGCATGCAGCATGCAGTCTAAACAGCAGCTTGTCAAAACTGAGTAGACCTGCAGAGAAAGAGGTGCTGGTTGAGAACTTCAACATAATCTGGCAGTGTGCACTCGCAGCCCAGAAAGCTGGGCTTTGCTGGGCCTGCAACAAAAGAAATATGGCCAGCAGGTCAAGAGAGGTGATCCTGCCCCTCTTCTCCTTTCAGATGAGACCCCACCAGCATTGCTGTGTTCAGCTCTGAGACCCCCTGCATAAGAAGGAAATGGACCTGCTAAAGCAAGTCCAAAGGAGGGCCACAGAGATGATCAGAGAGATGGAGCACCTCTCCTATGAAGACAGGCTGAGAGGGATGGGCTTGTTCAGCCTGGAGAAGGTTCTGGGGAAATCTGAGAGCAGCTTCCAGTATTTAAAGGGGGCCTACAAGAAATCTGGAGAGGGACTTTTTACAACATTGTGTAGGGATAGGACAAGGAGGAATGCCTTTAAGTTCTGGATGCCCCATCTCTGGCAGTGCTCAAGGCCGGGCTGGATGGCACTTTGAGCAACCTTGTCAAGTGGAAGGTGTCCTGGCCCATGGCAGAGAGGTTGGAACTAGATGACCTTTAAGGTTCATGCCAACCCAAACTGTTCCATGATTCTATAATGTACCATTGGGAGATTTTGAGGAAAGAGAGCAAGAGAGCACAAACACTAGTTTGATTTGGATGTGGCCTAACTGACAGCACACAGGCCAAACCACCTTGCATAAAAAAAATACCATTCAGTCTTTCCCCTCATCAGTAAAGAAGAGCTGATGTTCAGAAATGTGTTACCATCAGCTAAATAAGCACTCTCAAACAAACACATGGATACCTTCTCAGACCCCAAACAACTTGATACAGAGTAGGGGAAGGAGAAAGTTAAAGATTTGTGGCAGATAATAAGTGGAAACTGGAGAGTGCACAATCTGTGACACATTTGCTGCAATTTTGCCATCCTGTGTCACTGAAAGTTTCCAAATAGTCCTTAAAAAAGACTTTGGAATTGGGAAGTGGTCACTTTTTGAATGACATAAGAAAAAGTGCAGAGAATGCCAACCCTTACTCCTCCTCTTTGGGAAAAATTATCAAATGGCAAATGACAACTGATGAAATGTAAGGAAATCATATAAATTCTGCATTGACAAATTAGACATCTCATGCCAAGGGCTGAGAAAACCACCATTACTTAGCAAGCTGTTATCCAGCTTACACTGGAACTTGCAATATTTCTCCTACAAAAAGAAAACTTGGATGGGACCTGTTTTAATGCTTCCTGTGCTTGAAACAAACTTCTCTACTGCCAAAAAACTCCTTGTGGTACCTAGGAAATACTCTATTTGTCATATAGTCTGAGAAGAAGCATACAGTAGAGAATGAACTGTGCTTTCTCTTTCCATCCAAAATGTAAAAGAAAGGGACCTTGAATCATAAAAAATAACTATGAAGCTCACACCCATAAACTAATTGTCTGGACCTCTGTTAATGTTTTTACATAATGTCTTTGAAGAAAATATCCACATGAAATAGGTCTCAGAATTGGCATCTGAAAGCTTCCAAACTGTGGTATTGTTATTATCCACTCACTAAGTTAAATTACCAAAAAAAGAAAAAAAGATAGAATATTCAGCAACATGCAAGACAGTTTCCATAATTTTATATATCATGCGATGAATCTGGCTTTGTGAATAACTGTTGTCATGGCAGCAGTGTCATGGTCCCAAAGGGAAATAAATCCTCCTAACAATTTGTGACAAACCAGCCTAGTGAAGAACAAAATAACTTAAATCTTCCTCAAGGATTATTGATTTATTATTTGAAGCTCAGCATTGGTTATTGAAAAATCACTAGCTTCTCTTTTTGGATGTGTTTCCAAGAGCAGAATGGGAGATAGCTAAAGACTTTTGTTAGGGGAGATTTTCTTTCAGAATATGCAGTTTCTGCAAAGCCAGACATTCTGCTGCCTTACAGCACAAAATTCAACTTTATCAATTAAAAACCAACCAAACAAAGAAACAAACCCTGAAGATAGGTGTTTAGTTCTGGTTTATTTGAACTAACACAGCATATTTTGAAAAACTGCAAGGGGCAAAGCATTTCACTTTTAAAAAGTCCAATATTAAACTGAATTTCTCATTCATTGCCGGCAGATGTGCTTGCAGTGAAGGAGGTGGGTGAGACAAAGCTTACACCAAGCATTTTTTCACATACATAATTGACCTCTATGACTTTTACCGACATGAAAACCACACCTAGTTCAGGAAATCACACACCTATTTCAGCATAGAGACATCCTTGAGTGCACTGGAAGTTAGGAGAACTTTATGAGAAGGTACCTTCTATGCTTACCCTATTTCTACATCCTTCTCAGCCGTTCTCTCACCAAAATTGAGACAGGATATGAGGAAAGATGGGCCTTTGACCTTTGTGACTACAGGTATTTCACTGAAATTCAGGCATCTGAATTGCTTACTGAGCTTATAATTTATTTTGCTACATTAGCCTATGGGGCTTCTCTGCTGGATGGTGTCTTCCATGGTGCAACTTTATTCTCTCTGACACTGACATGCTGTATTAAGGAAAGGCCAGTTTCAGGTAGAGGCTATGTAAAGATGCAATCTAATAACTGGATACCCAAACAATAACTCAAAGCCAGGAAATCTGGTTTAATATGGGATTGATTCAATATTAAAGACTTTGATTGTTCTGAAGCTGAAACAGAGTATTTCCAAATGATAAACATGTTGGATACTGGAAATCTCTGGTGGAATAAAGGTGGAAAGCCTTCATTTTCCCAGTCAATCTGACGATCTCTCGTACTCTTCAAAAGCCACCCTGACTACCCAAAATTTAAATCTCATTTGGCAATTCAGAAAAGTTAGTTTCGTTATAAGTGAGACTGATTACAATTTTTAAAAAGTGAAATGATAGTTAGTCCATATTAAAAAAGGAATTAGCAGCAAATAAATACCAATATTAATTCTTGCAAAGAAATACAAATACTTCTTTTTTCTAATTCACTGATTCACAATAATACAGGAACATTTTATTCACTGTGCCCTGAAGTAATATCTGATAACATTCAAAATAATGCTTGTAACATCATGGCACTAGTCTGGCTGGTCTCCTGGTTAAGGCTAAGGAAACCATTTCCTCCTTTCAGATGCATATCTCCTGTGATTATCTATTCCTAAAGTGCTCAAGCCCAGCTCTGCCACAGCTTCCTTGGGTGATTCAGTCATTCTCAGGCTCTGAGCATTGCTAGCTAAAAGCTGAAACCTAGTCCCAGCAAAATTTTCATAAGATATTCCACCCCCAGCTAACAGAATAGCAGATTTGCAAGGCTAAATCAGAGATAAAAATGTAACAGAAGTTTTAGGCTTCTATTTATTGTGGCCAGAATGGGAGATTTCTCACAGTTTAGCTGGAAGACTTTCACTAATCCATGTGCCCAGCTGATGCCAAGTAGGATTTGGCCACGTCCCTATTTAAGTCTCTATTTCACTCTCCTCCTCATTCTAAAGCCACAGAATTGAAAACAGAGAGGACTTCATCCTTCCTTCCCTAGCGCAAGGACAGTAACTGAACAATCTCCAGTTGAGTCCCTCTAAGCTACAACAGACAGCACTTCCCAATGCCTTTGCTTCCTAAGTTCCTCATCAGGTCACTGGACTGCCCTTCAAATCCTTACCAAGGTTCATCACACCCTCCAGAAGAGACAGGCACGATGAAGGAAGCAGTGTTTAAGAAGCAGTCATTTTGAGAGACTTCTCAGCTTTCCTCCCATTCATCTGTGACAGGTTTCTTATTGGTACCTGAGTCAGAGAATCAAATGTGCAACAGAGGAATCAAACAGCTGTTGAGCACGTTTGAGGAGGGAGGAGCAGGGAGGGGAAAGGATGGCAGAGGCAGGAACAATGTTAGTTTCAGAATAAGCAAAAAAAGTATAGAAGCTACAAAAAGGACATTTCCCGCAACAAAATGAGCATCACGGGGAAAAGAGTTGCCTCATAAGCAAGTGATAGCAATGGACTGGGAGACAAAATGAAGCAAACAGGAAAGGTTCTGTTGTGGACAAGAGAAGATGCAGATAATAATTCTCAGCTAAGATTTTAAAGATACATTTACATTCTTCATGTAGGGATGAGCATGTTTTTTCTCCACACAAGAAGATGGAAATTCACTCCAACAGAATTGTGTATGAGCTTCATGTCTCAGAAGAGACGAAGCTGTCTTGTGAACTCCTACTCCTGTTGTTTTCCAAGTGCTTTATGAGTTGTCATACATTGAAATGCAACGGTTTATCCCAAGGCAGACACATTCAGTCCCATGCAACAGACCTCAAGTCTCACTAGGAGGATCTGAAGAAGCTGGCAGAAGTGATGTGGTACAAGTTATTAGCTGTTCAGGAAGTTTGGGCAGAGATTAGAGGAGGGTCTGAAAGAGTTCCTTCCATAAAAGAGAAGGGGAGGACAGAAAGCATAGTCGTTAAAAAAGCTTTAGACCTTGATAAAAGAATAAATGCATAAAGGAATTAAGTAATGGGAAAGAATCAGCAAAGAAGGGAAAGGTATTAAACTAACCAATCTGCACAAATTGAACTGAAGTGTCAGTACTTTCACATGGTTTCAAAGTCCCTTTGTGACAGTTTAATTGTCAGCATGTTAAAATATGATAGACTTGCCAGCCTAGACAATACATCAGCCTGACACCAAACATCCCTATGTTTGTTTTTATCTATGTCCTGTTTTGGTAACTCGGTCTCTCGGGTACTATTCCTGATTGCTACCAAATTGTTGTCATCTGAAAAGGTTATTGAACTGTACCCTGCATGTAACAGCAGCAGCTATACTTCACTGCGTATTGTGAAGCTTAATGAGTGTTCTTAATGAGCTTTCAAAGATCATCAAAACAAAGTAACTACCTCATCAGCACACAGGAAAAGTGAGATTAAAACAGGGAATCAGTATGCGTGGGGGTGATTGTTCATATGCATTAATTTCATCTGCCATTTCTCCCTGTGTTCCTTTCACTTCTATAATGAAGCAATTTCAAACCAGACATTTAAGGTTACATCTGCAGCAACATTTTAAGACTACCAATTTAAAGTTCTAAAGAGCCATGTTCGTAATTTCCAAATTCAATTAAATATGAGAAATATTTATAGAATACAGTTATTACTTCTACCATTATACTATGGCAAATTGAATTATCAACAAGAGATACTCCAGCTGATCAAAAGAATTAAAATCAATCACTTGAAAATAAGGGAGTGAGAGATTTTGCAGGCCTTCATTCCAGCGTAACAATATTACAGTGAGATCACTATGTTTCTTCTGGCATTTCCTGACCTCTTAATATCATGGCTATTAGAAAGCATCCTGTCTAATGGTCCTTATTTTTCCCCATAGTTTTTGCATACCTATTATAAGTCCCATTTCTACTTTTGTTTTTTTCTCCTCATTTCTTGCTGCATACTTCCACCAAGAGACTTTGTTATCAAGAATCACAGTATTTTTCCAAACTGGATGTTGTCATGCCTCAGTTTCCTCGCTTCTGCAGAATACACCTCAAACTCTCTGCTCAGATGGTGAATTTCACTACAAAACCTTCTTATAGGCAGCCCATTTAAAAATTAACTCCACCTTTTTCTGTCATGCATGGGGCCAAGTTTTATTCCTACTTTGGCACCAGGTTTGACAATCATTCTTGTTTTTTCCTCTGGACTTCAACAAAATGATATAAAACCCCTACCAACCTTGTTTCTCAACTTATCCATACAGCCTGTGACTGTGCTTGTCTGACACAGGTGCTTGGCTGCTTTGTGCAGAGGACACCCCAGCTGGAGTCCTTGTAGGTCTCAGCCCAGACTGTATGAAACTTGTGGCAAGACATCGTACAATTTCATTGAAATATGAAGCTGATTAAAAAAGGGTTTTTATTCTCATCACTGAAAAAACTAGGAGCTTAACCTGGGAAAAATACAGGGAAAGCTGAAAGCAGCTTCTACCCAGAGGCCAGAGAAGTATGAGCTACCACTGGGGCATTTCTCCAGTAAAAGCTAAAGACTTAAAATTTTTGCAATGAGATATTTCATCAAGGAAAAATGGCTATGTGGAAATTTATTCATTTCAAAGTAAGTTTGCTTCAAAAAGGCTCTTGTGGAGATAAAAACCATTTTGATATAGCTGAAGAATTACTTTGACCTTTTAAAAAAGGAACATTTTATCTACTATTCAACATAACTCTTCAAGTATTAGTTTTAGAGAACACAGAATTACCATCAAAATGGAAACAAAACATCTCACATCAGCTGAAATGAGTTTCTAGATTTTGTTTCACTGACAACACTGAGATGTATTGTTTTCATTAGATTTTGGGACAGATATGATTTTTTTTTTCCAGCTGTATATTTGCAGATATAAACCAAGTTTCCACCCAATTCAAGACCTTATTGTGTGAAAATACACTGCCGAGGGAAGCTGCAAATATTATACCCATACCAAGCACTGAGGCTGTTTCCTCTTTTCAGAGAATGGAAAAGAAACAGACATCTAATGCTTCTTTAACAAGCAATGTCAGAAATTAGATGGAAGGCTCCTAAGAACTGCTACTCACACACATTCATTCCAAAAGCCACCTAGGGATTGCCACAGGTCAGACTGGAGAAAGCAACATGATCCTTACCTAGAACACTTAAAGCCACTATGGGTCATAAGAGTTGCTGAAGCAAAATGCCACACGGTTTACTTGTACATATGCAAGACAATTGTTCTACTTTCTTTCATATTTCTTTACAGTTGCTCACTGTTGTAATATTTAATGTTTCTGGAGAACGCTGGTTTACTTTAACTCCTTGAACAGAAAAATAAGCATAAAGAATGGGAGTATGTGAATTTGGTGTATGAAAATATAATTACTTCATGTAACAGTCCTCAGTAATTTCTACCTGCTTGTTTTCAAGACATAGTTTTTCCAGAACCCTCCTAGAATTTAGGAGACAAGGATGCTGGTCTATGTATATCTATTCCAAATAAGGCACTTGTTAAAGACTCTTACAACACAGTCTTGGCCTAAAGTATATGTCTAATCTTGATGCAACCTATTCTGCCCAATTTTGTTGGTAGGAGGAAGCAGGGTCAGAGGAATAGAAAATTCACAAACAGAAAACACAGAATGTAGCTAACAAAAGAGGCTTTTAAGGGCTAAATTACTAAGAAAATCAGGAAAGTATAGAGCCAGATGATTATTAGTAAGCAGGAGAGCTAGCACACAGAAAGGAGCAAGCAGGAAAAACCTTGGTAGAGAGGACTCAAAAACACATGGAGCCAAACCTCACTTGAGCATATGGAGGAAAATGAGACCAGAAATGGCAAAGAAATGATTCACCGAGTTGCCCAAACCCTGTAGTCAAACTGAGCTTGTGTACACAGTTTTACAAAGTGATACTCCCAAACAGGCTTAATACTAAATGTGCTAATTACAGCAGCACAAAACGAAGCCATGCTGGACTGTTATACCTAAACAGACTACTGCCTATTGCTATGCATTCCACGTACTTTCTGAATCAAAGAGCATTTGCTTTATAAATACATCAAGATAAACTATATGCTACTTGATTCCTATAATTTGTCCTTGAAAAGATAAAAAGAATGCCAACATAGAGGGGATAGGGAGGGAAAGGGGAAACAAGGTGTACATGCTCAGGTCACTAGGTGGTTTGGTAGCCATGTAATATTTACAGCCAAGCAGATCACAGATTCCTACCATGTTTTCCTTATGGACTTCTGTAAAATCTCTGTGCTGGTAACACAGCCTTTGTTTCTTAACTCTTTTTCACAACAAGTGCAGTTAGTTAATTACTTTCTTTCTTAAGACTCTGGAGGAATGATGAGCATCTGTATGCCATGAGGAGGTACAAGTCACTCTATGTTAACTTGTGCTGTGCTCCCCATGACAGTAGGTTTGACAGCAGGTCATATTCACAGGTCAGTGCCAAAAATCCAGTTGACACTTGCCGGCAGGGACATGCTAATGTGCTACAGTGTCTTAGAGGCTCTAAAAGTAGGGTCAGTTTGTCTCCCGGTGGCCTAGAATACATCAGCCACGTTATTACTCTTTGGAAAACTACAGTTAGTTTTCCATGTCTGTCATGTGCCTGCTCTCATGGAAGGGGGAGGCAACTTCCCTTCTTGCCTATTCTGAAGTAGGGCATCAGCTGCTGTATTTTTCCCAGAAAAGAAATAAATACCAAAAACTAACCACTAGAAGAGAGGACTGCAGGTCAGGATGATACTGAAAACTGAAGTGTGGGAATACAGCAGTGGAAATGCTGTATTCCCAGAGCTGCACAGTGAGGGGGAAGGAGGAAGCTGAACAGCTGCTTTGTTTTAAGATACGTATTTATATCACTTGTCAAACTTTGCAGCCCCTTAATACCCAGTAGATAGTGGGGGTGGATGGAAAAATGTCATGACCATCTTCATGAATCTCATAACCTTCCTGATAGATGGATACTGATATTCTGAAAAAGGGGCTGCAGCTCTGCCTGAAGTCTATCTAATGCGACAAGAACAAATCAGCTCATGCAGAGGTGTCAAACAATACAGACCAAAGCAAAATTTACACAGGAACTGTTTCACCAGAGTGGAAAAAAAAGCCTCAGAAACTTACTGGAACAAACACAAACTGCAGTTCTGTATTGAGAAGGACAGCAAAAAAAAAAAAGCCCTTTCTTCATCCTCTTTGGAAAGCCAAATGCAGTGCTAGCAGCTTCTACTGCAGGATTCTGACTATGGCCATTCCAGACTGAGAGATAACTGAACTCGAAAGCCAGAAACCCAGTACCCCCTCACCAAAACCATGACCACATTAAAACAGGAACTTCTATTATTGTATTCCCACACATAGACACAGGCCGCGCCACTTCACATAAATAAGTTGAAATTAGAACAGAAACCTGGTTTTACTCACCAGTATCAGATGGGGTTATATCGATACCACAAGTGTTCATAGTGATAAATATTAGCTTCTGAAAAGTCTATGTTTAAAGCAAAAAATGGGTTATGCAAGTTCTTAAATGAGCAATGTGAGAGGTCCTAATCAAAAATGATGCTTCTGTGTCTGTGTGTACTGTGTTTATTGTTAGGGTTTTGCTTTTTTAATATGAGCTAATATGTTTACCTTTACAAATCTTGTTCCAACCAAGCAACTTTCTTAGAGCGTTTCCTTTTATGTACAGCTGCTAAATAAAGCAGTCTTCTATCCTGCATCTCCCTTGATTCTTATCAGATGTCTGCAAATGTCATGTACAGTCTGCTCTGGACTTTCCAGGCAGAAAAGTACAAAATCCTTGACGTATTTTAAGTCATAAGGATCAAACTTACTTTTAGGAGAGGTAGTAAAAGCAAATAAACACATTTATAACATCAGGCTGACAAAGCGTCTATAATATATTCCTGGCCCATTTTACAGTAAATAAAGGACACTACTGACACAAGCAATGATGACATGAGAGAGAAAATATACTAGTATCTGAAATTAGAAATGCAGATTTCAACTTTTCTGCATCTCTATGTTGCACCAGAAGATTGCACTCGCATCTATTTCTTCATCACTTAGATCTGTTGCACTCCTATGAGCATCAACTTTGTATCACAGATTTTTGTCTACCACTGTATTTCAATATAACTAATCTCCTTCGCTCCACCTTAACTTTTGGATGTTGTCATGCTATCATATGTCTCCCCTAGGGCAGAAGAGAACCTTCAGGCTGCTTTACCAGTCGCATGCCCCACTATACCTGGGAGCAAAGGGAAGACCTGCTCTCTTGGTATGGAGGAAGGGAGAGAAACCAGTCTGAATTCTAATAACATATGGTGTGCTTGCTTATTTTCCCAAGTATTGGCCTCAGGTGCCAATATTAAGATACTCAATGGACTCAAATCCTCTTTGGCTAAACAAACAAAAGAAAGCTAAAATATACTATTAGTGAGTACTGCATAAATCAAAGTTATTTTGTTAACTCAGGAAAATAATTTAACCGTGATGTACATCAAGTTGGCTTGTTAATTTAAGACTAATAAAATACATATATGGACAGGACACTTAAAGAAGTTCAGTTGCCTGAAAGTCAAAAGACAAACTTCAATAAACCAAACCTTATAAGTGAACAGTCTTATTTTTGTTGATTTTGTCATACAGATATCTTCCATTCAGAAGGATTTCCTTTTTCTTTACGTATTTTTTTCATGTTATTTTTGTTCTTAATAGTTTCTATATTTTTAATTTTCTGTTGACTATAAGATTATGCTTTGTTGGCTGGAAGACATATTCTGTGAATTTATGAGATTGGTCATAAATTGGTTGTAAATAGCCTGAGCATGTTCCCTGAAAAAAATAGCCATTTTAAGTCGCTGTTACGCAAGGCATAAGTGTAAGTATAATTTTGCCAGTCACATGTTTGAAATTATCATTATTGATAGTTGCTCTTTATTTAATATATGGCTAATGAATGTTAAGAATACCCAGGAAAGTAAAATAATGTTTTCCAAGTTTTCTCCATAGATTGCTAAGTTTACTTAACTGTTCTTATTCATGTGTTGTACTAAAAAGTCCATAAGCAGTGCTAGTGAAGCACTTGAAGACACACTTGATGCATTATTAATAAATTTCAGGGATTTTCCCATGAAAGATGCATAATAAAACCTTGAACTGTCAGGAAGATAAATATCTTCAATTTAAGTGTACCTTTCCTATCCAGCTTCTTGCATGTCTTTTCCTAACATATGTAGCCATTATGCCTGTCGTAATAAAAACACATTTAAAATTTATCTAGGCACCTAGCTGTGTAAATAGGCAACTAATAGGTTTTTCAAAGGAAACAGAAGCATAAATCTCCTACATAGATTTAATCTTCAGATACCAGAAAGTGTCCAAAGAATAGCCTAAAATTTTCTTATGTAGGTGTTATGCCCCATGTTTAGGGACTTGAAGTCATCCTTCGCTGCTTAGCTAAAGCCAAGTTTAGAAAACTTCCCCAGCTGAGAAAATAAATCAACATGAAGCATTAGTGAACACAAATCCTTCTCCCTGAGCAGCTTTGTATACCAGGCTCTCTTGTTTAACCCTATATGGCACCATTTTGGCAGGCATCTTCTCTCATAATAAAATTTCCTGGATGAAGTGTAGCTAAACTAAGAAATGTAAAGTCAGAACACAAACTGTACACAGTAACTCACAAGTTCCCACTGCTCTAAACTCCTTATCCTCATTTTTGGTCAACAAAATCCACAGCTACATTTTAGTGCCAATGTCATCCCTTTTTTGAAAGTGTTGAAACTGGCAACTGAATTGCTTCCATTAGCTTATGAGTCATCTTCGATTTCTAGCTTGCAATTAGTTTAAGACTATTTTTGTTTTCACTCTGCTTCCTCTAATTTTCTCACACTGAGTTGGTCAAAAAAAAAAATGAGGAAGAAAGTAAGCAAACAAATAAAGGCTTTTTTACATAAGGGTATATTTAAAGGGGTTACTTCCTCTCAGCTTTATCATATCATACTTGTAGACAAGCTGCTTAACATTACATTTGCAGTGTATTTTTTTAAATCTGAAAGTCATACTCTGTTTCTTGCCTACTGTTTCCTGGAGTTTTCCTCATGCTGTTAACTTCTGCTTACAAGCTAAGCATCCCTAGATTTCTTCATGTTATGCCTTTGATCTTCACAAATATGCTTACCCCATTCAAATGTATTGCATTGGATATTCTCTACTACCAGATTTACGCTGTTACCTGCAAGATTTACTTACGCCGTGACTGACAGACCCTGCTGGATCTGTCTGCAACACTACCTTTAAGTTCTCACTTTGGCTATTTGCCGCAATTACTTGTACACAACCTTTAAAAACAGCATCAAAAGAAGGCCCCATGCGCATAATACCTATAGCCTGAAAACCACATTCAGTTCTTAATCAGCAGAAGAATCATGTCTTTATAATCACATTTCCATCATGCGCTGTCGATTACTCTTTATCCCTGCAATATAGGATTTCCAAATACTGCCTACCACAGAGCCAAAATAAAAGAATATTCTTCACTTTAAGGAGCTGTCCTCACCAAAGAATACATTTATTTCATTTACCATTTTACTGCATTAGCTCTTCACCCACTGGTAAAATATCATACACTTTGTCTTTTTTTCTCCCCCTTCTTCAGCCTGTGGTATGAGAGCAGCCTTAAGGCCAGGCTTCAGATGAAATTAGGAAATTTACCAAGCATGAGTTTCAGACATGTATCAAAGAATAAGTCAGGGGTACAGTACCATCAAGTCTAAATGCTTAGACTTGTAAAGAAGGAGAAATTACGGATGATTCTACCAAGACAATTCTCTAAGTGCATTTTGTCCTCATTTTAAGTAGAACGCAGTGGTGGAAAAAATAATTAGTGCTGAGAGCACTTGAGTGACTTTGGAAGCTTCTTCATACCAAGCGAAAAAATTATGCATAAATGCAGAAATGTTTAAAATTCCCAAAGTACCACAATCCTTGGCAAACCCCTTTGCTTTAGCAGATGAGACTACTCAACACCATTCAATGTATTTATCAGGAGCTAAAAGACCTTGAGTCCTCTAGATGCCGGGCAGCAAACCCTATGTTTGACAATTTTGAGGACAAACTCTCAAGAGGGGTAACAGCAATCCCCACTGAGACCTGAGTTTGACTCACTTAAATGCTATGAAGTCTTCCTGCAAACAGTGTCAATATTTTTGCAATGGTTCGCACCAAGTAATTTTACAAACCAGAACATCCTCCTTAAACTACTTTCCCCAAATCCAAGGGCTCCTGTATTTTTCAGAAACACTGCCCTAATAGAGAAAGTCAAATATGTTCTTCTCTTTCCTTTGCATATGTCTTTTACTAAAAGCATCAACCTCAATTAGTGAGAGGCGGTCTCAGCTGGACCCTGGCAAAAATGGGAAAACTCTGGAGCAGAGAAGTATACAATGGCGAAAAAAAACCCAATTAACCACAACCAGGATGAGCATTGTTACCTGTAGCCAAGAATCTTTAAGATACATTTGTATGTATTTACAGAATGTAATACTGAGAATTCACAAGGATATCCTATATACAAATCTAAAATTAATTCGTGACCTGATGGAATGTGCCACCCAAAGGAAAATGCTCCTAGAATTCTCAGTTCTGCTAAAGAAACATCAGCCAATACAGTTTTGTACTTCAACAGGACTGACAGGAAGCGATAAGGGTTGCACTGGAGCACAACACTACATAGCTCTTTATAGCATCTTGCTGGTCGTGACCCTTTAAAGCATTTAATAAAAATAATTTGAGGCCTACATCTGGCACAGACCAAAAGAAAATACTTTCCTGAATATTTAATGGTGGGGACTGGGATGGATGAAGAAAAAAGGAGACCTAATGATTCCAATTGTAATCATGGACTGAAAAATAAGTGCTCATTTAATAGTGTTATCCTAGTCACCATTCAGAAATTTTGCTTTATTATTTCACTTCATTCCTATGAAGAGGTGGCGAGGTCAAATTTTTGTTTCTGTAACTGTTCCAATTATTCAAGATTTGTTGGAAAACTCAAATATCTTTACAACAACATTTTAGAAGCCTTTGTTAAATGCCTTAACAAAAAATGCAAGGCGATACTACAGACAGACCCAACAGAAGGCCAGTAAGATGATGAATGGACTGGAGCATCTCACAGAGGAGGAAGAGCTGAGAGAGGTGGGACTGTTCAGCCTGAAGAAGAGGCCCTTCTCATTGTTACCCGGTTACAAGAGAGGAGGCAACGAACACAAAAGAAAATACAAGTGGTTCCTTCTGAACATTAGAAAACACTTTCTTACTGTGATGGTGATTGAACACTGGAACAGGTTACCCAGGAGGTTATGGAGTCTTCCTCCTTGGACTTATTCAGAAACCCTCTGGACATGGTCCTGGACAACCTACTCTAGAAGGCCCTACTTAAGCCAGGAGTTTGCACAAGATTACCTCCAGAGGTCCCTGCAACCTCAGCCATTCTGTGATCTCTGAGGCTTTCCCAATGGACATCACGGGTAACAGTCCTCAGAGGAGCTGAGTCAGGGCACCCCATTGGCACCAAGGAGATCACCATGGTTCCCAGTGAGCTGCCTCATTGCCAGACTATTACAGGCACTAGCCTTTCACCAGAGGACATGGCCTGAGGTTAAGCCACCCCACAAGGCCATGGCCAACATCCTCTGAAGCAGGGGCTTTCCCCCTTTGGTGCATCTGCCGTCCTCACTTGAACTGTGTGACACCTTCTGGGGAACATCTATGATGGTGCCAACCTCACTGTCCTTGAGCAGCCACAGGCCCTGCCCTGCCACATCTGGTCCACATCCTCCATATCAGTATGGTGGTACTGAGACCTCTGCACATGGAGCACTCCAAAAGCAGGCTCCAGTAAACATCCAGGTGCCTCCGAGCACCAATACAGGCCTGTCCAAACCCTCTGACCAGCAGTAGGTCCTGAAGACCTGCTAGTCCAGGTGCCATGAGAACCCTGTCCCCGCTGGGTCCTCCTGGGCAACCTACTCTTCCTCACCCTGCTTGAGCCAGGGAGGGGGACAAGAAGACCTCCAGAGGACCTTTCCAACATACTCCATTCTGGATTATTGTTTTAGAGGAAAACTGTATATCTAACTTACAAAGCAGGCACCAAAAATGCTCAGAAATACTTTATTCAAAAAAAAGGGGCATGTGGCCAAGCTGTCCCTAAGAGATAATACCTTCTAAAATAAGCCAGCATCTCTGTATACCTTGGGCTTCAGCTAAACTGGGTCGCTGGTCCCAAGGCAATTTTACTGAGATGGAGAGAAGCAATCCTTTATGTTCTTATGATGGCATCACACTGATCACTCTGATAGGCTGCTGGGTAGAGAAGCAGTTATTACCAAGCCCACCGGCTTCCCACCAGCCAGTGGGACCCATCCCATTCCCCATCATGGGGCCTTTTCTGAGACAGCCCATAAGCAGCCTCACATATGCCCACAAGCTCCTGAAGAGCATCCCCTTATAACACTGGGGTCTCCCCATGTGCTATTGCCCTGCACCCTGCAAAGCCTCCCCCAGACCCGCAGGCAGTGACCCCCTGCAGCCTGCAAGGCCCCTGGGCAGCATTTCTGCAGCTGAGACCTCTCAGCTCAGCAGAAAAGGCCCAGGAGCTCCTGGAGAACATCTACCCACTCAAACATAAGCAACATGCCCTTGCAGTAAAGGGGGCTCGTGCTGGAGGAGGGCAGGCTGAGAGATCTGGGACTGTTCAGTAAAGAAAGGAGAAAGCACAGAGGGGATCTCATCAAGGCATACAAATTCCTGAAGGGAGGATGCAGAGAGGACAGAGCCAGGCTCTTTCCAGTGGCAGGACAGGAGGCAGCGGGCACAAACTGAAACACAAGTGGTTCCTCCAGAGCATCAGGAAACACCTTGTTACTGTGAGAGTGACTGTGCAGAGATGCACATGGCGCAGAGAGATTGTGAAGGCTATTCTACTGAGGGGAACATCAGCCATCTAAGCACGAAAGCAATCCTGTCTATTATCATGTCAGCACTACAGTGAGCCCTCTGAGACACTTGGGCAGCGGGAGAAGTGGTCTCATTTAAAAGAAAAAAATCTTGCAAAATATTCTGGCAAAACACAGCTGAGGCACTGACAGTGCCAAGTATTTTTGAATTAACTCATAGGCTTGAGGAGACTACCTGATGATATGAGGCATTCCTGCAGGACATTGATTTGCTCTCAATAAATTAGTTCTTTTCATGCCAAAGACATCTCAAAAGATCATGGTGTTTAGTAAAGCCCTTCATTTGATTTTCTATTTTACTTTACAGCAGATTCTAAATATCTGTACCTTTAAATGTAATCACATATAGAATATTTTAATATATTTACACTGCGTGCTACTGTACAAGAGATTTATTCCACACATACTTCCCTTTAGATCCTCCTTCTTTTGCATAGTCAAATATCTATACAAAGGGTGCATTGAAACTAATCTGAAAGTTAGAAATGCCAGTATCTGTGCAATACACAAACATTCAATAAAGGAAGAAGAATGCAAATAAAGAAAAAACTAGGTAGGCAGTGCTCACACTCCACCATAGGTAAATATCCAAGTATTTATAATTCCATTCTTCTCAATATGGCAAGCAATGTGCATTTTTACTATAGAAACACATATGAAGATCTGAAGGGCTTTTATCTTTCTGTCAACAAATAGTGAGTCTGCTAGGTACATGCCTTAATGAAAATAACCTTTAATCTACAAACTGTTTGGGAATAAGTTTGGATACATGTTCTTTTTCTTTTCTGTTTCCCCCAGTTTTTTCCTGGCCCAAGTCAAGACCCCCTGTTATTTGTTGTGAATCACCACGTTTATTTTGTAAATATAATGCTGTTCTCACAACAGCATGTTTGTGACAATTGGGCAAGCCCTGGGACACTTCTGGTTTATTTAATTTACTTTTAATAACCTGAGAGCTTTTTGTGTTCCCTATGTGAAAGAGGGACAAGATCAAGCTCGAAGTCATCTAGAAAAATATTTTTCCATTAAAGGAAGTCCATCCTGGGCAAACAGACTAGGATAGGCACTTTCATATGGTGTTTGACTTAAAAGGCAAATATGTTTTGATAGTAGAAAAACAGAAAAAGAAACTAAATAAATTGTTCAGAAACAATACAGAAGCTGCTTGACTGGGCATTGTCCTGGGGAACCACTAGTTCTTTGAGCAACTGGTTGGGCTACATGATCTGCAGAGGTGGCATCCAGCCTTAAGAAGTTTGTGATTCTCCCTACTGTAATACAAAAGATTGCAAGATAGAGAACATGATTTTTAAAAAATCCAATTTTAAAATGCACATAAGACTTTGTAGTATCAAAAGCACTGGTCAGTTGTTGAACAAACCAATTATTTTCTTCAGCAGCTGAAAGAACTATGCGCTACAAAATCTTTCAGCTGCTCTGATGTGCATTTCAATAAGAAGATTCATTACTGAATTTTCTTGGAGACTAGATCTGGGAAACTCTCTTTGTAAATCTGTCATATTTAACCAAGGCATCTATAGAGTTCTTTCCCCTTCTAATTGGTATTGAATCTACCACACAATGGCACAGAAAATTATAAGAGGAGATGCCAAAGGTGAGGACAAGATTGGTGTACAGGAAAAAAAGAGACGTGGAGATTAAGAAACAGCTATAACTACCAGATTATAATCATAGAATCTCAGGATAAGACTTACTAAGAGATAATATTAAGAGTCTGTAGCTGAAGCTGGAGGAAATGATATCCAAAAGCAAACAACTCTGCTTTTGTTAAAATGGCACGGAAGGATTGTGCTTCAGAAAGAAGCTATTGTGACATCTCCAGAAGAAGCAAGTCTTCAAGCCACGAAGCACCACCTTCAAATCTCTCAGGCCAAAGCATTCCAAAACTAGACAGTTCCTGGATTTTCACACAATGGCTTCTGGAACGGTTATATCATACCTTCTCCCATATTCTTTTCCCTACCAAGTTATGCCAACAAACACTGCCAAACACTCTAGGGAAAATGCCTTTTTTTCCTTTCTACTATTGCTCTATTTTCCTATCGCACTCCAAACATGGACATTAAAGGCCAGATTGCCCCTTAACGCTGAGGTAGCTCTTTTCTAGTGCTGCTTTCTTTGTGGATTTTAAATGCTATCTTGCAGTATTCCTCTTACATGGAAAAATCACTAGAGGGCTGCCATTCAATCAGTCCCTACTGCACTTCAGGAACACCAACCGGCATTGTGACTATCTCTTCTCATAGGTTATCTCACACATCAGTATTCCCACAACTAAGCACATGACAAGGCAAATCAATCTGAATGTTTGAATACAGGGCCTTAGTGTTAATTCCTGTGAGAAGGCTCCAGGAAATGGGCGACATCAGAGCAACAGATGTTGTTCAAAGACAGAGATACTTGTTTAACTAGTAATAAACCCCCCCAACATTATGTTGATTAACAGGACATTAGGTAGATGTTCCTATACCTTCTCAGTTTAACGACATGCACAGCATATTGACAACAGGCCTTTTAAAGTCCCCGCTAATTGTTTCACTTCCCATTATACACATGCTGAGCTATATCAAGTGCATGGGAATCTATTAAAAAAAAATGGTTAGCGATAACTCTCTTCATAATTAAGTATCTTGATAGGAAGCACCCATATGGTGATAACAGAGGCAGGTAACAGATTTTATGTCCCTGCAGTCCAAGGCCAGCACACTGCTAGCAATTTTGTACACCAAAAGGCTGGAGCAAGGCCAGTCTTTTGAACACTCAGAGATGGGTGGATGTACAAACGCCTTTGTGCCAGACACCACGTCACATCGCAAATGCCTGGGACATCACAGATCCTACCATCTGTTTAAATGGATGAGCCACAGATGTTCAAACCTCCGCACGAGCCGTGTCGAGACACTGCAGACAGCACCCAGATTCTAAAACGTGCAAGCATTACAAATCCAGTGTTTGGTTTAATTTTTAAGAGAGGTTTCAAACATCATTTGAGTTTTATAGCTTCTCTTTGTGTACGCCCACACATCTACTCACCACAGGAATTTGATGTCGCCATATGTATGATTGAGGGTAAAGGAAGTAGAAAACACATTCTCATACAAATACATCTTCTCTTCTGTATCACTTTACTCATGAGGCAGGAAAGAAGAGAGAGAAGGATAGAAACAATGCAAACTCCCTGGCTGCAAATTAATGGAACTGCAAACCTCCACGTCAATGCCTAGATCTCAAAGAGCTTAGAGAGGATGAGATCCCTGGATAATAAGATCAAGAACAGACAGACCACATTTCTACTCCTTCACTGTTAAATGTTGATTAGGGAGGAAAAATAATTGGGTACAGATTGAATGTATTGAATCTTGTATTTAAGATTTAGACCCAGCATGCAAAATCAGCATCACCAAAATTAAACTTTATATTGTGCACACAAATTTTTGTGCATCTACAGGGACACACTAACTGTGTTTTAAGTGTTTACCATCATAAATGCTGCATGCAAATTGAGGACCTTAATATTAAGTAAGAGCCTACATTTTCAAAATTCTATGATAGAAAGAGCAAAATCTTTTCCTTTCTCTACTCACTCAGTATTAAAGTAGGAAATAGAAAGGATTATCTTGGATTTTTCCTAGTGTTTTTTTAACAAAAATAATTCAAGTATAAAATTAATGGTACTTAGCATAAAATTTACTTAATTTACATACAATTATCTTTTACATGGCCTTTGTAAAACTGCCTTAAATAATTTGCTGTAAGAATTTGAATCCATAAACCTGAATTTAAAACTTTCATTTCTTCTGAAAAGCCTGTGTAAAGCTTTTAAAAATATTTTTCAATTCACTTTTGAGTTGGTCTAACTATGTTTTTGAGTTTGTCTAACAAATCTTTAAAATGACATTTAGATTAAAAGTAACATTTTTCTCTGAAATAGATTTGTATCAATGATGAAAAATCTCCCACTGCACAGAAACTGCTTTGTATATATCAGTAGTGTACTGCCCAGGAAATGTAATTAAAACCAGACGAATATAGAGCAAAGCAGAGTGATAAGCCTGATTTGGAAAGAAACCTTTAAAAATTCAGGGTCCAGATGGTCATCTGCATCTCAAGCGGGGGTAATGCTGTTATGCAGATATGTTTTTGTCCACAATGCACACCTATTCTAGTGTAGGGAAAACTGTGTAAACCAGGTCCTAGCTACAGGAGGAAGCAAGACAACAAATACTGCCACAGCTGCCATGGGTCACTGCCATGAAGTTGGCCAGCACCTAGCCTAGCCACATTGTGTCTTTGAGCAGCACCCAGGAGCCCCCCTACTCTGCTGCTTTCTGAGTAGGCTAGTATCTGTCTTATCCTTGTGGGTACAAGCACAAGGCTCATAGGATAAGGACTGTTAATTGCCCACCAGCTACACAGCTTAAATAAGTCCTTTACTTTTCTTCTCATATGAACCTTTTTTTCAGTTGCTGACACTTTTTGTCAAGCTTCATTTCTTTGGAGTGAAATTTCACTTTAACAGGTATTTACTTCAAACTGAATTTTTTGGGACACAAGTTAGCCACAGAGTTCAGTCAATCTGGAGAAGCCAATGAAAGGAAAATTTGGATATATGAAGCACACAGGGATGTGCTTCCAGCTAGCCCTGTAAATGTTCCTGAATAATAAAACCTCTGAGAAGAAGGATAAAAAAAAACAAATTGACAAATGCACTACATGGACCAAGCTCTGCAGCTGAGTTTTTAGAAGACTTGTATCAACTGATCATATTCTGTTCTGCTCCAGCACCTGCAGGAATCACATCTACGTTATACTGGAGCACATGGAGACTGAAATGGATGAACAATTGACATCTACAGCTGGAGAGTCACAGTGGTCTGACATCCCAAATATAGGGCAAGTACAGGTTTCCTTAACGACCACAACTCTCCTCACTATTACAAGACTAATTTTGGCTTTATGTGAGGCTACAAGGCATAAGCAACTATGATAATGTATTGGGGGGTGAAATTATACAGATAGAAAAGGGAAAGACTGAGACAGAGAGGCTAACAGGTTGGTGAAAAAGAGAAAAGGAAGTAGGAGCAGGAATCAACATGGGTAGTTAGCTAGGAGAGGAGAAAACCTACCACAGACTGGTACAGCAAAATATAGGAGAGGCTGCTGAAGGTGAGGACTGGTTTGGTGCACAGGAAGAAGAGAGATATGTGAAGAAACAGAGACAGCTATAACAACAGATTATAATCACAGAATCTCAGAATGATTTTGTTCTGAAAGGACCTTGAACAGATCACCTAGTTCTAACTGCCTGCCACAGGCAGGGACACCTTCCACTACACCACGTTGCTCAAAGCCACGTCCAGCCTGGCCTTGAACACTGCCAGGGATGGGGCAGCCACAACTTCTCTGGGCAACATGTGCCAGTGCCTCAGCACCTTCACAGTAAAGAATTTCTTCCTAATGTGTCATCTAAATCTTTCCTCTTTCAGTTTACAGCCATTCCCCCTTGTCCTGTCACTACAGAACTTAGTATAAAGTCTCTCCCTGTCTTTCTTTTAACCCACCTTTATATATATCGAAAGACAGCAATAAGCTCTCTGCAGAGCCATTTCTTCTCAAGGCTGAAAAATGATCCCCCAGAAAATGTGAAAATTAATCCAGAATTCCAGTATCCATAAAGGAGATTGCCCCAAGGCAGCAAACACAGCTTAAACCACTGTTCACATACATTCTCTTTCCCTTAATGAATCATCTGCACAGGAGCAACTGGAAGCAGAAGTCCTGAAATTTTTCTATTTATATGTTTTCTGTGACCTGCGTTTTGATTTAAAAATCCAAATTGAAATTGGTGGGGACCAGCTGCACAACACGTCACAATCCAATGCTGGTTTATATTTCTGCTTTCTTCAAATCTGGTGCCACATAAAGTCTTACCATGAAGATGGCTTTGTTTAAATCTAGGGCTTTTAGAAATATCAAGTTAAAATGTACTTTCAAGAATGGACTAATATTACAAATGCTTTTAGCACTATGCTGCTTTTAAAATAGGTTATTTGCAATTTGATGATTTATATGGTCTTATATAAGCTGTTTCACTGGATTTTATTAATAAAAGTGTAATTGAATTCTGAAATTATTTTTTGACAGCTGATCACTTATAAATCTGAATTATGAGAAAATGAGTTTAAGTAGCAACTAGGAAAAAAGGAAAATAATAAAACCAATAAATTACTATAAATTGCTATTCTGTCTTAATTACATGATTTGCCTCTCAATTCAGCTGTCCTTTAATTCAGTCATTAGTGAATATCTGATCATCACAGAGTATAACACACTTGAAAATATTTGTTGTGTGTATCAGCCAGACTTCACACACAAAGTGGCACCTGTACATTTCAATTCTTCAATAGTAGCTTCAGGGTCAGATTTATTTCATCTGGTGATATATGGAGTGTGTGTGTCTGTTTATATTTTCACAACCTGCCTACTCATAAATTAACTCTCTCAAGCAACATCGTTCTATAATTTCAGATTTCCTAAGAAATCAATCCAGATTTTGGAACTGTGATTTTATGCATATATCAACCGATTCCCTGAAGAAGCATGATTTCCCTCTCACTTTCCTCCTCTCCTACAGGAGAGGGCAACTACATCCAAACTAAAGTACATGTGTAGTACTGGATAGTCAAACATATTATGGTGTAGAGCAAATCAATAAGAAAAGCACATACAAAATGCTTTTAAAAATCCCTGCACACTAAGCTGCCTATGGATTACCTTTAAGATGAACAGCGAAACATACAGGTTTTAATGCAAAAATATCACAAGCTACAAAACCAGGAGAAAGTTGTATTTTTTAGACTTTTCACTGGAAGTCTGTGAATTACATTACTAACCAAACACAGCAAAGGATTATATTAGTGCCTAATTTCAAGTAGCTCATTCCACTGAAACACATTATCTTAACTTCTCGTATACTTTAAATGTTTTTTGCTGTTTCTTTGTGCTGTCTTGATATATTGCAAATGAAAACGCCCTGGTAAGCCAGATGCAGTTTCCCATGACAAAGGCTTAGTTCAGTGTTTGAAAGTTTTCTTAAGCCTTTTAGTACAAAACTTCCAGAGCACTTGTAAGCAAGGCAGGTGAAGCAGGAAAGGGGATTGGTCTGGAGTCACACCACTGGCATCACTCAAGTTAGCTACAGACTGTGCCCAAAGCCATCACAGCTCACACATACAAATCCCTGTACAACGGGCACAGCAGGTGTCCCAGGCAGTGTGCTGCAGGTAAAGCATGCGCAGTCTCTGCTCTGGAGAGAATAAATCCTCTTACCTGTAGATATTCTCCAGGGAGCAGCCCTTCATTAGGTAACTAGAGGGTCCTCGGTTGGCGAGGACCTACCTTCCTGAGCAAGCAAAGAGCCAGCCAGGAAGCTGGTCACACTGTGTAGAAAGTAGGCTGAGAAGTTACCCAAGTTACCCAGACAAAAGTAAACACAAAGGATAGATCTGTACCCCTGAAAGCCAAACAAAATGTGACTGGGGTGCAAGCTGGAACCCTGGACGACTGATACACCATGGGAACCATACGTTACTTGGCGCAGTACGGATTGTTCTGGCTAGCACAGTGGGACAATGCATGCTAGCTGGCACAGGCTTGAAAGCTGGCAGATTTCAAGGCCCACTCCTGATAGGAAGAACAGACAAGGTTTTACCAGATTTGTCTCCTCCCACTCTTCACTGTCCCAGGCTGGTTTTTCACCATACTCAGGGAAGTTTAGATTGGATATAAGGAGGAAATTCTTTCCTGTTAGGGTGCTGAGGCACGGGAATGGGTTCCCCAGGGAGGTTGTGAGTGCTCCATCCCTGGCAGCATTCAAGGCCAGGCTGGATGAAGCCTTGGGTGGGATGGCTTAGTGTGAGGTGTCCCTGTCCATGGCAGGGCGGTTGGAACTAGATGACCTTGAGGTCCTTTCCAACCCTAACTATTCCCAACCGTATCCTGGGCTGCATCAAAAGAAGCGTGACCAGCAGGTTGAAGGAGGTGATCCTGCCCCTCTACTCTGCTCTTGTGAGACCTCACCTGGAGTATTGTGTGCAGTTCTCGTGTCCTCAACATAAAAAGGACATGGAACTGCTGGAACAAGTCCAGAGGAGGGCCACGAGGATGATTAGGGGACTGGAGCACCTCCTGTATGAAGACAGGCTGAGGAAGTTGGGGCTTTTCAGCCTGGAGAAGAGAAGGCTGCGTGGAGACCTCATAGCAGCCTTCCAGTACCTGAAGGGGGCCTATAGGGATGCTGGGGAGGGACTCTTCATCAGGGACTGTAGTGACAGGACAAGGGGTAATGGGTTAAAACTTAAACAGGGGAAATTTAAATTGGATATAAGGAGGAAATTCTTTCCTGTTAGGGTGGTGAGACACTGGAATGGGTTGCCCAGGGAGGTTGTGAGTGCTCCATCCCTGGCGGTGTTCAAGGCCAGGTTGGATGAAGCCTTGGGTGGGATGGCTTAGTGTGAGGTGTCCCTGCCCATGGCAGGGCGGTTGGAACTAGATGATCTTGAGGTCCTTTCCAACCCTAACTGTTCTATGCTTCTATGATTATGGATATATCACATTTCATACTATACAAATTTCACCAGCAGGAAATTTTCTACAAGAAAGCATGATATCAACTTAGTTTTAGATACTTTCCACCAAGAAGGTGGAAGAGGGGGAGTAAATAAAGAAATTAAGCCTGAACTGGTTTAGAGCCATGGGATGCAGAGCTGCATAACATAGGTGGGCACACAGCCTCAAGTTCATAGTGAATTTCATTCCTGCATTATTAAGGAACTGCAGTCTTGCAAACAGCTTCCATTTAAAAAAAAAAAAAAAATCAGAACAGCCCAGGCTTTGCTTACTATCAGGAAAGTGAAGTTACAACTTTCCGTGGTCAAGTTGAAGCATTGTGACTGCCGAAAAGAAGGTTCCAGGAAGAAAAAGGACAGTAGGAATTAAAGGGGGTTTTACAGAATAGGCTATCTTAACACTACTACAACACGCTATGTTGTTTAATAAAAGTTCTCCAAGTGGAAACTACAGCGAGCCATGAAAAACTTCAGAGGATGAAAAGCAACCTCAATGAACAGAGGAATTTTTAAAGTAATGCTTGCATAGTTTGGAGATCAAGGGTATCTAAACCTAGGGATTATATTGAAAAACTTAGAATCTTAGCCAGTACTGGAACGTATTTCTAATGATTCTATCACAGATTAGTAATACATTTTGAAGGTGATATTTTCCTCTTAAGCTGCAGTAAAACTTACTAAGAGACAGAATTAAGAGTCTGTAGCTGAAGCTGGAGGAAATGATATCCAAAAGCAAACAACTCTGCTTTTGTTAAAATGGCACGGAAGGATTGTGCTTCAGAAAGAAGCTATTATGACATCTCCAGAAGAAGCAAGTCTTCAAGCCACGAAGCACCACCTTCAAATCTCTCAGGCCAAAGCATTCCAAAACTAGACAGTTCCTGGATTTTCACACAATGGCTTCTGGAACGGTTATATCATACCTTCTCCCATATTCTTTTCCCTACCAAGTTATGCCAACAAACACTGCCAAACACTCTAGGGAAAATGCCTTTTTTTCCTTTCTACTATTGCTCTATTTTCCTATCGCACTCCAAACATGGACATTAAAGGCCAGATAGCTCCTTAACGCTGAGGTAGCTCTTTTCTAGTGCTGCTTTCTTTGTGGATTTTAAATGCTATCTTGCAGTATTCCTCTTACATGGAAAAATCACTAGAGGGCTGCCATTCAATCAGTCCCTACTGCACTTTTCAGGAACACCAACCAGCATTGTGACTATCTCTTCTCATAGGTTATCTCACACATCAGTATTCCCACAACTAAGCACATGACAAGGCAAATCAATCTGAATGTTTGAATACAGGGCCTTAGTGTTAATTCCTGTGAGAAGGCTCCAGGAAATGGGCGACATCAGAGCAACAGATGTTGTTCAAAGACAGAGATACTTGTTTAACTAGTAATAAACCCCCCCAACATTATGTTGATTAACAGGACATTAGGTAGATGTTCCTATACCTTCTCAGTTTAACGACATGCACAGCATATTGACAACTGGCCTTTTAAAGTCCCCGCTAATTGTTTCACTTCCCATTATACACATGCTGAGCTATATCAAGTGCATGGGAATCTATTAAAAAAAAACGGTTAGCGATAACAACTCTCTTCATAATTAAGTATCTTGATAGGAAGCACCCATATGGTGATAACAGAGGCAGGTAACAGATTTTATGTCCCTGCAGTCCAAGGCCAGCACACTGCTAGCAATTTTGTACACCAAAAGGCTGGAGCAAGGCCAGTCTTTTGAACACTCAGAGATGGGTGGATGTACAAACGCCTTTGTGCCAGACACCACGTCACACCGCAAATGCCTGGGACATCACAGATCCTACCATCTGTTTAAATAGATGAGCCACAGATGTTCAAACCTCTGCATGAGCCATGTCCAGACACTGCAGACAGCACCCAGATTCTAAAACGTGCAAGCATTACAAATCCAGTGTTTGGTTTAATTTTTAAGAGAGGTTTCAAACACCATTTGAGTTTTATAGCTTCTCTTTGTGTATGCCCACACATCTACTCACCACAGTAATTTGATGTCGCCATACGCATGACTGAGGATAAAGGAAGTAGAAAACATGTTCTCAGAAGGACAGAAATCAGTGCAGACTCCCTGGCTGTAAATAAATTGAGCTACAACCCCCCACATCAGTGCTTAGAACCCAAAGAGCTTAGAGAGGATGAGATCCCTGGATAATAAGATCAAGAACAGACAGACTACATTTCTACTCCTTCACTGTTAAATATTGATTAGAGAAAAAAAAAGATCAAAATATTTGGGTATAGTTTGAATGAGGTCCTGTATTTAAGTGTGCAAAATCACCATCACCAAAATTAAACTTTTAATTGTGCATATAAATTTTTATCCATCTACAACTACACACTCTGTTTTGAGGGTGTATCATCATAAATACCACAGGCAAGCCATCTGGTTTTTTTTTTAATGCCCTAAAAATAACTACGTTAAGGAACTTAATGTTAAGTAAGGCCCTACATTTTCAAAATTCTAAGAATGAATGAGCACAAGGAGAACTGTTTGGGATAACTACAGCCATGAATAAACATAGATTCAATTAATCATGTTTCATGCCTTGCACATTCCTTATATGCTCAAAATTCTGTTTTTCAAGTGAATGTGAGTTTAAAATGGCTTTCAAGCTTTGCCAGCTCAGTTTACACAGCAGAATCCCTTCAGTCTATCTAGATCCTTTTCTGTCACAGGCCATAAAGCCACTTTGCACCTTCTTCCACTTGAGCTCCCAACTTGCTCTCAGACTACCTCCAAACACGTACCAAGCACAAACAAAATTCGTCTTCCACACTTGAAAAAAATAAAAAGTATACACAACTAATTCCATAAAGCTAACACAGAAAAAGATGTTTCTCTGACTTTAATGTCTTTTCAAATCCATTACTGAACTGGAATAAATCAATTTTTTAGTTTGGCAACCTACGAATTATTATACCTACAGTTCTTACTTTACAGAGACTCCAACCATGAAAATTCAAAATGTTTTGTCAGAACTGGAGATATAGATGAGATCATACTGAAGATATGATGTATCAAGAAAGTGAATAGATTATCCACAGGCTGTGATTCAGATTCCAGGCTATGGCAAGACTGAGCTTTGCTGGCTCTCAAAATCACAATGGCGGGTAAAACTTGATAGTAAATTACTTAATGCAAAAGACACCATCATTTCTCATACCAAGCATTTCCACCCAGCCCCTAAAAGAGCAGTGCGTTCTTTGTACACAAGTCAGTAGCTATGCTACTTGGGGACAATATTTGTGTGATTGCCTGAAAATGTAAATACATCTTTATTCTTCTTTGAATAACAGTACTTTTCATCAAAGATAGCAAGCTGGAACACAGGAACAAAGTATTACTTTTTCAGATGCACAAAAGTTGAATCCTGACACAACAAAACTAAAGCAATCCTGTCCTTGATCCTGAGAATGCAAATATATGCAAACAGACAGTACCGTTCTTGCTTAAGGCCTTTTCCACATGAATACAATGCAATGCACACCTGCTGTAAACATCAATATATCCTTCTTTGAAATACATTTTAGTATCAGTATGTTCACTGCACAACTCTTTACAGAAAGTGACTGCAAAGGCAAAATGACACAAGCAAGCAAAAAGCTGTTTCATTAATAATGACTTGGAGGATTTTTGTTTTCCCCTCTAAATCAAATTATGTCACATAATTTGTTTAAAAGTATAAACAAAAATTTTCAAGATACTTTGAAGTGATTAATTTGAGCAACTAATTTTAACTTCAACATTCCCACTTACTCCCTTTGGTGTCCTTCTATATCCAAATGTGATTGGAACTCACTTGGGGTTTTTTTCTAGATTTCTTTCTTTCTCTCTCTGCTTCACACCTTTCAAACTGCTGTGTGATATACCAGAACACACAGATATCACAGATATATGTTTATGCTGTTCTAAGAGGATGTAATACATTATTGTGCTTGATGTGATTACACTTTTTTGACTTTTCCCATGGCTGTTATAACACTTTATGATCAGCCAGGAAGAAACTAAATCTCCTCCCATTTAAAAAGAATTAAAAAAAAATGTTGATTTTAACCTAGTTACTTATTTTTCAAACTCTGGAATAATCTTTACGTAGTGCATAGTTAATTTAGAAATTTAAATTGACCATGTGAAATGACAGAAGAAAAAGCTCAGTATACCTTAGGCCAGGCAAAATTCTTTTTCTTTTCTTGAACTCTAAAATTCTGTTTATAAGTTCAATGTTTTTTGCATGACAGATTGCAGCATAAAACCATCACAACATAGTCACATTGATAGGCTATTCTTTGAAGCCAAAGTATTTAAGATCTACAAAAAAGTCTTTCTTTCCAAGAAAAGCAGTGTCACACTCAAAGTCATTCAATGTTATCATTCAGATAATAATACACGCCAACAGCAACAGAAGGCCCTGTCATATCCACTACTAATTTTGACCTGTACTTAGTTCCTATGGCTGCCATGAACTATTAGCAGAAGTAAAGGCCTTGGGATAACTGCCATAGTTATATACCATTGTTATATACCAAGCAATGCTCATGCCTTTCTGGTGTTTACTAAGACTACTCCTGCCTGTTTTCTGCTAAAGAACCCACCACTTGTACAGGCTTACAATGTGTCCAGTGGCTAATGTGGGCAGATTTTTTATGGGTGTACCTCCCATTTTTTTTGTCAGTGTTTTGGGGTGGGTGGCTCTTCACACAAGCGACATCTGGCACACAGAGACGTCAATGGAAGGAATGCTTCTACCAAGCTGCAGATGGCTTACAATTAAATGCCCATCAGGAGGCTGTAACATGGACACAATGCAGGGCTCACCTGCAGCCAGTACTCTGCTGCCGTACTGAGCAGACATAGTTTCAATATGTGAAAGAAAAATATTTACAAAAATATTTTCCAGAACATGTTGGAGTGTTTATATAAATTATGTTGCTGACGTGGATACCTGAACTCATGCTGAAAATTCACTGGCAAAGCAACAGACCTTCAAGTTTAAAGGGAAGGAAGGAAAAAGTTTAATTATTTTTATAAGCTCTTCCAAATTATGTAAAGCATTTCTTCACATCAGTCTTACATTTAAACAGGCAAACACACTTGATTTTTTTCTGGTTCAGCCAAACACCAATACAAATGATTCGGACAGTATGCCCTAAGGTAGGTGCTATATAAAAGCTGTAACTTGGGCAAACTTCTCTATGAAGTTAATTTCCCTTGCATTTATAGAGAAAAGACTCTGGCATGTTTTAAACATGGATGTCAGTCTGAGACCCTCTACAAATCAACTGCGAAAAACATTTTAAAGAGTTCTGAAAAAGAGACAGTTACCTAGACTTCCTGAAGTGGATGTAAGATACTGGAATACTTATTTAACATAATAGGAGACAAAAAGTTTCTTTCAAGTAGTATCAGTGTAGTCAACGAGGCACTGAACTATAAATTGGAAGAGCCTTGATGCAAGTAGTAAAATGCTCAGTCCAAGCTAATTCTGCACTAATTAGCCTTAGCAGAATGTACCAGTACTGCTTCTAAGATCAGATGTCCTAATGTGGACTTTCACTGACCAGCTTTTTGTGACGGATATCTCCAATATATTGTATTGCAGATCTATTCCAGGGTTTTATTCCTTCTGTGTCTCCTGACCTGCTCTGACTCGCCCAAGGTTATGTTTAAATTGTGCGTATTTCCACCCTGTTCCTACCATCCTGTTTAGTTCATAATCTCGTAAGGGCAGGGACTGCCTTTTACTACTTGTTTGAACAGCATCCAGCACAATAGGACTTTGATTCAGCCTGTAGGCACTGCTTGTGGTATGTCAGTTTCCAAATATTACCTACAGAATTCTGTATCTATACAATTTCAGTTCCTGGAAACATGGTATTAACAGTATTGAAACAGGGCGTGTACTTAGATACAGCACAGGACCAATATTCCACATTACTCCCCTTAAGATCACTGCAAACACAGTGCCATAAGAAACTCACTTAAACTTGGAAGGTTCTTTTCTGTTGCCTCTTCCTGAGCACATGAAAAGTAAAGTAGCAATGTTCAGAGCTAAATAACATGACTAGTCTAAAAAAGTTATCACAGCATAGATAACTTCCATTCACAAGACATGACAAGTCACATGTCTGATCAGACCATAATACTGTATTCTACAAGTTTAATATCTCTTAATAACCAGGTTATTTCCTTATGCTTCGCATACATCAGAGAAACAATGCTGAAACCAGCTTTTCACATCTAGCAGAACTACTTTGGATTTCTGACTTCATAAATATCATAGAAACTGATAGTTATACTATAAGTCACTCACTCAATGCCTACTATCTCAGGCAAGTTGATTTCACTGTGATTCAGGATTTATATTGCAAACATAATACTGTATCTATTTAGTATACCTGGCCAGTAAGGTAAAATCAGCGATAGTTATCTCAACTATTACCTGTGTAGAAAAAAAGAAAAAAAAAAAAAAAAACCAAACCCAACACTTTTTTTGTGGTTTAACGTCATAAAACAATTTTGAGGAACTAAAGAGTTTACTTTGATGACCCACGTCTAACAAGAGTACATTAGACAGTATCATCATT